>NC_091252.1:83870681-84173712 GCF_042477335.2 Ovis canadensis
ATCCTAGCACTGAACTCTCTCTCCAGGTAATGAAGGTTGGCCTCTTGTTATATACCTTTCTGCATTGCAATCATGATGCACCCTAGAATATCCCACATTCAAGTCAAGCTTTTTCAATGCAATATAAATGACTTTAATTATGAAAGCAAGGATGGGCTGGTATAAACCACTACCCAGGATATATAGTGCTCCAGCTTTGAAGATAGCTTTGCTTGAGGTACCCTTGATGGAACGGTATTGTGGAATTAGAGTCCTTTAGAGCAAGGTTCCTGAGTAGTCTGTATTTCAGTCCAAAAAGAGCCAGGACAGGTTTTTTCACAGACTACAAATGGTTGCAGCTTAATGTGCTTTATCTAATATGTTTACTCTCTCTGTCCTGTGTCCTTCTTTTCTTCATTATCTTTATCATTTTAATAGTACTATTTTACAACTTATTTAAGCTTTGCTATTTATGAACAGTATTACATTTATATAATGAATACAGCAAGCTTGTAATGAAAATAATTATTAACTCCTACTCTATAGAAAATGAAACTGAACTACACAAATATAAGACTTGCTCAGAATCAAGTATGGTTATGTGTTAATAACAGAGCTAAGACTAAAACTCCAGGTCTTCTGACTCCAATTCTCTTGTAGCTTTTTTTATTGTACTACCTTGACTTTCACGCAGGCCTTTTCTTATTGAGTGATCAAGTTGTTCTTTTTCTCAACTGGTCTTGCCCTCAAAGCTCATGTTTGATGTAATTTATCTTTTAATGCCAGAGACTTTCAGTCTCCCACAGAAACTGTCACAGAACAATATTCCTTTTATAAGGAGATATTTAGGAGAATCCCTTTCTAAACAAGTTTCACAATATAAATGTTGTTGATGCTTCTGTCTTAATGAATACATCAGGTTTTTAAAAGTGGTTTATAAGTCCCTTTGTTCATGAGTCGAAAGCATTACTTTTAAATCAATTAATGTATCCATGTCCATGTAAAGTTAGTTGTCTTCAAAGAACTGTGCACACTGATGGGATTAGTTCAGAATTTTGGACTTTCTTGGCCTTCTTCTTACCACTTTTATCACTCCTCAAAAGCTTTGTGCTTTTGGGGCATAACGGAGTTAATAATGTGAATAAACTAGCTCAGAAAACACAAACACAATCTGGTGTGCAGATCTGGGTGTGTTTAGTCTGTACAGAGTTTTTCTAAAATGCGAATTAGCTGCAAAATTTAAAACCAGGAGATTTCACATAAAAACCAGAACTTTCACATTGTCTTGGAAAATCAGAATACCTTGCAACAGTGCACCCCCAAACCCTCATGATTACAACTGGCTAGAGCTGAGGCTTGAGCTTCCCCTTTGGAAAGGGCAGGCTCTACTTCATCCGCCACCAACTTCTCTGTTGTCTTTTACTAGTTTCACTTCATTCACTTACTTTATCTGCCTGACTTCATGATTTCGCCCACAGACTAACACTCTTTAGTTGAGACTTAAATATCTGGGCGCAATCATGATGCCGTCTGTTGGTGAAGAGCAGGGTGGTGGGCTGTGACTCTGAAAAGTCGCTTTGTTCATCTGAATGAATTGTTGTGAATTCTACTTACAAACTAGAGAAGCACTTACTTTAGTTAAGTATGAATAAGTAGCAACATAAATATTCCCCAACTATCCCGCACCTAGGTACCTGTGCTGGATTATGGTTTAATTAACTTTGACAAGCCTTTTGAGAGGTTTGGGTGTGCGTGTTTGCTTGTGCATGTACACTGTGGAACACAGGAGGTAGAGAGAAGTTAGAGCTCTGCTTAACTTGAAGATTCTTAGCATCACGGGAATTTGTTATCTGGGTATTTTGGAAGGGGTCCCACCTTTCCTGTGTTTCTGTTGAGCATGACTTATCACATAGCAGAAAGAGCACAACATTTGGAATCAGAAAACCCTGCTAACAGTCTTCTTCCTGCCAGTTAGAGTTTGACCTGTATCAAACTGCCAAGTTTCTGTAGGCTTTTGGTTTTCTCATTGAAGAATCAGGATAGTAACAGCTGTGCAATTTAGCAGGGTGGTTGTGTGATAATCTATGTCAGGTTAGAAACAGAGGTGGTGAAAGGACAGAAACTATGCCACTCATCATGTTTATGGTTTGTTTACATAGTGATTCAGGCTGGAAGGCTGAAACATAACCCATCAATTTTGCAAACTTATTTTTTTAATTTAGCAGAAGTCAATACATTATAAAAACAGCCCTCTCCTAGAGTTTTAATAATAAAATGCCATTTGATTAAGTATAGTAGGTTTCTGTACACAGCTTTGTGATTCTAACATCTGTTAGACTTGGGCAGACATGCTAACATCTCTCAGTCCTGGGCAGTCCTGGGCAAACCAATGGAATGTGACTGGTCCTCAGTTTTAGTGGACAACAGCCTCGGGCCTCTGTTCTTCTCTGGCTGTAAGCTCTCTTCCTATGACTGGTTGGCCATTACCATGGTTTCAGTATCACATGCTTGATCTCGCTTGAGATCCATGTACCTCTTAGATTATCTAGGTGATCTTTTCACTTGAATTTCCCTTCCTCAACTCATAGTCCAGAATTCAAAGCTCAATTCATCTTCTTTCCCAAATAGTGTGTGTGCTCCATCACTCTGTCGTGTCTGACTCTTTATGACCCCGTAGACTGTAGCCTGCCAGGCTCTACTATTCATGGGATTTCCCAGGTAAGAATACCAGAGAGGGTTGCCATTTCCTCCTCCAGGGAATCTCTCTGCCCCAGGGATCAAACTCGCATCTCCTGCAGCTCCTGCATTGGTAGGTGGATTCTTTACCACTGAGCCACCTGGGAAGCCCTCCCAAATACAGGCCCTTCTAAAATCTACTATCAGTGGCATCAGTATTCCCTCAGTTCAGTGTAACTAGATTTTTTTTCAGTGATGAACATGGGCATTACCACTGGGTTTGGAATAGCCTGTGACCCAGCCTTCCTGTTTATTCCTTGTATCGAGTCTTGATAGATATTTTTCAGTATCATTCACATCACTCCTTCCTTTTCTATTGTGCTTATACTGCTTTAGTCTAAGGGCCCCTCACTATTACTTGACTCATAATGGGAATTCCTCCTGAGGGTCCTGAAATTCAGCTTTTTATGAAAATCTTTCAAAACCTATAGACTACCCCATTAAGTCTGAATGTTTCTGCTTGTCTTAAGGCTTTCCATATTTTAACCTTACATATTTTCATTTCGTGCCTCATTTCTCATCAATTAAACCCTCCTCTTCTTCACCTTAGCCTCCTTGCATGTTTTTCTTACATGGACACTCTTCTTCTGTGTCTATCCAAGTCAACAAAGACCTAAGAGACCTTGTTATATACCATCCCCATTCTACAACTTGTCTGACTATTCCTTTCTCTCCTTGTTTCCCTCTTTATGAACCTCTATACAGTAACACTGTCATGCGGTTATTGCACTGACTTATCCACACTTCTCACTCACCATCTTTCTTCTTTTTTAAGTATTTATTTGTTTGGCTATGCTGGTTGTTAGTCGAGGTATGTCAGATTTTCGATCTTTGTTGTAGCATGTGAGATCTAGTTCCCTGACCAGAATTGAACCCTGCTCCTCCTGCATTGAGAGTGTAGTGTCTTAGCCACTGGGTCACCAGAGAATTCTCCACCATCTTTCATGAGTGCCCATTTTGCCTCTTCAACTAAATTATAAACTCCTTGAGGAGAGGTAGCACATCATGCTGAATCTCTCTCAAATTCCTTGTATGTGGTAAATATTGATTGAAGGAAAAATTGAATGGCTTGTTGATTTATTTTAATAAGTTAATTGAACAATAGATTCAATTAGGTTTTCACAAAGCTTTTTACTTACTTTTCAATACCTATGTCCCTCTGGGGTAAGTTAAGTTGTGTTTTTAAATAAACCAAATAGAGGAAATGCTGTAACTTACTTTTAAAGTAAAAACTGGGACTCAGTTTGATGAGTACAGAATGTGCTTTAAAAGTCAATGGAACAGGATATTTGAAATCAGGCCTGTTCTAGAAAAATCTAATATATTTGGGGGAAAAAATCATTAGATCTCTTAAATTCATCCTATTTCTAATAATTAAATACCACTAGCCCACAAGTGAGGAAATCAGAACAATATTGGCTATACAAGCTGACGATGGCATTGACTGCCCAATGAAAGTGACAGGAGACTTCCACCCACGCAAGTACCATGTCATTTTTCCATGAACTCGCCCTGCAGTGATTAAGTATGTGTACTTGAGAGTGCTTCCAAAGGTTTGAGCAATCCATCTGGCAAAAGCACTCGACACTATGGGATTTGTTATTGTGGTGTTATGCCAGCACCAGAACTTATTTAATTGCATTAGTCATCAAGCAGCAGTGCCCCTAATCTTGGATCTTACTGAGTGCTGTCTGGTTTATATGTTTGAGAGACCAAACAAACAAAGCTGAATTACTACAAACTTCTCCTATATTTAAGTCTGAGGTCTGAATGTTCTGACCCCAGGTCCCAACCAGTCCTGCGGTAAAACTGGAAGGGTCCCTCCCATGCAAAAGAAGCATAATCAAGGTCAAAATGGCAAGAGTTGAAGCTTCCAAAAGGCTTTGTCTATCCTAAGTACAATTTCCCAGTCACATGCTAAGTCTCCAAATTCTTCACATTGGAGTCATTTCTGTATATTTCAGTGATAGTTCCAAGAAGTCCCAGTTTAAACACAAATATGTTACCTGGAACTAGTTACCCATTAACCCCTTAGCTCTGTGCTCAGCTAGCCAGCTTCCTCTGGCTGGACACCAAGAGGACTGAAGTCAAGTGGGTTGTTTGAATTGACGGGTTCAAAAATGCAAAGGCTCTGATCATGAGATACTGCTGGTTGGAAATAACAGGTTTATAAGCCTTAGTTATGAGGCGGAAGAAGGAGAACAAGGAAGAGAAGGAAACTTCCCACTTTATGACTTTGCCTATCTCCGACCAGAGATTTGAGACTTTCCAGACCAGTTATCATGAGACAAGACCCTAGCCATTATTTTGTGAGGCCCTTTAGCTTTGCCAGTTGACATGCTAGAAACTTACTCAAAACTTCCTCCCATCTTTCTAGAAGTTCAGCCAAGAAAAAAGAAGTTAAAAGGCAAGACAGAAGAGAAGATAAAAAACAGACACTCTGTTTCCAAAAAAATTGATTTCCTTCTCTAGAAAAATCCTCCTTTCTACAAAATGTTGCTCTGTTGTGGAAGGTTTTGGACGTCTACCTTAATATCCTCTTGGAGTCCTTTCTGTGCTTCTTTGTATTATCTCCAGGTTAAAATAATCCCAGGACAACTGACCCCTATTGCTTGTGCCAGGAGAACTAACAAAGTATTCAGAAGTGATCATGATTGAGATTGGCCAAGATCATGATTGAGACTAATATGGGTGGGTAGCCTCCCTATGGGTGGATAACTGGCTAGAAGTGGTATGTGGAGCTCTGATGGGCAAACAAGAGGTGGAGGAGAAGGACACCCAACAGTGAACAGTAACAAATGATTCACTAGAAATATCCTACCCGCCCACTGTTGATCTGAGATTTCTGAGCTAAAAAACTTCAGTATCACTGGAATATAAACTTTTGGTTTAATGGGCACATAGATGTTTGTTAAAATATCAGATTTTATAAAATTAACCTTCATGATATAAAATAACACTTCTATTCTCTCATCCCTTTTAAGCTGCCACTCTTCTACCTTACAATAAAATTGGCTTTCCATCAAGGGTCTAAGAGGGAAACTATCACTGAATGAGATTACAGACATAATTCACACGCCTATGATTTTTATTTTTAAAATAGAAACAAAGTAAACTTCGCTCATTAGCAAAATAAACCCAGGACTTATTTCTCCACCAAAATAAAATTTTAGATGTCCTTATTACATTAAGAGCCAAAAAAATTTTTTTTAGTTGGTCATCCTTAAGAGCATTCTTTTGACTGCTGTGGTGGACTTATCTGTCACACGGGCTTGGCCACCTTAGCCCTCTCTGCCTAGTATGAAAGAGAGTGGATTGATTGCAGCTGGTACAACAGAGTCATTGACTCATCCAGTCAAAGCTTATGAAGAACTTTAGCCTGGATGTCCAAGATTTAGTCCTCAAAATGATACCAATTATATGACTATACCAAGAAGGTCCTGAAGAGGACAGGGTTTGGAAAACATAGAATTACATACATGTTTCCTCTGTAACTCACCCTTCACCTTGGCAGGCGTACATCCTCAAGTTCAGATCAGGACTTAAAATGTCCAAGAGACTGGGATGAAGTAGAGTTGGCTCCACTGGCCTGGAGTGGATTCCTGGCTAAAGACCCAGGGCACTGACTTGAGTGGTGAGATTTCCAAAATATAAAAGGAAACAGCAAGTGAGAAGGAGGAAAGAGAATGGTGTGTGTGTGTTTGTGCGTGTGGTCTCAGATCAGAGGTGCATGTGGGTGAGGAAGATGGGTAAAACAAAACATTAGAAACCACGCCTTACCTCCTGCTATACCCTGTGCTGGATGCTGCCTGTTCACCTTTCCAGGTTTTCTTTCCTCATTTCACAATGTGATCTTACCCTAAAAAGCTGACCTTTTATAGATTTCATCAATGGGTTCTCATGCCCTTTGACTCCTAGTGAGTCCAACCAATGGAAGGCACTGGCAGGCATTCTGAAAGCTAGACGTGGGTAAAGCTGTAGTTGGGGTGGGTTGTGTCTGCCTTTAAAAGCCACAGTTCCTGTCAGGATGTCTTCTCCATGATACCTGGGTTCTCGTGATTTTGCTCCCATTGTGCCCTTCATACCTAGAGGAGGTGGTGGTGGTGACAGACCCTGGATGTTGCCAGTTCTGGGATCCTACACGATCCTCTCTTTCAGTTCAGTCCAGTTCAGTTCAGTCGCTCAGTCATGTCCGACTCTTTGCGACCCCATGAATTGCAGCACGCCAGGCCTCCCTGTCCATCACCAACTCCCAGAGTTCCCTCAGACTCACGTCCATCGAGTCCGTGATGCCATCCAGCCATCTCATCCTCTGTCGTCCCCTTCTCCTCCTGCCCCCAATCCCTCCCAGCATCAGAGTCTTTTCCAATGAGTCAGCTCTTCGCATGAGGTGGCCAAAGTACTGGAGTTTAAGCTTTAGCATCAGTCCTTCCAAAGAACACCCAGGACTGATCTCCTTTAGAATGGACTGGTTGGATCTCCTTGCAGTCCAAGGGACTCACAAGAGTCTTCTCCAACACCATAGTATCAATTCTTTGGCGCTCAGTTTTCTTCACAGTCCAACTCTCACATCCATACATGACCACTGGAAAAACCATAGCCTTGACGAGATGGACCTTTGTTGGCAAAGTAATGTCTCTGCTTTTCAATATGCTATCTAGGTTGGTCATAACTTTCCTTCCAAGGAGTAAGCATCTTTTAATTTCATGGCTGCAGTCACCATCTGCAGTGATTTTGGAGCCCCCCAAAATAAAGACCGACACTGTTTCCACTGTTTCCCCATTTATTTGCCACGAAGTGATGGGACCGGATGCCATGATCTTTGTTTTCTGAATGTTGAGCTTTAAGCCAACTTTTTCACTCTCCTTTCACTTCATCAAGAGGCTTTTTAGTTCCTCTGCACTTTCTGCCATAAGGGTGGTGTCATCTGCATATCTGAGCTTATTGATATTTCTCCAGGCAATCTTGATTCCAGCTTGTGCTTTTTCCAGCCCAGCGTTTCTTGTGATGTACTCTGCATATAAGTTAAATAAGCAGGGTGACAATATACAGCCTTAAATCTTGTCCACAACTCAATAAATAACCCCTTTATTAAACTTTCCCCAAATCATTTGAGCATACCATTTGTTTCCCACCAAGACTTGGATTAACACATGTTCTAAATACAAGAGTTTTTGCAAAAGCAGTAATGGAGATTGAGCTTAGGAAAGACAGGTTGAAATCATAGTAATGTTATTCCTGGTTGTAGGGTTATTGATGCCAATGTAGCAGGTCTATCCCTTTGTTTCTACACACAACACAGCATAAGTAAATAGCAATAAACCAGGAGTCAGAAGACTGAGGATCCAGTTTGGAATTTACCTACACTGAGTATGTGGCCTTGATCAATTGACTGAAGTTTTGTATGACTCAGTTTTCTCACTTATATAATGGAAATAATCTGCTCTACATACTTCACAGCATTGCTGTGTGTGCTAAATTGCTTCGGTCTTGTCCAGCTCTTTGTGACCCTATGGACAGTAGCTCACCTTCTCCAGGGGATCTTCCTGACCCAGGGATCAAATCCAGATCTCTTACATTGTAGGTGGTCTCTTACATTGCAGACAGATTCTTTACTGACTGTACCACCATAATGCTTTGAAAAAAAGCCTTCTCTATACTTATCTTGTAAAGAACCTTGTAAAGGTTCTTCTAGGCCTGGCAGCAATATCAACGCTTTTCATGACTTCCTTGAGTCTCCTCAGAAGAATGCTCTCTCTTTTGTTTCACATAACAAAGTCGATCAAACCTCTATTGAAGTCTACCCCTTTACATTATGGATGAATGTTCATACATGTATTCCACTTGTTGCATGATCTGCTCTATATAGGTTGTATTCCAGACACCAGTCATGAAGATCTTGCTTGGCACATGAAGATGTCAGCATGAGTTCATGAATGAATGCATATGCTCTTCTCTTTTATTCTCATCTCTTCATATGTTTATATACTTCTGTTTATCTCACCATCACTCGATTTGCCCTACAATAGCTGCAGGCCTGGGAAAACTCCAACCTTAACCCCGTCTCCCACATGTGAGTCAGGGGCTGTCTTTCTGGGGCTGTTAGTTGACAGGGGTCCCAATGCACCCAGATCACAGTGAATCAAAGTAGTATGATTGATTTGAGACCCCTTTACTCTATTGCTTCTGTGTCATACTTTGGCTACCTGATGCGAAGAGCTGACTCATTTGTAAATACCCTGATACTGGGAAAGATTGAGGGCAGGAGGAGAAGGGGATGACAGAGGATGAGATGGTTGGATGGCATCACCGACATGGTGGACATGGGTTTGGGTGGACTCCGGGAGTTGATGATGGACAGGGAGGCCTGGCGTGCTGTGGTTCATGGGGTCACAAAGAGTTGGACATGACTGAGTGACTGAACTGAACTGAACTGATGAAGACGTGCTGTAAACCACGTTCCAAAAGTAGCTGAGTGTCATCCATATTCCTAAGGGTTGGAACCAGCTGACTCTTTCCTGGTACTTAGGATGGGAAAGTTTCTAGGGGCAGTTCAGTTACCTAGAGATACTCAGAATCAGAACTCGTCCTATGGCTCTAAATTTAATATCAATTTCTGTAGCAGTGGTTGGAGAAGTGCTGAAACAGGGGAAGTGGAACCTAAAAGAGGAAGGGGAGAAAAATGGCTTTGGAAAAATGGGAGCAGATGCGTGGCTTCTTTACTGTAGAAGTATTATTTTTCAGCACCTACCTTGTTTATAAAGTAGTTTCTGTGACAAAATTCCATTGAGCTACAGCGTAAGTGTGTGCATGTTGCTTTTAGGAACTTATGCTAATAGTTTCATTAAATAATTATCCATAATAATAAATTCATGAAATGCTTGATTAATTATTAAAGAAATGAATAACATCCAGTTGTAGAGTCCACTAATTGCCTTTATAAATACTGTAAGTTGCAAACTTTCTTAAAGAAGTGGTCTTTTTATTTTTCTTTCATTTTTTTTTTGCTTCACAGTGGCTTTCATGATAACGATAATATGAAGGAAATACTGACAGTGTGACCAGCAACTGGGCTTTACTTCCAAGGATCATAAGTGATCATCAGAGGTTATGCAATGGCGCTTGAGAGAGGGAAAAACCAAAGACAGAAATCTCAGTTCTTCAGCCAGATGTTCTGTTTGTTTTGACCAGGGCCTTTTCACCAGCTCTCTCTCACATCTGTTGATCAGAGATTCATTGCAGACAGCTGTGTTACCACCTTTCAACATGTGAGCAAGACAATATCCTTCAAACCTCGGAGTGATAAAGATCACCCCCAGTTACAAAGAGGTTTGTTGTTTGCTTTAAACTGAGAATCTGAACCTTGAGGTTTATGAAAAACTTTATTGAAAAAACAGCAAGTGGTAAAATACAGTGCAGTGTCACCATTTTTTTAAAAGAAGAATATGGGCATCTTTAAAGGAAGTAATGATAAGCACATTTAACTTGGTAGTCCCTGGTGAGCTGTAAATAAAGTTCTGAAATCTCAAAGCCTGAGGTAATCGTGTAAGTCCAGACAAGGATGGCCTGAAGTCACATTCTGGTGTCATTGCAAATTAGGCATTGACCTAAGGTTGTTATTTAATATTTCCAGACCTCAGTTTATCAGCAAACAAGGACAGTGATAGTATTATTTCTCAAGATTATTATGGAAATTAAAGTAGATATTTTATAAAAGCTCAATAGTTACTGGTAGAGGCATTCCCACATATATGACTATATATTCCAGTTCATCCAAACTGCATTCAACTCCCTAAGTTATGAAGTCCAAAGAGTCGTGTCATACTCTGTTTGGGCTGCTATACCACAATACCATAGGGTAGCTTGTAAACAACAGCAATATATTTCTCACAGTCCTGGAGGCTGAGAAGTTCAAGATCAAGGTGCCAAGGATTCAATGTCTGGTGAACCCATCTTCCTGGTTCATCAACGGCTGTCTTTTCATTGCCTCCTCCACGGGGGGGAGTGGTGGTGAGGGGTCTCTCTGGGGCCTCTTTTATAAGGGTTCAGTTCAGTTCAGTTCAGTCACTCAGTCATGTCTGACTCTTTGCGACCCCATGAATCGCAGCACGCCAGGCCTCCCTGTCCATCACCAACTCCCAGAGTTCACTCAGACTCGCGTCCATCGAGTCAGTGATGCCATCCAGCCATCTCATACATTATCGTCCCCTTCTCCTCCTGCCCCCAGTCCCTCCCAGCATCAGAGTCTTTTCCAATGAGTCAACTCTTTGCGTGAGGTGACTAAAACACTGGAGTTTCAGCTTTAGCGTCATTCCTTCCAGAGAAATCCCAGGGCTGATCTCCTTCAGAATGGACTGGTTGGATCTCCTTGCAGTCTTCTCCAACATCACAGTTCAAAAGCATCAATTCTTCGGCGCTCAGCCTTCTTCACAATCCAACACTCACATCCATACATGACTACTAGAAAAACCATAGCCTTGACTAGACAGACCTTAGTCGGCAAAGTAATGTCTCTGCTTTTCAATATGCTATCTAGGTTGGTCATAACTTTTCTTCCGAGGAGTGTCTTTTAATTTCATGGCTGCAGTCACCATCTGCGGTGATTTTGGAGCCCCCAAAAATAAAGTCTCACACTGTTTCCACTGTTTCTCCATCTATTTCCCATGGAGTGATGGGACCGGATGCCATGATTTTTGTTTTCTGAATGTTGAGTTTTAAGCCAACTTTTTCACTCTCCTCTTTCACTTTCATCAAGATGCTTTTCAGTTTCTTTTAACTTTCTGCCATAAGGGTGGTGGCAGCTGCATATCTGAGGTTATTGATATTTCTCCCGGCAATCTTGATTCCAGCTTGTGCTTCTTCCAGTCCAGTGTTTCTCATGATGTATTTTGCATAGAAGTTAAATAAGCAGGGTGACAATATACAGCCTTGACGTCCTCCTTTTCCTATTTGGAACCAGTCTGTTGTTCCATGTTCAGTTCTAACTGTTGCTTCCTGGCCTGCATACAGATTTCTCAAGAGGCAGGTTAGGGGGTCTGGTATTCCCATCTCTTTCAGAATTTTCCACAGTTTATTGTGATCCACACAGTCAAAGGCTTTGGCATAGTCAATAAAGCAGAAATAGGTGTTTTTCTGGAACTCTCTTGCTTTCTCCATGATCCAGCGGATGTTGGCAATCTGATCTCTGGTTCCTCTGCCTTTTCTAAAACCAGCTTGAGCATCAGGAAGTTCACAGTTCACGTATTGCTGAAGCCTAGCTTGGAGAATTTTGAGCATTACTTTACTAACGTGTGAGATGAGTGCAATTGTGCAGTAGTTTGAGCATTCTTTTGCATTGCCTTTCTTTGGGATTGGAATGAAAACTGACCTTTTCCAGTCCTGTGGCCACTGCTGAATTTTCCCAATTTGCTGGCATATTGAGTGCAGCACTTTCACAGCATCATCTTTCAGAATTTGAAATAGCTCTACTGGAATTCCATTACCTCCACTAGCTTTGTTCGTAGTGATGCTTTCTAAGGCCCACTTGACTTCACATTCCAAGATGTCTGGTTCTAGATGAGTGATCACACCATCGTGATTATCTGGGTTGTGAAGATCCTTTTTGTACAGTTCTGTGTATTCTTGCCATCTCTTCTTAATATCTTCTGCTTCTGTTAGGTCTGTACCATTTCTGTCCTTTATTGAGCCCATCTTTGCATGAAATGTTCCCTTTATATCTCTAATTTTCTTGAAGAGATCTCTAGTCTTTCCCATTCTGTTCTTTTCCTCTATTTCTTTGCATTTATTGCTGAAGAAGGCTTTCTTATCTCTTCTTGCTATGCTTTGGAACTCTGCATTCAGATGCTGATATCTTTCCTTTTCTCCTTTGTTTTTCGCCTCTCTTCTTTTCACAGCTATTTGTAAGGCCTCCCCAGATAGCCATTTTTCTTTTTTGCATTTCTTTTCCATGGGGATGGTCTTGATCCCTGTCTCCTGTACAATGTCACGAACCTCCATCAATAGTTCATCAGGCACTCTATCTATCAGATCTAGGCCCTTAAATGTATTTCTCACTCCCACTGTTTAATCATAAGGGATTTGATTTAGGTCATACCTGAATGGTCTAGTGGTTTTCCCTACTTTCTTCAATTTCAGTCTGAATTTGGCAATAAGGAGTTCATGATCTGAGCCACAGTCAGCTCCTGGTCATGTTTTGGTTGACTGTGTAGAGCTTCTCCATCTTTTGCTGCAGAGAATATAATCAGTCTGATTTCGGTGTTGACCATCTGGTGAAGTCCATGTGTAGAGTCTTCTCTTGTTGGAAGAGGGTGTTTGCTATCACCAGTGCATTTTCTTGGCAAAACTCTAGTTTTTGCCGTGCTGCATTCCACATTCCAAGGCCAAATTTGCCTGTTACTCCAGGTGTTTCTTGACTTCCTACTTTTGCATTCCAGTCCCCTATAATGAAAAGGACATCTTTTTTGGGTGTTAGTTCTAAAAGGTCTTGTAGGTCTTCATAGAACCGTTCAACTTCAGCTTCTTCAGTGTTACTGGTTGGGGCATAGACGTGGATTACTGTGATACTGAATGGTTTGCCTTGGAAACAAACAGAAATCATTCTGTCATTTTTGAGACTGCATCCAAGCACTGCATTTTGGAATCTTTTGTTGACCATAGTGGCTACTCCATTTCTTCTGAGGGATTCCTGCCGGCAGTAGTAGATATAATGGTCATCTGAGTTAAATTCACCCATTCGAGTCCATTTTAGTTCGCTGATTCCTAGAATGTCGACGTTCACTCTTGCCATCTCCTGTTTGACCACATCCAATTTGCCTTGATTCATAGACCTGACATTCCAGGTTCCTATGCAGTATTGCTCTTTACAGCATCAGACCTTTCTTCTATCACCAGTCACATCCACAGCTGGGTATTGTTTTTGCTTTGGCTCCATCCCTTCATTCTTTCTGGAGTTATTTCTCCACTGACCTTCAGTAGCATATTGGGCACCTACTGACCTGGGGAGTACCTCTTTCAGTATCCTATCATTTTGCCTTTTCATAGTGTTCAAGGCAAGAATACTGAAGTGGTTTGCCATTCCCTTCTCCAGTGGACCACATTCTGTCAGACCTCTCCACCATGACCCACCCGTCTTGGGTTGCCCCGCGGGCATGGCTTAGTTTCATTGAGTTAGACAAGGTTGTGGTCCTAGTGTGATTAGATTGACTAGATTTCTGTGAGTATGGTTTCAGTGTGTCTGCCCTCTGATGCCCTCTTGCAACACCTACCATCTTACTTGGGTTCCTCTTACCTTGGGTGTGGGGTATCTCGCTGCTCCAGCAAAGCACAGCCTCTGCTCCTTACCTTGGATGCGGGGTATCTCCTCCCACCGCCCTTCCTGACCTTCAGCGTGGGATGGCTCCTCTAGGCCCTCCTGTGCCTGGGCAGCCACTGCTCCTTGGATGTGGGGTTGCTCCTCCCGGCCGCTGCCCCTGGCCTTGGGTGTGGGGTTGCTTTTTCTGGCCGCCACCCCTGACCTTAGACGCGGGGTGGCTCCTCCCGCTGCCGTCCCTGGCCTTGGGCGTGGGGTATCTCCTCTGTATCTCCTCCCGACCCTCGGCCTTGACCTCGGACATGGGGCAGCTCCTCTCAGCTGTTCCTGCGCCTCTAGGCTGCTGTCCCTGACCTTGGACATGGGGTAGCTCTTGGCCACACTTAGTGCGCTGGCTGCCACCACCGGCTGCGCTCTGAGTCCCATTTATGATGGCTCCACTCTCATGGCCTAAGCAACTTCCAAAAGCCTGACCTCCAAATACCATCATACTGGGACTTAAATTTCAATATAAGATTTGGCGGGGATGGGGGAGGGATGTGTGGTATATTTAGTCTATTGCAAGAAGTATCTCCTATTTATGTGACCAGCTCATCTCCTCTCTCTCAGAGGTCAGCCCGCAGCAACCACATCATAATTTTCCCTGTGTCCAGGCCAGTGGCCCCAAAGAGAATGATTTGATCCACTTGTTAGGCATCAGGCACATTTTGTGCTATTTCTGGCTTTTCCTCTATCTTTTCTGCTCATTTTCTTCTATCTTAGCCAATCCTCTTTGTTTTTTCTTCTTCCCCTTTGAACCTAATCTATTTATTATTCTCCAACTTCCTAAGCATGGCTTGTAAGAATAATACTAAAGACACCCTGTTTTTGAGGAAACTAAGTAGTGATATAACAAAAACTAATGCCATCATCTGCTAATTTTTAAAAGGGCCCAACTGTGCTCGCTTCGGCAGCACATATACTAAAATTGGAACGATACAGAGAAGATTAGCATGGCCGCTGCGCAAGGATGACACGCAAATTCGTGAAGCGTTCCATATTTTTAGAAGACATACGGATGGATAACAAACACATGAAAAGATGCTCAACATCACTCATTATTAGAGAAATGCAAATCAAAACCACAATGAGGTACCACTTCACACCAGTCAGAATGGCTGCGATCCAAAAATCTGCAAGCAATAAATGCTGGAGAGGGTGTGGAGAAAAGGGAACCCTCCTACACTGTTGGTGGGAATGCAAACTAGTACAGCCACTATGGAGAACAGTGTGGAGATTCCTTAAAAACTTGCAAATAGAACTACCTTATGACCCAGCAATCCCACTTCTGGGCATACACACCGAGGAAACCAGAATTGAAAGAGACACATGTACCCCAATGTTCATCGCAGCACTGTTTATAATAGCCAGGACATGGAAACAACCTAGATGTCCATCAGCAGATGAATGGATAAGAAAGCTGTGGTACATATACACAATGGAGTATTACTCAGCCGTTAAAAAGAATTCATTTGAATCAGTTCTGATGAGATGGATGAAACTGGAGCCGATTATACAGAGTGAAGTAAGCCAGAAAGAAAAACACCAATACAGTATACTAACATATATATGGAATTTAGGAAGATGGCAATGATGACCCTGTATGCAAGACAGGGAAAGAGACACAGATGTGTATAACGGACTATTGGACTCAGAGGGAGAGGGAGAGGGTGGGATGATTTGGGAGAATGACATTCTAACATGTATACTATCATGTGAATTGAATCGCCAGTCTATGTCTGACGCAGGATGCAGCATGCTTGGGGCTGGTGCATGGGGATGACCCAGAAAGATGTTATGGGGAGGGAGGTGGGAGGGGGGTTCATGTTTGGGAATGCATGTAAGAATTAAAGATTTTAAAATTTAAAAAATAAAAAACTAAAAAAAAAAAAAGAAATCTAAAAATAAAATAAAAGGGCCCAACTAACCCCTTCTGGATTATTGTAAAAGTCACCATTTCTCTTTGTCCCTTCTCTGCAAGATAAAATAAAACATTTATAATCTAATTTATAACACCTAATGGACCAGGGGAGCACCAGTACATTACTACAGACACTGAACTTGGCCACTCGAAGAACTCACAGTCTTGCTGGAAAGATAGACAGTGGCAATTCAGAATGACAAATTCTCTAGTAAAAGTTATCACTGTAAGGGGTAAGTAGTAAGGGAATAGTGGATGCCAGGTGCAGTGGTTATTACTTTTATATTTGAAGAAAAGTATTTTTCAATGTCTCCTTTGAGATAGGTTAAGGTTAAAATGGTGAAATATGAGCTGGATTAGAGAAATGTTAAGACAGTCTGCAGCTGGCTGGCTAACTAGACCCAAAGGATATTAATGAATAGTCAGTTAACCTGTATAGATTTCTAGTGGTAGACCACAAGGCTCTGCGCCCTTGTCTTATTCAACTTTTGTATTAGTGGTTTAGTAAAGTCATAGAAGGTGTACTCATAAATGTATGCAGCAGATACACACCTGTCAAAAACAACTAATTTAAATGGTAATGGAATTTATCATGATCTCAATATGCTGGAATATGGCATCAAAATAAGTCAGATCCAACTTAAAAGGGAAGAAGCCTTCGTTTATGATTGTACTGTTGTATCCTCATAAGCACTCTTATTTTGTGCTGATTATATCCATTTCTCTTCTTGCAACTAAGGGATCCCCAACTGAGACAGCTGATAACATCAAGTTCTCAGGGGACCTAACCTGAAGGAACTGTGGAGCTGCTAGGGGAGTGGACGAGGGGAGTAGATTGGACTCAATGCCCTCTTACACAGGCAAGGAAAGTGTGTTAATCGATTTTGTTTGAAGTTGAAAGTAGCATGAATAAAACTAAAAAACAAACAAAACGCATTGGATGTGATATTTTCAAATCCCAGAGATAACCCTACTTGCAGCGTAGGTGGAGCCTCGTGCTCCCGGCAGGGCGAAGTCTGCCTCTCTCAGTCTCCTGACTTTATTTCCTGTGTGCTGCATTTATTCTTAGATTGGTTCTCAGTGTATGGTGACAAGTGTGACCCTCAACGTCTATGACTCATATTCTTCTAAATTAGCAGAATGAAAATGCTTTTCCCATTGGTTTCCAGCAGAGCCCTAAAATGGACTCTCATTGACCTGGCTTAGGTCACATCCCTACAGCAATCACTGTGGACAGGGTGGGGTGGCCATATGTGGATCATGTGCCAGTTCTTGCTTTCGAAGGGTTAGTAGCAGCAGATAGGATTATTTCTATTTAAACCACATGAGGTAGGTTCCCATATGAAGAGGAACCGTATGAATAAAAGCAAAGGGAAATGGATACCAGAAAGGCAAACACAACAGATATTCACCCTGGAGGTAATGTTGCCACTGTACTATTCACAATAATACTGAATAAGACTGGATGGGAAATGAAGAAGAACTGAGATGAAAAGACTAAGAGGAGGCATGAGAGCTGTTTAAAAGCTTGTGAAGAGTGAAGAATCTTCCTGGAGAAGAGGGCACTGACTTGATTTCCTATATTCAGAGGATAGAAATAATGTAATCATGTTATTGGATAGAAGATTCTGGGTAACTAGTTTTAGTTCAATACGTGAAAAAAATTTATAATGACTTACATTGTCCAATCCAGATCGGTCACTGAGCAAGCTCTTCCCAAAAGAAGGGGCTGATCAAGAATTCTTGCTAATGAAGAACCTTCCATTGGTTGGAAGTTGAAAACCACCAAGGTTGTCTATTTTAAGTTCCTGTAACTCTTTGATTTTAAGTGATACATCAGGCATCCAATGCATTACCCAGGTAGCTTTGTTGGAATCCAGCTATTTCAAATTGCCAAAGCCCATTGAAATTTGAACCCTCTGGCCAAGCTGATTAGAAGTACCTGTATACATGGGTATGTGTCAGCATTTGTATAACTTGAGATTCTGTTTATAAATACTTTGATTATCTTATGATTAAAGGAAGTTGATGAAAAGGAAGGAAGAATAGTTTTTTTAAGTTCTGTAATGAGTGGGTCTGGTGAGTTTGGAAAATTCCGTAATGTTTCTCTCATTCACTTATAGTCTCTGAATGATGATAATGATAATGATTATAGTTTTCATTTATTGAATGATCACTTTTTAATAGCTAACATGTATTGCTATTACTAAAAACTAGCTGATATCATTTACTGGGAGTGATTCCATATTCTTTACTTGTATCATCTCATTTAATACTCATAAGACCCCTATAAAGCAGACACGAGGATTGTTGTCATGTAATAAACGAGCAGATGGAGGTGCAAAGTTTACTAATTTGTCAAGCTCATATAGTGTAAGAAGCAGTACTGCGATATACCAAACATGGTTTCATATTTATTATCTTCTTTAAATCACAGAACAGTCCTATGAAAAAGATATAAATAGTTCCATTTTTAGAATGATGACAATAAATATGCAGAAGTCAATCTTGACTCACAGACTTAGAGAATGAACTTAGGGTTGCCAGGAGGAGGAATGGAGGGAAGGGATAATTAAAGAGCTTGGGATTGACAAGTATGCACTGCTATATTTAAAATGGGTAACAAATAAAGTACTACTGTATAGCACAGGGAACTCTGCTCAGTGTTATGTGGCAGCCTGGATGGGAGGGGAGTTGAGAGGGGGAATGTATAAATGTTTATGTATGGCTGAGTCCCTTTGCTGTCCATCTGAAAGTATCACAACATTGTTAATCGGCTATACTCCAGTATAAAATTTACTAAGTTAAATAAAAGTCACTTGTTTAAGGCCATGTCACCTAGCTATCTAGAAGCAATTGGAACTGGAGTCAAGCTGCCTCTAAAACTTGTACTGTGCTTTCTTTCATGTTATGGAATATACAATGGCCAATGCAGCCCTGCCCGAGTTGGTCTTGGACTCTGCTGTGAACTACTGTCTTTTCTTTGGGGCAGCTTCTACCACACTGCCCCCTGCTGACCTCAGAGTGTAGCTGGTGTCATCAAGAGTCACCTCAGCTCCTCTGGGATTCCAGAGAGTGGCAAGAAAATCCTCAAAAGTTCCTCATCTGCCTTGTCTTCACATTGTTAGTTCTTTAGGTGATACCACAGTTCCTTTGATTCTTGGTTTTCAGGTATTTCCTCCAAGAGCAGAGTTTCTTCACTTACTGTCACTAGGGACCATTAGGGAAAGGAACTGGGGAATCATTTTCCTGGAGCGTAAGTTTATGAAGCAGTTGGCAAGGATTAGGAGAATGGAGTGCAAGGTTAGTGAACATGACTTAACCGTCTTAGGATGTCAAATCCATTGAAATTTTAATCCTGTTCAGAAGAAAAGCATCTGGCTATCCAGGGGCCTCTGTATCTTTATAATTAATCTTTTGATGGATCTGAGATGTGAAGTTGTATCATGAAGATCAAGAATTCAAGAAAAAGAGACTTCTCTGTTGGGTCCAGTGGTTAAGAATTCTGCCTTCCAATGCAGAGGACGTGGGTTTGATCCCTGGTCGGGGAACTAAGATCCCACATGCCACAGAGGAACTAAGCAACTAAGACCCAGCACAGCCAAGAAACAAAATAATCTCCCTCATAACATCAGAATGTATACACATGTATAGAATCTCTTCTAAAGTATGTATGCAAAAAAAAAAGTATGTATACAGAATCTCCATTTGTCTGTCTAATCTCTGTATATCTTACTCCATCTTTTATTTTTTATTTTATTTTTTTAAAATATTACACTATCTTGATATTCCTTTTTGAAAAGTTGTAATATGATAAAGTCCTTTTACTTTGTTCTTTTTAAAATATAAATTTATTTATTTTAATTGGAGGTTAATTACTTTACAATATTGTTTTGGTTTTGCCATACCTCAACATGAATCCGCCACAGGTATACACGTGTTCCCCATCCTGAGCCCCCCTCCCTCCTCCCTCCTTGTACCATCCCTCTGGGTCATCCCAGTGCACCAGCCCCAAGCATCCAGTATCATGCATCGAACCTGGACTGGTGATTCATTTCATATATGATATTATACATGTTTCAATGCCATCTTTTAATCTACACTTCATACATTTTGTTATGCTAAGTACAATGACGTTTCCCAGTGAACATTCTGGAAACAGCTCTACAATGGTAGTAGTGACAGGGTCATTCCTGAAATGATGCCAGGGGAAGAGGGTCCTGAGTGAATCAGCAAAGGAAATAGCACAGTCCATGTGGAGAACTGGACCAAGGTCGTGGCTGGAAAGGCAGCAAGCCTGGGGAGCAAGAACAGAACAGAAATAATTAGAGAATCAACTGTGATGTTAGCTCCCAGATAATGATAAGGCCCCTAACAGATCTGTCAAAAAAGCATGATTTCAGCTGCATTTTGCATTTGTATTTGTTTCGTGTTATAATTTTCATCAAGATAGAAAATAAAAGCAAAGAAAATGTATGAGCTCTTTGTAACAGTTTTTCCTTTGTCCCATTTCTGGTCCAGATGGTATCCTTTCTGCCTGGGCTTGCTTCTTCTCATGGCAATTTTCTCAAAATGAGACTCAGTTCAGAACTTCCAAGGGAAGGAATAAACAAATGCACAGTAATTCAGAGACTCCATGCAAATACAATCTCAGCCACACAGAGTTTAGCTTCATCTGTTGCTGTTATCAGATGAATCTTGGCTGCTGCTTTTACAGTGAGGCTGTCCAGGTCTCAGAGGCAATCCCCATTATAGGACCTTGGAGGCCCAGCCAGTGACCTCAGAGAGCACAAATGTTGTTTGGTCCATGATGTCTTTCAACAGTGTTTCCCGGAATCATGAAGGAAGAGAGCTCAAAGACCAAACTGGAGGTTATTTATCTAGAATTGATAACCAGGCTGGAAGAGCCGCACCCACCAGGCAATGGTACAGAGAACTTCCCGGAATCAGCTGACAAATGAACGATACTTTACTAACTTAATCTCACCTTAAATCACTGGGCTCTTTGGTCAGAATAGTTTCACACTTTCTCTTTTCAGTATTTGTCTCATACATGTGTATGTATAGCTGAGTCCCTTTGCTGTTCACCTGAAATTACCTCAACATTGTTAACTGGCTATATCCTGATATGAAATAAAAAGTTTAAAGTTAAAAATCTTCAGAGGTCCTAAAGCCTCATTTTGGGGGGCTGTGCTGGGGGGGGGGTCTTTGCTGCTGTGATGGCTTTTCTCTAGTTGCGGCGAGCGGGAGCTACTCTCTAGCTGTGGTGCTCACACTTGTCATTTCAGTGGCTTCTCTTGTTGTGGAGGATGGGCTCTAGGGCACATGGGCTCCAGTAGTTACAGCAAGTGGACTCAATAGTTGCCACTCCTGGGCTCTAAAGCACGGGCTCAATAGTTGTAGCATAAGGCTTACTTGCTCTGCAGCACGTGGGGTCTTCCTGGATCGTGGATCGAACTCGTGTCTCCTACAATGACAGGTGAATTCTTTACCACTGAAGCTCCAGGGAAGCCCTAAGGCATTCTTTTGTTTTGTTTTGTTTACAGGAGATACGGTTTACAGGTATCACTGGCAAAATAATATAGTGGAAATAAAACTGCTAATTTATGTTACTCAAAACAAGCTGTTAACCTATGAGTAACTTATGAGTAACATTAACCTGAAATTTCTCATAAAGCTCCTTGTTCAACCTTGTTCACTTATGCAGAGGTCTAGCGCTACCACCATGAGTAATTGCCACTTCCTGCACGTCATCCGCCTCCAATATTAATTTACTTCCCTCATCTACAATGAAGTTCAGATGCAGAATGAAAAGAGCGTTGAGGAGCAGAGAGAAACAAGTAGCTCCAGACTGGATTTACAAGGGGACTCTGCCCTCTGCTGTGTGGTACTCTCATGCGTGGGACAGGGTGAACTGGTTCAAAGGGACAGTGGTGGATTAGAAGTTACAATGGATGTACTGTGGATGAAAAGGAGAAACGAAATGGAGAAGTGTCAAAATGTAGTTCTGTATACTGATTCTTCAGTAAATTCCAATGTATTCAAGTGCTGACTGTATGCTTCGCATCACGTTCAAACATCAGCATGGTAACATTTCCCTAGGGAGTTTCAGTGGCTTGCACGCTACTGAACCTTCTAGATAAGTCTGCATTTTATTTAATATCGCATGTGACTATGATGTAGATGGTCAATGAGACATCCTTCAAAATGCTATCTTGGGCATCATTTGGAACTTGTGGTGCAGTGGTAAAGAATCTGCCTGCCAATACAGGAGACACAAGAGAGGCAGATTCTATTCCTGGGTCAGGAAGATCCTCAGGAGTAGGAAATGGAAACCAACTCCAGTATTCTTGCTTGGAAAATCTCATGGACAGAGGACCCTAGTGGGCTACTATCCATGGGGTCACAAAGAGTTGGACATGGCAGAGCCCACCAGCCATAGAAAAAAATAATTTTATCATCCTTTATTTTGGTGTATGTGACTTAGTAATGAAATTTACTATTTAATAAGTGATTAGCTTCCCTTGTGGCTCATCTGGTAATCTGCCTGCAATGTGGGAGACCTGGCTTTGATCCCTGGATTGGGAAGATTCCCTGGAGAAGGGAAAGGCTACCCACTCCAGTATTCTGGCCTGGAAAATTCCATGGGGTCACAAATTGTCGGACCCAACTGAGCATTTTCATTTTCACTTTATCCAATAGTATCTTTTTTGTTGTTGTTGTTAATCATAACAAAAGGTATTACAAGGGGAATCAGTTATAAAAGCCATTGAAAATAGTGGAGGTGGTGGTGGTTTTGTCGTTATGTCATATCCAACCCTTGTGACCCCATGGACTGTAGCCTGCCAAGATCCTGTGTCCATGGGATTTCCTAGGCAAGAATATTGGAGTGGGTTGCCATTTCCTTCTCTAGGGGATCTTCCTGACCCAGGGATCGAACCCACATCTCTTGAATTGCAGTCAGATTCTTTACCACTGAACCACCAGGGAAGCCTGTAGAAAATAGTACTTGAACATAAATAATTTGAAAATGCAGGTGAGAAAGATTGTGTTATCTTGGAGAAGCCAGAATGAGGCAGGATGGGGGATAGTTAGTAATAGTCAAGTTCACTGAGCGTCTGGCTGTATCAGGGGCTCCAAATGCAGGCAGGGGTTCAGTGTCTGTTTAGGCATGAATAGGCTCTAATTTATTCTGAGGCAAAACAGAAATCCCAACTCAAGATGAAAAAAATAGCCTGTTGCTACAGTTGACTTCTGTTGGCTTGGTCACAGTTATGGGTGTTGTCACCCCAGAAAAAGGAAATAATTTTTGCTTGTCTATTTATGAAGAGTTTTCACATAGATTATGAAACTGAAGCCTCAAAGAGTTCTGTAAAATGGTTATCATTTCCCAGTTTGGTTGCTGCTGCTAAGTTGCTTCAGTCGTGTCCGACTCTGTGCGACCCCATAGATGGCAGCCCACCAGGCTCCCCATCCCTGGGATTCTCCAGACAAGAACACTGGAGTGGGTTGCCATTTCCTTCTCCAGTGCGTAAAAGTGAAAAGTGAAAGTGAAGTCGCTCAGTTGTGTCAGACTCCTTGCGACCCCGTGGACTGCAGCCCTCTAGGCTCCTCTGCCCATGGGATTTTCCAGGCAAGAGTACTGGAGTAGGGGGCCATCTCCTTCTCTGCCCAGTTAGGTTAAGGAATATCAATTGTAACAAAAAGTTTCCATTCAAACTCAGGTGTCCTGACTTCAAATTTAGTGCCTGGAATCTAGTTATGCTATGCCCTTGGGAGATAGCTGTATATTAATTGTTTAGGTCAATGTTAAATTTCTCCAGAACTGAACAAAATTGGGAAGAGCTATTGTTGTTGTTGTTATTTTTCAGTTGCTAAGTTGTGTTGGACTCTTTGTGATGCCATGGACTGCAGCATGCCAAGCTCCTCTATTCTCCACTATGATGACCTATATTGAGTTATTCTTAAGGTTGGTAACTTCTGTTGAAATTAAGGTTTACTTTGCAATAGAAATTGCTAATAATTTTGTAAATCTAGTTAACAGGACCATTTGAATACTGTTTTTACCTAAAACATTATTTACCTAAACATGTTTTGCAACATCATTTCCTGGAATCCAGTTGTTTAAATAACTGCACCATAGTAAACACATGAGTGTAATTTTGCTAAAGAGTTTATTTTAACCAGAAGCAATCACATTGGTTAATTACTAAAACGATGATGTAATCCTTAGGGGGAAAGTACTTAAATATGACATTTGAAAAGCTTTTCTAAACATCAGTGTTAAACCTTTAAACTAGAGAGAAAAACTAGAGGTTTTTAACACTGGGGAAATAACAATCATGTAATTCTTATAGATCATACAGCTCTGAAATAAAATAAATAGTGTGAAATAAAGGCAGGGAGTTTGATAAATTATGACCCCCCTTTAGGGACAAAAAGATTTATTTTGACAGCATTTTTATTTGTATCAATTGTTCTAATAAAGATAATATTCATATTTAAAAATTATGAGGTTCTGATTTTTCTCCTTTTTGGAACATACCTGTTGAATAAGACAATTAAAAAAACCTTACAGAGCCCTCCTAAATGGAGGCTTTTTGTAAAATTTTATATATTTTTTTAATTGAAGGATAATTGCTTTGCACAATTTTGTTGTGTTCTGTCAAACATCAGCATGAATCAGCTATAGGTATACGTATGTCCCCTCCCTCCTGAACGTCCCTCCATCTCCCTCCCCATCCCACCCCTCTAGGTTGATACAGAGCCCCTGCTTGGGTTCCCTGAGATATACAGCGATTTCCCATTGGCTATCTGTTTTACATACGCCCAACAAAACAAGAGAAGACTCTACACATGGACATCACCAGATGGTCAACACCGAAATCAGATTCATTATATTCTTTACAGCCAAAGATGGAGAAGGTCTATACAGTCAGCAAAAACAAGACCGAGAGCTGACTGTGGCTCAGATCATGAACTCCTTATTGCCAAATTCAGACTGAAATTGAAGAAAGTAGGGAAAACCACTAGACCATTCAGGTATGACCTAAATCAAATCCCTTATGATTATACAGTGGAAGTGAGAAATAGATTTAAGGGACTAGATCAGATAGACAGAGTGCCTGATGAACTATGGAATGAGGTTCGTGACGTTGTTCAGGAGACAGGGATCAAGACCATCTCCATGGAAAAGAAATGCAAAAAAGAAAAATGGCTGTCTGGGGAGACCTTACAAATAACTGTGAAAAGAAGAGAACTGAAAAGCAAAGAAAAGGAAAGACATAAGAGAAAAGGGAAGATATAAGTATCTGAATGCAGAGTTCCAAAGAATAGCAAGGAGAGATAAGAAAGCCTTCCTCAGCAGGGAATGCAAAGAAATAGAGGAAAACAACAGAATGGGAAGGACTAGAGATCTCTTCAAGAAAACTAGAGATACCAAGGGAACATTTCATGCAAAGATGGTCTCGATAAAGGACAGAAATGGTACAGACCTAACAGAAGCAGAAGATATTAAGAAGAAATGGCAAGAATACACAGAAGAACTGTACAAAAAAGATCTTCATGACCAAGATAATCACGATGGTGTGATCATTCACCTAGAGCCAAACATCCTGGAATGTGAAGTCAAGTGGGCCTTACGAAGCATCACTACGAACAAAGCTAGTGGAAGTGATGGAATTCCAGTTTAGCTATTTCAAATCCTGAAAGTTGATGCTGTGAAAGTGCTGCACCTCAATATGCCAGCAAATTTGGAAAATTCAGCAGTGGCCACAGGACTGGAAAAGGTCAGTTTTCATTCCAATCCCGAAAAAAGGCAATACCAAAGAATGCTCAAACTACTGCACAATTGCACTCATCTCACACGCTAGTAAAGTAATGCTCAAAATTCTCCAAGCTAGGCTTTAACAGTACGTGAACTGTGAACTTCCAGATGTTCAAGCTGGTTTTAGAAAAGGCAGAGGAACCAGAGATCAAATTGCCAACATCCGCTGGATCATGGAAAAAGCAACAGTTCCAGAAAAACATCTATTTCTGCTTTATTGACTATGCCAAAGCCTTTGACTGTGTGGATCACAATAAACTGTGGAAAATTCTGAAAGAGATGGGAATACCAGACCCCCTGGTATTCTTTAGGAACCTATATGCAGGTCAGGAAGCAACAGTTAGAACTGGACATGGAACAACAGACTGGTTCCAAACAGGAAAAGGAGTACGTCAAGGTTGTATATTGTCACCCTGCTTATTTAACTTCTACGCAGAGTACATCATGAGAAATGCTGGGCTGGAAGAAGCACAAGCTGGAATCAAGATTGCTGGGAGAAATATCAGTCACCTCAGATATGCAGCTGCCACCACCCTTATGGCAGAAAGTGAAGAGGAGCTAAAAAGCCTCTTGATGGAAGTGAAAGAGGAGAGTGAAAAAATTCAACATTCAGAAAACGAAGATCATGGCATCTGGTCCCATCACTTCATGGGAAGTAGATGGAGAAACAGTAGAAATAGTGTCAGACTATTTTGGGAGGCTCCAAAATCACTGCAGATGGTGATTGCTGCCATGAAATTAAAAGACGCTTACTTCTTGGAAGAAAAGTTATGACCAACCTAGATAGCATATTGAAAAGAAGAGACATTACTTTGCCAACAAAGGTCTGTCTAGTCAATGCTGTGGTTTTTCCAGTGGTCATGTATGGATGTGAGAATCGGACTGTGAAGAAGGCTGAGCGCCACAGAATTGATGCTTTTGAACTGTGGTGTTGGAGAAGACTCTTGAGAGTCCCTTGGACTGCAAGGAGATCCAACCAGTCCATTCTAAAGGAGATCAGTCCTGGGTGTTCTTTGGAAGGACTGATGCTAAAGCTGAAACTCCAGTACTTTGGCCACCTCATGTGAAGAGCTGACTCATTGGAAAAGACTCTGAAGCTGGGAAGGATTGGGGGCAGGAGAAGAAGGGGGCAAAGAGGATGAGATGGCTGGATGGCATCACCAACTCAATGGACGTGAGTTTGAGTGAACTCCGGGAGTTGGTGATGGACAGGGAGGCCTGGCGTGCTGCAATTCATGGGGTCACAAAGAGTCGGACACGACTGAGCGACTGAACTGAACTGAACTAAATGTAAGTTTTCATGTTATTCTTCATACATCTCATTCTCACCCATACCCCATGTCTAAATGGAGGCATTTAGAAAATATGCCTGCATTTTTTTTCTGCCAAACCTTGGTGGCTTAAAATATAAGAGACTGAGGTTATCATAATATTAATTGAGCAAAAATATAATAATGCACTTGAAAACTCCTGGCACATAGTAGATCCTCCATAATCAAGCATTAAATTCTTCATGGAGCTGGAAATTTATGGGAAAAAAGGAATTTGTTTGGAATCTTAGTTTCAGAAGTCTCTTTTGGGGGCATTTGTGTTTTTATTTTATTTTGAAATTAATTTATTTATCTTAATTGGAGGCTAATTACTTTACAATATTGTAGTGGTTTTTGGCATACATTGACATGAATCAGCCATGGGTGTACATGTGTTCCCCATCCAGAACCCCCCTCCCACTTCCCTGCTCATCCTATCCTCCAGGTGCTCATGCCCTGAGTACCCTGTCTCATGCATCAAACCTGGACCGGTGATCTGCTTCACATATGATAATATACACGTTTCACCATTACCCTCTCAAATCATCCCACCCTCACCTTCTCCCACAGAGTCCAAAAGACTGTTCTTTACATCTGTGTCTCTTTTGCTGTCTTGTATATAGGGTCATTGTTACCATCTTTCTAAATTCCATATATATATATATGCATTAGTATACTGTATCGGTGTTTTTCTTTCTGACTTACTTCACTCTGTATAATAGGTTCCAGTTTCAACCGCCTCATTAGAACTGATTCAAATGCATTCTTTTTAATGGCTGAGTAATATTCCATTGTGTATATGTACCACAGCTTTCTTATCCATTTGTCTGCTGATGGACATCTAGGTTGCTTCCATGTCCTGGCTATTGTAAACAGCTATGATGAACACTGAGATAAACATGTGTTCTCCTTCGATTCTAGTTTCCTTGGTGTGAATGCCCAGCAGTGGGATTGCTGGGTTGTATGGCAGTTCTGTTTCCAGTTTTCTAAGGAATCTCTACACTGTTCTCCATAGTGGCTGTACTAGTTTGCATTCCCACCGACAGTGTAAGAGGGTTCCATTTTCTCTGCACCCTCTCCAGCATTTATTATTTGTAGACTTTTTGATAGCAGTCATTCTGACTGGTGTGAGGTGGTACCTCATTGTGGTTTTGATTTCATTTCTTTGATAATGAGTGATGTTGAGCATCTTTTCTTTTCTTTTCAAATTTTGAAATCAGGGCATTTGATCCCCTCTCTTTTTTTATTTTTTAAAATTTATTTATTTTAATTGGAGGTTAATTAATTTACAATATTGTATTGGTTTTGCCATACCTCAACATAAATATGCCACAGGTATACACGTGTTCCCCATCCTGAACCTCCCTCTCTCCTCCCTCCCTGTGCCATCCCTCTGGCTCGTCTCAGTGCACCAGCCCCAAGCATCCACTATCATGCATCGGACCTGGACTGGCGATTCATTTCATATATGATATTATACATGACCCACCTCCCAGAATATTGGAAATAAAAGCAAAAATAAACAAATGGGATCTAATTAAAATTAAAAGCTTCTGCACAACAAAGGAAAATATAAGCAAGGTGAAAAGACAGCCTTCTGAATGGGAGAAAATAATAGCAGATGAAGCAACTGACAAACAACTAATCTCAAAAATATACAAGCAACTTCTGCAGCTCAATTCCAGAAAAATAAACGACCCAATCAAAAAATGGGCCAAAGAACTAAATAGACATTTCTCCAAAGAAGACATACAGATGGCTAACAAACACATGAAAAGATGCTCAACATCACTCATTATTAGAGAAATGCAAATCAAAACCACAATGAGGTACCACTTCACACCAGTCAGAACGGCTGCGATCCAAAAATCTGCAAGCAATAAATGCTGGAGAGGGTGTGGAGAAAAGGGAACCCTCCTACACTGTTGGTGGGAATGCAAACTAGTACAGCCACTATGGAGAACAGTGTGGAGATTCCTTAAAAAATTGCAAATAGAACTACCTTATGACCTAGCAATCCCACTGCTGGGCATACACACGAAGGAAACCAGAATGGAAAGAGACACATGTACCCCAATGTTCATCGCAGCACTGTTTATAATAGCCAGGACATGGAAACAACCTAGATGTCCATCAGCAGATGAATGGATAAGAAAGCTGTGGTACATATACACAATGGAGTATTACTCAGCCATTAAAAAGAATTCATTTGAATCAGTTCTGATGAGATGGATGAAACTGGAGCTGATTATACAGAGTGAAGTAAGCCAGAAAGAAAAACACCAATACAGTATACTAACACATATATATGGAATTTAGGAAGATGGCAATGACGACCCTATATGCAAGACAGGAAAAAAGACACAGATGTGTTAACGGACTTTTGGACTCAGAGGGAGAGGGAGAGGGTGGGATGATTTGGGAGAATGGCATTCTAACATGTATACTATCATGTAAGAATTGAATCGCCAGTCTATGTCTGACGCAGGATACAGCATGCTTGGGGCTGGTGCATGGGGATGACCCAGAGAGATGTTATGGGGAGGGAGGTGGGAGGGGGGTTCATGTTTGGGAACGCATGTAAGAATTAAAGATTTTAAAATTTAAAAAATAAAAAACTAAAAAAAAATAATAAAAAAATAAAAAATAAAACTTTTCATGAATTTGGGAAGTTTTCAAACACTAAAAAAAAAAAAAAAGGGCCAAAGAACTAAATAGACATTTCTCCAAAGAAGACATACAGATGGCTAACAAACACATGAAAAGATGCTCAACATCACTCATTATCAGAGAAATGCAAATCAAAACCACAATGAGGTACCATGTCACGCCAGTCAGAATGGCTGTGATCCAAAAGTCTACAAGCAATAAATGCTGGAGAGGGTGTGGAGAAAAGGGAACCCTCTTACACTGTTGGTGGGAATGCAAACTAGTACAGCCACTATGGAGAACAGTGTGGAGATTCCTTAAGAAACTGGAAATAGAACTGCCTTATGACCCAGCAATCCCACTGCTGGGCATACACACCGAGGAAACCAGAATTGAAAGAGCATCTTTTCAAAAATCTTAAAAAGTTGCTTGACTCCAAAAGTTCAGCAAACACACATTGTGTCCTTATGCATTTGAGACATCAGAGCCTCCTGCTGATTTCCTGCAGTAGTGTAGTTTGTGTGCCCAGGACTAGCTGCAAGCTTGTTTGTTTTGTCTTCATTAGCAGGAGCTGACAAGAGACCCAGTTTTCTTAGCCTTAGCTAAGAAAGAAGGAGTCAGCTTTGATTAACTTGCAGTACTTCAGTTTCAGTGAAATAGTCATCTGGAGGCAAAGCCACTACCACATGAATCAACTGTTTATTAAATTGTATGAAGGTCACAGCTAGACTGGGCTTCTCAGGTGGCTGAGTGGTAAAGAATCCGCCTGCCAATGCTGGAGACTCGGGTTTGATTCCTGGGGTCAGGAAGATCCACTGGAGAAGGAAGTGGCAACCCACTCCAGTATTCTTATCTGGGAAATCCCATGGACAGAGGAGCCTGGTGGGCTACAGTCCATGGGGGTCACAGAGTCAGACAGCACTTAGCAACTGAACAGCAAACAACACAGATTGCACAGGTACTCCACTGACACACAGCAAAGTGTCAGATAAGTCTGTTGATTCTTAGGCCAACTACTTTGTCTCATCTTCTCCCTTTCATACAGAGAAAGGACATTTATATGTAAATGAAAAAATAGTAACTGACAACTAGTTTACTGTTTTAATGTCTTTATCAAAGACCACGTTAGTTTTCATGTAAGTCTTTTTAAAGTGCAAGTAAGCATACTCAAATGTGTATTAAGAAGAGAAAGAAATTTATAACAATAAATGTTCATTGAACAATAATGAACAATAATATCTAATAACACTAACTGAACAATTGAATAATAATATTCAGTCATTGACCGTGATCAATGAATGTTTCCAGCTCCTGAATGTTTCCAGCTATATCAAATGAGGGTTTCCCTGATAGCTCAGTTGGTGAAGAATCCACCTGCAATGCAGGAGACCCTGGTTCGATTCCTGGCTCAGGAAGGTCCGCTGGAGAAAGGATAGGCTACTCACTCTAGTATTCTTGGGCTTCCCTGTGGCTCAGCTGGTAAAAAATCTGCCTGCAATTCAGGAGACCTGGATTCGATCCCTGGGTTGGGAAGATCCCCTGGAGAAGGGAAAGGCTACCCACTCCAGTACTTTGGCCTGGAGAATTCCATGGACTGTATATAGTCCATGGGTTCGAAAAGAGTCCAACACGACTGAGCGACTTTCACTTTAACTTTCATATCAAATGAATGATCATGAATAACCTCTAAATATTTAGGGTTTTACAGGTTTCTTATTTACTTTATTATTTAAATTAATTTTTAAAATTATAAAAATTAATTTAAATTGTATTAATCTGTAGGGTTTCTACAGATTTCTTATTTTATTTTTTCATTAATTTAGAGTATAATTGCTTTATAATGTTGTGTTAGTTTCTATTGTACAGCAAAGTGAATCAGCTGTCCCCTCTTTCATGGATTTCCTTCTCATTCAAGTCACCATTGGACACAGAGTTCCCTGTGCTATACAGTAGATATTAACAAGATGTTGGGGAAGGCAATATTTTCTAAATTATGAAATCTGTATAAAAAATAGATAACCAGTGAGAATCTACTGTATAGCACAGGGAACTCTGTGTCCAATGGTGACTTGAATGAGAAGGAAATCCATGAAAGAGGGGACAGCTGATTCACTTTGCTGTACAATAGAAACTAACACAACATTATAAAGCAATTATACTCTAAATTAATGAAAAAATAAAATAAGAAGAAATTAACAAAGTGTTGGGGAAGGCAATTCTTCAGCGATCAATGCAAAGAAATAGAGGAAAACAACAGAATGGGAAAGACTAGGGATCTCTTCAAGAAAATTAGAGGTACCAAGGGAACATTTCATGCAAAGATGGGCTCGATAAAGGACAGAAATGGTACAGACCTAACAGAAGCAGAAGATATTAAGAAGAGGTGGCAAGAATACATGGAAGAACTGTACAAAAAAGATCTTCACGACCCAGATAATCATGATGATGTGTTCACTAATCTAGAGCCAGACATCTTGGAATGTGAAGTCAGGTGGGCCTTAGAAAGCATCACTACGAACAAAGCTAGTGGAGGTGATGGAATTCCAGTTGAGCTGTTTCAGATCCTGAAAGATGACGCTGTGAAAGTGCTGCCAGCAAATTTGGAGAACTCAGCAGTGACCACAGGACTGGAAAAGGTCAGTTTTCATTCCAATCCTAAAGAAAGGCAATGCCAAAGAATGCTCAAACTACCACACAATTGCACTCATCTCACATGCTAGTAAAGTAACGCTCAAAATTCTCCAAGCCAGGCTTCAGCAATACGTGAACCGTGAACTCCCTGATATTCAAGCTGGTTTTAGAAAAGGCAGAGGAACCAGAGATCAAATTGCCAACATCAACTGGATCATGGAAAGAGCAAGAGAGTTCCAGAAAAACATCTATTTCTGCTTTATTGACTATGCCAAAGCCTTTGACTGTGTGGATCACAATAAACTGTGGAAAATTCTGAAAGAGATGGGAATACCAGACCCCCTAACCTGCCTCTTGAGAAATCTGTATGCAGGTTAGGAAGCAACAGTTCGAACTGGATATGGAACAACAGACTGGTTCCAAATAGGAAAAGGAGTCCATCAAGGCTGTATATTGTCACCCTGCTTATTTAATTTCTATGCAGAGTACGTCATGAGAAATGCTGGACTGGAAGAAGCACAAGCTGGAATCAAGATTGCCGGGAGAAATATCAATCACCTCAGATATGCAGGTGACACCACCCTTATGGCAGAAAGTGAAGAGGAGCTAAAAAGCCTCTTGATGAAAGTGAAAGAGGAAAGTGAGAAAATTGGCTTAAAGCTCAACATTCAGAAAACGAAGATCATGGCATCTGGTCCCATCACTTCATGAGAAATAGATGGGGAAACAGTGGAAACAGTGTCAGTCTTTATTCCGGGGGCCTCCAAAATCACTGCAGATGGTGACTGCAGCCATGAAATTAAAAGACTCTTACTCCTTGGAAGAAACGTTATGACCAACCTAGAGAGTATATTCAAAAGCAGAGACATTACTTTGCCGACTAAGGTCCGTCCAGTCAAGGCTATGGTTTTTCCTGTGGTCATGTATGGATGTGAGAGTTGGACTGTGAAGAAGGCTGAGTGCCGAAGAATTGATACTTTTGAACTGTGGTGTTGGAGAAGACTCTTGAGAGTCCCTTGGACTGCAGGGAGATCCAACCAGTCCATTCTAAAGGAGATCAGTCCTGGGTTTTCTTTGAAAGTAATGATGCTGAAGCTGAAACTCCAGTACTTTGGCCACCTCATGTGAAGAGTTGACTCATTGGAAAAGACTCTGATTCTGGGAGGGATTGGGGGCAGGAGGAGAAGGGAACGACCGAGGATGAGATGGCTGGATGGCATCATGGACTCGATGGACGTGAGTCTGAGTGAACTCCAGGAGATGGTGATGGACAGGGAGGCCTGGCGTGCTGTGATTCATTGGGGTCGCAAAGAGTCGGACACGACTGAGTGACTGAACTGAACCGGGGAAGGCAAAATGCTTACCCCTTGAATTTTAATCCTGAATAAGCTATATGTTAAACTTAAATATTTCTTATAGGAAATCCAGCCAGACAGCCACTCTCCCATGATTGTATTAGACACAGTTTTTTCTTGAGAAAAAACTCTCAAGAAATTTGGAGATAGTAGACATGAAAAATGTGAGATCATAGTGTAAGGGACGAAAGACTTTTCCTTTACCTTCTTACTTTACTCTCTTAGGTTGGGTGCTATGAATTAAGCTGACAAAAGAGTAACAGGAGAACAGATTTATTTCATAGGCACATGGAGAGCCTCATAGAAAAAAAGTTTAAAGAAAAAATCAAAAAGATAGGTCTGGGAGCTTATATACAATTTTAACAAAGGATGATAAAGAGTGGAGAAGTGATAAGACAAAGGAAAAGGGCTTCGGGCTTCTAGGGCAGTAAATTGTGGGAAATATACTGGAGAAACTAGTGAAAGGTAAGAGTAATTTGCTAAGATTTGTTCAGTTCAGTTCAGTTGCTCAGTCGTGTCTGACTCTTTGCGACCCCATGAATCGCGGCACGCCAGGCCTCCCTGATTTGTTATGCAGACTCAAATCAGTGTTTGTCCAGTGATGAGACTCATCTCCTCTTCCTGGTCCTGGGGGGAAGGAAGAAGGTAAGGACACCTTCAACAAGGGAAAGTTTTGCCTTGCATTTAGGTAGAAAGGGAGAGAACAGAGAGCTTCTCCCTGTGCACCGTTGCTTAGTGCCTTCCCGGGCGGTGCAGTGACTAAGACTCTGAGCTTCTACTGCACGGGCATATCCCTGCAGTGGACTAAGATCCCACATGCTGCATGCAGGGCAGCCAAAAAAGCGTAAACTTCTTTCTTTTTTTAAATCAATTGCTTTCAACTCAAAGTAATCTTTATGCCAAAGTGGCATATTATTACAGTGGCATATTCTGACACCCTTCAATAGCACGGTGCACAGACTTCCCTGACGGTAAAGTTTCTGCCTGCCAATACAGGAGACATGGGTTCGATCCCTGATGTGGGAGGATCCCACATGCTGCAGAACAGTTAAACCTATGCACCACAACCAGCAAACCTGTGCTCTAGAGCCCGGGAGCCACAACTACTGAGCCGATGTGTTGCAACTACTGAAGCCTGCGTACCCTAGAGCCCCTGCTTCGCAACAAGAGGCCACTGCAATGGGAAGGCCAAGCACTGTAACGAGGAGTAGTCTCCACCCACTGCAACTGGAGAAAGCCTGTGTGCAGCAACAAATACCCAGCACAGCCAAAAGTAAATAAAATGATAAAAATAGCACAGTGCAAAAGAAAGCAAACCGCATTTGCATTCCAGCCTGGGTCTCTCTCTTCCTACTCGTGTGTCATTACAGGTATGGTTTAACTTCTCTGATACTCAGCTAGCTCATCTAAGACAGGGATGAGAATATTGATCCCACCTGTAAGGTTGGAATAAAGACCAACTGAGAACAGTGTGTGAGCCCTTTGTAAACTGTTAAGAACTTAATGCGTGTTGAGTATTACATCTTGAGTGCACAATGTGGGGTGACTCCACATTAGTTTTTCCCAGTTGAAATGCACCCAGAGATTCTGAGATAAAGAGGGCTGGTATAAGAGAGGTTACCATCTACTCTCCCAAGAGATTTATTCCTTTTCCACATCTGTGAAAATGAAAGTGTTAGTCGCTTCAGTTGTGTCCGACTTTGCGACCCCATGGACTGTAACCTGCCAGGCTCCTCTGTCCATGGGATTCTCCAGGCAAGAATACTGGAGCAGGTCACCATTTCCTTCTCCAGGGGGATCGAACTCTTGTCTCCTGTGTCTCCTGCATTGGCAGGTGGATTCTTTACCATCTGAGCCACCAGGGAAGGTGAATCAATTCAAACAGTGTTATCTTTTATTTTAAAATGTATTATGATATCCTTTCAGAATTATGCCTAAGATTCTAACATGCTTCTTTTCCCCTCACCCTTATCCTCAGTTGACCAACTTTGCTCAAAATGGAATAAAGAGTTGTTCAGAAAAGTGATAACAATGCCTCAAGTTTTAATGACACCCCTCCTTAGAGACAGTGGCACTTAAATTGGCACTGAAGGAAGAAGCTTGGCCAGGAAGAGGACAGAGAGGGAATGGTCCCCCAGAATAGAGTGAAAACACAAGCAAAAGCAAAGAATGGCGAGAACAGAGTGTGCTGCTGCTGCTGCTGCTAAGTCACTTCAGTCGTGTCCAACTCTGTGCAACCCCATAGATGGCAGCCCACCAGGCTCCCCAGTCCCTGGGATTCTCCAGGCAAGAACACTGGAGTGGGTTGCCATTTCCTTCTCCAATGCATGAAACTGAAAAGTGAAAGTGAGGTCGCTCAGTTGTGTCCAACTCTTAGTGACCCCCTTGGACGGCAGCCTACCAGGCTCCTCCGTCCATGGGATTTTCCAGGCAAGAGTACTGGAGTGGGTTGCCATTGCCTTCTCCAAACAGAGTGTGCAGGGAAATTTAACTATGGAAACATCTTAAAGCATTCCAAAATGTAGTTCAGTTCAGTCACTCAGTCGTGTCTGACTTATTGTGACCCCATGGACTGCAGCACGCCAGTCTTCCCTGTCCATCACCAACTCCCAGAGTTTACCCAAACTCATGTCCATTGAGTTGGTGACGCCATCCAACCATCTCATTCTCTGTTGTCCCCTTCTCCTCCTTCCCTCAATTTTTCCCAGCATCAGAGTCTTTTCTAATGAGTCAGTTCTTCCCATCAGATGGCCATAAGTGTTGGAGTTTCAGCTTCAACATTAGTCCCTCCAAAATATAACCCCCAAACTAATTGAATATTTAAAAATGATTCCTTCTGAGATGTCACTTCAATGAAGATTTTGTTCTATGAATCCTGGCTATTTTGTATTATTCTTTATCTTTCTGAAGAGCTTGTTCTAATTAGATCTACTATTCCGAAGGCCAAGATAAGTGTCAAAATGGCCACATGTAAAGTCTTTTAAAAGGATGCTATTCTTTTATAGAAGGCAGGCTTAATTTGGCTGAATGCAATAGTAATTTTTCTTTGTGATAACAGTTTGGGTAGAAAAAATGTTATCCAACTCTTCTTTTGGAAAATGCCAACTCTTCTGAAAAAAGCAGCAGAATTTTTGAAATCAAATGAAAATGACCATTTTGGACATAGGTAGCCAAGTAATTCATGAAGATGCCCAGCTCTGTATTAACAGTGAACCAAGGAGACCCACGTTGACAGAGTTTATTTTCAAGTTGGTAAACAGGGAAGGACAGTGAGATGCTTTCCTGTACCACTTCCCTTACAGTGGATCTGTCACTTTGCCGGGCTTGATATGAGATGGCACAAAAGAGTCCGAAATGCAGTACTTGGATGCAATCTCAAAAACAACAGAATGATTTCTGTTTGTTTCCAAGGCAAACCATTCAGTATCACAGTAATCCAAGTCTATGCCCCAACCAGTAACACTGAAGAAGCTGAAGTTGAACGGTTCTATGAAGACCTACAAGACCTTTTAGAACTAACACCCAAAAAAGGTGTCCTTTTCATTATAGGGGACTGGAATGCAAAAGTAGGAAGTCAAGAAACACCTGGGGTAACAGGCAAATTTGGCCTTGGAATATGGAATGAAGCAGGGCAAAGGCTAATAGAGTTTTGCCAAGAGAACGCACTGGTCATAGCAAACATCCTCTTCCGACAACACAAGAGAAGACTCTACACATGGACATCACCAGATGGTCAACACCGAAATCAGATTCATTATATTCTTTGAAGCCAAAGATGGAGAAGCTCTATACAGTCAGCCAAAACAAGACTGGGAGCTGACTATGGCTCAGATCATGAACTCCTTGTTGCCAAATTCAGACTTAAATTGAAGAAAGTAGGGAAAACCACTAGACCGTTCAGGTATGATCTAAATCAAATTCCTTATGATTATACAGTGGAAGTGAGAAATAGATTTAAGGGACTAGATCTGATCGACAGAGTGCTTGATGAACTATGGATGGATGTTTCTGACATTGTACAGGAGACAGGGATCAAAACCATCCCCATGGGAAAGAAATGCAAAAAAGCAAAGTGGCTGTCTGGGGAGGCCTTACAAATAACTGTGAAAAGAAGAGAGGTGAAAAACAAAGGAGAAAAGGAAAGATATAAGTATCTGAATGCAGAGTTCCAAAGAATAGCAAGGAGAGATAAGAAAGCCTTCCTCAGCAGGGAATGCAAAGAAATAGAGGAAAACAACAGAATGGGAAAGACTAGAGATCTCTTCAAGAAAATTAGAGATACCAAGGGAACATTTCATGCAAAGATGGGCTCGATAAAGGACAGAAATGGTACAGACCTAACAGAAGCAGAAGATATTAAGAAGAGATGGCAAGAATACACAGAAGAACTGTACAAAAAAGATCTTCACAGCCAAGATAATCATGATGGTGTGATCACTCACCTAGAGCCAGACATCCTGGAATGTGAAGTCAAATGGGCCTTATGAAGCATCACTATGAACAAAGCTAGTTGAGGTGATGGAATTCCAGTTTAGCTGTTTCAAATCCTGAAAGATGATGCTGTGAAAGTGCTGCACTCAATATGCCAGCAAATTTGGAAAATTCAGCAGTGGCCACAGGACTGGAAAAGGTCAGTTTTCATTCCAATCCCAAAGAAAGGCAATGCCAAAGAATGCTCAAACTACCACACAGTTGCACTCATCTCACACGCTAGTAAAGTAATGCTCAAAATTCTCCAAGCTAGGCTTCAACAGTACGTGAACTGTGAACTTCCAGACGTTCAAGCTGGTTTTAGAAAAGGCAGAGGAACCAGAGATCAGATTGCCAACATCTGCTGGATCATGGAAAAAGCAAGAGAGTTCCAGAAAAACATCTATTTCTGCTTTATTGACTATGCCAAAGCCTTTGACTGTGTGGATCACAATAAACTGTGGAAAATTCTAAAAGAGATGGGAATACCAGACCCCCTGACCTGCCTCTTGAGAAACCTATATGCAGGTCAGGAAGCAACAGTTCGAACTGGATATGGAACAACAGACTGGTTCCAAATAGGAAAAGGAGTCCATCAAGGCTGTATATTGTCACCCTGCTTATTTAATTTCTATGCAGAGTACGTCATGAGAAACGCTGGGCTGGAAGAAGCACAAGATGGAATCAAGATTGCCGGGAGAAATATCAATCACCTCAGATATGCAGGTGACACCACCCTTATGGCAGAAAGTGAAGAGGAGCTAAAAAGCCTCTTGATGAAAGTGAAAGAGGAGAGTGAAAAAGTTGGCTTAAAGCTCAACATTCAGAAAACGAAGATCATGGCATCTGGTCCCATCACTCCATGGGAAATAGATGGGGAAACAGTGGAAACAGTGTCAGACTTTATTTTTTTGTGGGGGCTCCAAAATCACTGCAGATGGTGATTGCAGCCAAGAAATTAAAAGACGCTTACTCCTTGGAAGGAAAGTTATGACCAACCTAGACAGCATATTGAAAAGAAGAGACATTACTTTGCCGACTAAGGTCCATCTAGTCAAGGCTATGGTTTTTCCAGTGATCATGTATGGATGTGAGAGCTGGACTGTGAAGAAAGCTAAACACTGAAGAATGATGCTTTTGAACTGTGGTGTTGGAGAAGACTCTTGAGAGTCCCTTGGACTGCAAGGAGATCCAACCAGTCCATTCTAAAGGAGATCAGTCCTGGGTGTTCTTTGGAAGGACTGATGCTAAAGCTGAAACTCCAGTACTTTGGCCACCTCATGTGAAGAGTTGACTCATTGGAAAAGACTCTGATGCTGGGAGGGATTGGGGGCAGGAGGAGAAGGGCACGACAGAGGATAAGATGGCTGGATTGAATCACCGACTCGAGGGACGTGAGTTTGGGCGAACTCCAGGAATTGGTGATGGACAGGGAGGCCTGGCCTGCTGCAATTCATGGGTTCACAAACAGTCGGACACGAGTGAATGACTGAACTGTACTGAGCCTTTCTAGAGACATTTTGGATAGAAACTATTATCACACATGTGAATAGGTCTCCTATATTAAATATAAACATTAACTGTTTTCTTCCTCCTCTTTGCAAGACTGTAGGAGAGCCGGGCAAGAAGAGGCTGCTGACTGGAGTCCAGACCAGGCTAATCAACTCTCTGAAGTCAAAACAGAGAGTGTGAATGATGAGTCCCCAGGCAGATTTCAGGAATGCAGAACATTTGGTGAGTTTGCATATTCTACTAGGAGCATGTTGTTTGCTCTGCAAGTTACACCAAAACCAAGAACTTTCTGGGGAACCAGAAACTCTTGGGCTCTAATACCATTCTTCTTCTTAATTAATTTGTTTTATTTTTGGTTGAACTGGGTCTTCATTGCCGGACTTTGTCTAGTTGTGGAGAGCGGGGCCTACTCTCTAGTCAAGGTGCATGGGCTTCTCATCGCGGTGACTTCTTTTGGTTGCGGAGCACAGGCCCCTGGGTGCAGGGGTTTCAGTACTTGTGGCTCAGTAGTTGTGGCTCCTGGCCTGTAGAGCACAGGCTCAGTAGCTGTGGCATGTGTATGCTAGTTGCCCTGCAGCATGTGGGATCTTCCCAGCTCAGGGATCGAACCTGTGTCCCCTGCTTTGACAGGCAGATTCTTATCCATTGTACCACTGGGGAAGTCCCTAATACCATTCTTTGAAAAGCTCTGTGGAGAAGGCAATGGCACCCCACTCCAGTACTCTTGCCTGGAAAATCCCATGGACGGAGGAGCCTGGTGGGCTGCAGTCCATGGGGTCGCTAGGAGTCTGACACGACTGAGCGACTTCACTTTCACTTTTCAGTTTCATGCATTGGAGAAGGAAATGGCAACCCACTCCAGTGTTGTTGCCTGGAGAATCCCAGGGACGAGGGAGCCTGGTGGGCTGCGGTCTATGGGGTCGCACAGAGTCGGACACGACTGAAGCGACTTAGCAGCAGCAGCTTCCACTCCTTCACTGGCAAATGCAATCAGACTCCTGCAGTGTGAATTGCATGTGTTGAGGGCTAGGGAAGACAAAGGAGTCTAAACATACAAGTCTCTGTCCTAGGGAAGTGTTGGGTTTGTAGGGGAGACACAGCATTCCTACAAACAGGTATAATGAAACTGAGTAAAACATTAGTGCCAGAAGATGCACTCATTCTATCTTTCAGCAGATTTTACTGATCACCTATTGTCAGCCAGACACTCTGCTTGCCTTCTTAGAACCTTTACACTTCCTCCTGTGGCACTGGAAGCCATTATAATATTTAAACAGGCACTAACTTGACAAGATTGTGCTTTAGAAGGGCCTGTCTGTGGTAAAGTGGTAAGATTAGTGTCAAAGTAGCCATTGGCAGTTGTTTCAGTGATCAAGACCAGAGACAGCAGCGGCCTGAACTAAGCTGGAGGGGTAGAAACACAGGGAAGTGAGAAGGTCTGAGGAAGTACCATTGGAGAACTTGGGCCTTGATGAGGTGTCACAAAGGGGTAGGGAAGGGGAAAACCCCAGACTGGGACTCCACAGAAGATGGGTGTGAGCCCATGCTTGGAGGGAGATCTGGATATAACATTGAGAAATAAAACTGATATTCTAGTTCCACTTAAGGCAAGAAGTGGAGGAAACTTTCAGGTTCATCCATGTTGAACATGTATCAATAGCTTGTTCCTTTTTAATCCTGGACAGTCCATTGTATGGATATACCACATTGTGTTGCCCATTCACCAGTTGATGGACATTTGGATTGTTTCCAGTTTGGGGCTAATACGAGTAATAGTTCGGTGAACGTTTGTGTATAAGTTTTTGGGTGGACCTGTCGTCATTTCTCTTGGGTATATCCCTAGGAGTGGAATTGCTGTGCCATCTGAAGAGGTTATGTTTAACTTTTTAGGAACAGCTAAATTATTTTTCAGAATGGCCGTACCATTTTATATCCCCAGCAGCAATGCATGAATGTTTCAGTGGCTGCACTCTTCAACTGGTAGTGTTCATCTTTCTGACTGTAACTCTTCTACTGGGTGTATTGGTATCTCATTGTGGTTCTAATTTCCCTAATGACTAATGTGGTTGAGCACACAATGTGTTTATTAATCATTTGTATATCTTCATGTCTTTTGTTCATTTTGCAACTGGGTTATCTTCTTATTGTCGAATTATGAGGGTCCTGGAAATATTTCTTTACTAGATATAAGATTAGCAAATATTTTCTTCGAGCCTGTAGTTTGTCTTTTCATTTTCTTAATAGTGTCACATTAAGAAGCACAGAAGCTTCTAATGAGATCCAGTTTCTCAATATTTCTTTTGTGGATTTTACTTTTGGTTTTTTATCTGTGAACTCTTTGTCCAACCCGAGGTCATGAAGATTTCTATTCTCTTTAAGAAGTTTTCTATTTTTAGCTATTATATTTAGGTCTCTGATTCATTTTTAGTTAAATGTTGCATGTGGCATGAGGTAAGGATATAACTTCATCTTTTTTGGTGTGTGGATATGTAATTGACCCACAACAGTGTTACTTATTTTAAAAAGACAGTAGAATACATTGCACATTTAAAAATAAAATGTGTGTATATTTCATGTGGTTTCTCAGTTGTAAAAAAAAAGAACAAGACTTAGTATTTTGTTGGTCTGTGATCAAGCTATCTTCAAAGCTACTGCAGTCCAGCTTCCAGAATGTACAGTGCAAACTTTGGGGAAGGAGGAAAATGAAAATGTAGGAAGCAGTGAGGCCAATGGTCGTGAGAGGAAGTACAGAGTCAGGGCTCACACCTAGGCTGATGACCAGGCTTAGAGTGAGTGCTAGGAGCTGGGGAGGGTCCTATAATATTGGGGGATTTGGGCTCTAGAAAAAAGGCAATCATGAACAGAAGAAATCGATGAAAGTATAATGAGAGGAGTATGCGGTTCTAACAAGGAGGACTACATTTCCCACTCGGAGAGAACACCTGAGATGGACTTGAAGGATGAGTAGGCTTTATTGGGCACCTCAGGGAGGGAGCACATTACTCAAAGGAAGAGCAGAGGTCTGAAAATGAACAGCTCAACTGGAAAGAAAAAAGCCAGTGGCCCATCAAGGTGAGAGAGCATAGAGAAATTACAAAAATGTGATGAAAATTCCACCAAGGTAGAAAGTTGGGTTTCTACAACCCAGCTTTTAAAACCAAAGTTGTAAAAAACCCAAGTTTTAAAAAACCAAGTTCTTAAAACTGAAACCTTACTTGGTCTTACCACCTTACTAAATAAAACCTAGTTTTTTCAATCATCTCCTATTTAAGAGTTTGATTAAAATGAATTAATGTATATATATATATATGTGTAAGTGGAAGCATCAGTCGCTCAGTCCTGTTTGATTCTTTGCAACCCCATGGACTGAAGTAGGTTGCCCCGACCCAGGAATCGAACCTGGGTCTCCTGCATTGCAGACAGATTCATGTAGGGAAGTCTTTTATCCATTCACTATTCAGTCACTAAAAATTTGTCTTTTTTTAATTCTTTAGGACTCACTTTTACATTTTTTATTTATTTATTTTTGGCTGCACTGGGTCTTTGCTGCTGCCCGCAGGCTTTCTCTAGTTGCAGTGAGCAGGGGCTACTCTTCATTGTGGCATGAGGTCTTCTCATTGCGGTGGCTTCTCTTGTTGCAGAGCTTGGGTTCTAGGGCACGGGCTCTGTAGCTGTGGTGCGTGGGCTTAGCTCCTCTGAGGCGTGTAGAAGCTTCTGGGAGCAGGGATCAAACCCATGCCCCCTGCGTTGGCAGGTAAATTCTTAACCACTGACCACCAGGGAAGTCCAAGACTCACTTTTTTCCAAGTGATAAACTTTTTAAATTGGCATTGGCTGTAACGACAGCATTTTAATTTTTACTTTGAAAAGATCTATAGCGTCATGAGAAATTAGAATATCAGGCCTGCCCCTCTGTGTTGTCCTTATTCCTCAACCTTAATAATCCATGCCTATATTTAAACCCCATATTAGTACTGGAACATTCTTCACAGTTCAGTTCAGTCGCTCAGTCTTGTCTGACTCCTTGCGACCCCATGAATCACAGCACACCAGGCCTCCCTGTCCATCACCAACTCCCGGAATTCACTCAGACTCACGTCCATCGAGTCAGGGATGCCATCTAGCCATCTCATCCTCTGTCGTCCCCTTCTCCTCCTGCCCCCAATCCCTCCCAGCATCAGAGTCTTTTCCAATGAGTCAGCTCTTCACATGAGGTGGCCAAAGTACTGAAGTTTCAGCTTTAGCATCATTCCTTCCAAAGATCCCAGGCTGATCTCCTTCAGAATGGACTGGTTGGATCTCCTTGCAGTCCAAGGGACTCTCAAGAGTCCTCTCCAACACCACAGTTCAAAAGCATCAATTCTTCGGCACTCAGCCTTCTTCAGAGTCCAACTCTCACATCCATACATGACCACAGAAAAAACCATAGCCTTCACAAAGTTAGGTTAATGGTATGGATCCTTAATGCTTCCAGTTGTAATTTGAATTATTTTCTGACAGTTAATTTTAGCAGAGAGGCCAAAAAAATCAGAGGTGTGCACAGGTGCATGCCATTATACAGCTCACAGATGTGTTTTCAAAATCCCTATTTGACACCTATCTCAAATACCGATGTCTGCCATTACCTTGCTTTTTGGCCTTAAACAAGTAGAATTTTCCAGGCCTTGATGCCTTACCTGTAAATTCAGAAACTTGGACTATCCTCAGATTGTCTTTCTATTAATACAGTATAAGCATGACTATTTTAGCCATTCCCATGGACATCTTCAGTGCAAATTATATTCACTTATACAAACAGAGATCCAACAGCAACAGATAAATCCACCAACTGGACAGAAAAGTGTGATGAATAAGAAAAATGACATTCATACACATTTATAAGAAATAACATTTCCTTTCATACTAAACTTTTAAATCTTAAACACATGAAATATATTGTATTTTCTTTTGCAAATGGTCTGTAACATATGTGATTTTTCACCATAGGCAGTGTGTACTTAGTCATTTATTTATTCAGAAAATATTTCTGAGCCACATATTGCAGGCAGATTCTGTCCTGGGTCTCATAATGGGCACAGACATCTGAAAATGATCATCTAAAAGACGGAATAAGGGAGCAAGGGCAGGAACAGAAATAAGTATGGTACCAATCAGTCTGTGTTATCAATAGGGTCGGGGAGTCACAGATAATAGCTCCCATAAAGTACAGGCAGTGAGTGCTCATTTCCACATGTGATGAGGAAGACCACAGATGGCAGCATTTGAGAAAACTCCTTTGCATCCTAATAAGCACCTGCTCCCAAGAATGATGCAGACTATCTGAAGGTTAGATTAACTTGGCAGAAAAGCACCAGCATAATTTGTGTCGGTGTGAGCCCATGGTCCAAGACAGATCTCTCTGCAGGGCCATAATAGTTAACAGGGTCCCCTTAGAACATTTTAGGGCATTTTCTGTAAATGACCCTGATTTTGGCACTGCATTTATTGCCTAGTATTTTCTTTTTCAGCTGTCAGTTTAACCTCAGAGCTATATCATAGAAGTACAGGAACTACATATAGTTTAAAAATATTTACCGTAAATTGGGATAAAACTTAGGAAATAAATGATATTTTAGCATGCTATTTTAAATATCACATTTCCTCTTTTTAAAAAAAAGCTGGCAGAAGTAAGAACTTAGTTATTTGGATGTTTGAATGTCTTTAAAAACTAAGACATAGCTTTTTCCTGACATTTTTTGGTCTTAAAACAATTTTTTTTTTAATCCAGTTTTGGAAGTGGTTAGAGACAATTTATACCAACCATATGAATGAACTTACACACGTGTTTAGGGTATAGTAGAAAATGGTGCTGTAGGGAGAAGCCAGGACTCAGAGTTAATGTCTAGCTCTGTCATTAACTAAATGTGAAGCCTCGGATGAATCTCTTAATTTTGCTAACCTTAGGTTTTCTCCACCATAAAATCAGGGGACTGAAGTAAATGATCTCTAAATCCCTTTCCAGATCAATTTTGTCTTCATTTAGAATTAATTCTGTGTAGAGGCAAATAACCAAGTTTTATAGATTAATATTGACTCATTAGTATAAACACTAAGAACGTCTCCTTGAATTGAAACATATCAGGGCTCCCTATATAAAGAGATGTGAAATAATATGTCTGTATTTGTGTGGCAGAGCTGAAGTCCAACTATTCTTTTCCGCTTTGTGTCAGCATCGGTACTAATCAAATGGTTGAATTAGCTCCGAACCTCTTGCAAATCAACCTAACTCATTTGTGAATGGGGAAATTCTGAGGAAGCAATTGCTTAGCACTTAGTCTGAGAGCTGTAAATAGAATGTGAGTTCATTGCTCTATTACAAGAATACTTTATCTCCCAATAATAGAGTGGAAAATTTAGGCAATTAACAAGAAAAACAACCCCACAAAACACAAAAGCAGTATCCATTGGGAAACAAAGTACTTTCACCAAGGCCATTTCCCTGGGTGTCCTGATATCATCTCAGAAGCAGCTGTCTCCTCCGCCTACGTTCAAGGCCAGTCCTATTTGTAGGTTTCCAAAGCAGCAATGCAAATGTTCGATCAATGTGCTTGGTGTGTGATAGGCCTATACTAAAGGCTTGTTTTGCCATGAGTCCTAATTGGAAGGAATGTGCTAAACTCAGAAGAGGTGTTTCTAGGACACAGCGCCTGGGAATAGCAGGGATTCCTACAAAAACTGCCGCAGACAGTACCAGACTGTACCAGACTCCAGCACTGGTTTGCTGTAAGTGATGCCTTCGCCAGGACAAAACATCAAAGGAAGCCCCCTGAGTGAGTGCCCTGCTCAAGTTATTGAGTGTGTGCTGACCTAGAGGTTAAGAGGAGTTGAGGCATCAGGTTACCCTAGGACAAAAGCCCATTACCGGTTCTGATGACAAGCTGTCTTTATTTCCCCAAGTGCACTGATTGATAACTTGGGATAGGGAGTGGGCAGTGGTACCAAGAATACAAATCACTTAGTAAAGTGGCCAAAAGGGACAAGACCCTAGAGGAGTAGAGAGTGTCAGACTAAAGCCAAGATACGTAATGTAATATGGTGGGCAGAACATGGACTGTGACACCAGACAGAGTCAAGTGTTCATCTCGGCTCTGCCACTTCCTAACTGCCTGGTGCGCAGTTCAGTCTCTTCATCTGTAAATAAGTGAAGATAGGCTCTGCCTCTAAGATCTTCTGAGCATGACATCCTGTGTGTAAAGTGCCTCAAATACAGTGAGCATTTTAAAAAGTGACCTTCCTCTCCCCGCCTCCAAATTCGTGTGTTGAAGTCCTAACCCCTGGTACCCCAGAATGTGACTGAATTTGGAGCGAGGGTCTTTTTTTTTTCTCCTTTTTTTAGTTGAAATATGTGTTGTGCTTTGCTCAGCCACTAAGCATGTCCGACTCTTTGCAACCCCATGGACTGTGAGAGGACCCCACCAGGCTCCTCTGTCCATGGGATTCTCCAGGCAAGAATACTGGAGTGAGTTGCCATTTCTTTCTCCAGCAGCTCTTCCTAACCCAGGGATCAAACCCACATCCGCTGCATTGGCAGGCAGAGTCTTAACCACTGAGCCACCAGGGAAGCCCAGTGTATAACATAATGATTCTCAGTCTCCAAAAGTTATGCTCTATCTAGAGCCACTGTGGAGCATAGGCTACGCTCCCTGTGTGGCATAATACACGCCTGCAGCTCTTTTTATACATAATAGTTTGTACCTCCTCACCCTCTGTGCCAGTGTCATCCCTCCCCCTTCCCTCTCCCCACTAGTAGCTACCAGTTTGTTTTCTGTATCTGTGAGTCTGCATCTTTTTTGTTATATTCCCTAGCTTGCTGCACCTCCTGTGTTCCACATAGAAGTGATACCACATGGTGTTTGTCTTTCTCTGACTTATTTCACTTATCCTAATAGTGTTCAGTGAAAGGCCATCCATGTTACTGCCAATGGCAAAACTTCATTCTTTTTTACAGCTGAGTAGTATTTTATTGTGTGTGTCTGTGTATACACACACAGGAGATAGGGTCTTTGCAAAGACAGGTTAAAATGAGGTCATTAAAGTGGGTCCTAATCCAGTATGGCTGGTGAATTTAGAAGAAGAGATTAGGACTAAAAACCAAACAGTGGGAAGACTATGTGGAAATGCAGGAAGAAGACGGCCATCTAAGAATCAATCCTAGTGACACCTCGATCTTGTACTTCTAGCCTCCAGAACTCTGAAAAAAATAAAATTCTGTTCTTCAAGCAACCCAGTCTGTGATATTTTGTTATGGTAGCCCTAGCCCTAGCAAATTAATATAAGCGCCACCCCCGCCTCCAGCAGGGAGGCATATAGCAAAATACGGCTACTGGGTGGAGCGAAATCTAACATCCAGAAGTAGCTGCAGCTGGTAGGTAGTACACTCAGAACACCTAAACTCATGCCAAACCGTCTGGTGTGTACCTTGTGAAGGAAAAACAAATACCATGAATGTGAAAGAAGTCAATAAAATCCTAGAAAGATGTAAATCTCTGATAAAACATAAAGCTTATTCTTATGAGTATGAGAAAATAAAAATTTAACAATGGATGTGTTAAACCATTTATACATAAAACCAGGCATTATTGGAATCATATGCTGAAGAGACTAAAAAATACGGTCTGAGTTTGAACAATGTGAGGGTTCGGTTCAGTTCAGTCGCTCAGTCGTGTCCAACTCTTTGCGATCCCATGAATTGCAGCTCGCTAGGCTTCCCTGTCCATCACCAACTCCCGGAATTCACTCAAACTCACGTCCATCGAGTCAGTGATGCCATCCACCATCTCATCCTCAGTCATCCCCTTCTCCTCTTGCCCCCAATCCCTCCCAACATCAGACCACAGGAAAAACCATAGCCTTAGTCGGCAGACTAGACAGACTTTAGTCGGCAAAGTAATGTCTCTGCTTTTGAATATGCTGTCTAGGTTGGTCATAAGTTTTCTTCCAAGGAGTAAGAGTCTTTTAATTTCTTGGCTGCAATCACCATCTGCAGTGATTTTGGAGCCCCCAAAAATAAAGTCTCACACTGTTTCCACTGTTTTGCCATCTATTTCCCATAAAGTGATGGGACCGGATGCCATGATCTTCGTTTTCTGAATGTTGAGCTTTAAGCCAACTTTTTCACTCTCCTCTTTCACTTTGATCAAGAGGTTTTTTAGTTCCTCTTCACTTTCTGCCATTAGGGTGGTGTCATCTGCATATCTGAGGTTATTGATATTTCTCCTGGCAATCTTGATTCCAGCTTGTGTTTCTTCCAGTCCAGCATTTCTCATGATGTACTCTGCATAGAAGTTAAATAAGCAGGGTGACAATATACAGCCTTGACGTCCTCCTTTTCCTATTTGGAACCAGTCTGTTGTTCCATGTCCAGTTCTAACTGTTGCTTCCTGGCCTGCATACAGATTTCTCAAGAGGCAGGTCAGGGGGTCTGATATTCCCATCTCTGTCAGAATTTTTCACAGTTTATTGTGATCCACACAGTCAAAGGCTTTGGCATAGTCAATAAAGCAGAAATAGATGTTTTTCTGGAACTCTCTTGCTCTTTCCATGATCCAGTTGATGTTGGCAATTTGATCTCTGGTTCCTCTGCCTTTTCTAAAACCAGCTTGAGCATCAGGAATTTCACGGTTCACGTATTGCTGAAGCCTAGCTTGGAGAATTCTGAGCATTACTTTACTAGAGTGTGAGATGAGTGCAATTGTGCAGTAGTTTGGCATTGCCTTTTTTCGGGATTGGAATGAAAACTGACCTTTTCCAGTCCTGTGGCCACTGCTGAGTTTTCCCAATTTGCTGGCATATTGAGTGCAGCACTTTCACAGCATCATCTTTCAGGATTTGAAAAAGCTCAACTGGAATTCCATCACCTCCACTAGCTTTATTCATAGTGATTCTTTCTAAGGCCCGCTTGACTTCACATTCCAGGATATCTGGCTCTAGGTGAGTGATCACACCATCGTGATTATCTTGGTCATGAAGATCTTTTTTTGTATAATTCTGTGTATTCTTGCCATCTCTTCTTAATATCTTCTGCTTCTGTTAGGTCCATACCATTTCTGTCCTTTATTGAGCCCATCTTTGCATGAAATGTTCCCCTGATATCTCTAATTTTCTTGAAGAGCTCTCTAGTCTTTCCCATTCTATTTTTTCCTGTTTCTTTGCATTGATTGCTGGAGAAGGCTGGGACCAGCGCGACCGGACCGGCGCACTAAGCGTGGGCGGCCTGCGACCAGCGCACTAAGCGCGGCCGAGAGGAGCTACCCCAAGTCCGAGGTCAGGGGCAGAAGCTGGGAGGACCCCATGCCCGAAGGACAGTGGCAAAGAGTAGTTACCCCACGTCCGAGGTCGGGGCAGCGGCTGAGAGTGCCAGGCTGGGACGGCAGAGGAACGGCCGCGAGGATCAACCCAAAGTCCGAGGTCAGGGATAGAAGCTGGGAGGACCCCATGCCCGAAGGGCAGTGGCAAAGAGGAGTTACCCCACGTCCGAGGTCGGGGCAGCGGCTGAGAGTGCCAGGCTGCGACGGCAGAGGAACGGCCAAGAGGAGCCACCCTGCGTCCGAGGCCGGGGCGGCAGCCGGGAGGAGCAACCCCACGTCCAAGGAGCAGTGGCTGCACAGGCGCAGGAGGGCCTAAGGGAGCTATCCCATGTTGAAGGTCAGGAAGGGCGGTGGTGAGGAGATACCCTTTGTACAAGGTAAGGAGCAGCGGCTGCATTTTGCTGGAGCAGCTGTGAAGAGATACCCCATGCCCAAGGTAAGAGAAACCCAAGTAAGATGATAGGTGTTGCAAGAGGGCATCAGAGGGCAGACACACTGAAACCATACTCACAGAAAACCAGTCAATCTAATCACACTAGGACCACAGCCTTGTCTAACTCAATGAAACTAAGCCATGCCCGCAGGGCAACCCAAGATGGGTGGGTCCTGGTGGAGAGGTCTGACAGAATGTGGTCCACTGGAGAAGGGAATGGCAAACCACTTCAGTATTCTTGCCTTGAGAACCCCATGAACAGTATGAAAAGGCAAAATGATAGGATACTGAAAGAGGAACTCCCCAGGTCAGTAGGTGCCCAACACACTACTGGAGATCAGTGGAGAAATAACTCCAGAAAGAATGAAGGGATGGAGCCAAAGCAAAAACAATACCCAGCTGTGGATGTGACTGGTGACAGAAGTAAGATGTGATGCTGTAAAAAGCAATATTGCATAGGAACCTGGAATGTCAGGTCCATGAATCAAGGCAAATTGGAAGTGGTCAAACAAGAGATGGCAAGAGTGAATGTTGACATTCTAGGAATCAGAGAACTAAAATGGACTGGAATGGGTGAATTTAACTCAGATGACCATTATATCTACTACTGTGGGCAGGAATCCCTCAGAAGAAATGGAGTAGCCATCATGGTCAACAAAAGAGTCTGAAATGCAGTACCTGGATGCAATCTCAAAAACGAGAGAATGATCTCTGTTTGTTTCTAAGGCAAACCATTCAGTATCACAGTAATCCAAGTCTAGGCCCCAACCAGTAACACTGAAGAAGCTGAAGTTGAACGGTTCTATGAAGACCTACAAGACCTTTTAGAACTAACACCCAAAAAAGGTGTCCTTTTCATTATAGGGGACTGGAATGCAAAAGTAGGAAGTCAAGAAACACCTGGAGTAACAGGCAAATTTGGCCTTGGAATGCGGAATGAAGCAAGGCAAAAACTAGTAGAGTTTTGCCAAGAAAATGCACTGGTCATAGCAAACACCCTCTTCCAACAACACAAGAGAGGACTCTACACATGGACATCACCAGATGGTCAACACCAAAATCAGATTGATTATATTCTTTGCAGCCAAAGATAGAGAAGCTCTATATAGTCTACAAAAACAAGACCAGGAGCTGACTGTGGCTCAGATCATGAACTCCTTATTACCAAATTCAGACTCAAATTGAAGAAAGTAGGGAAAACTGCTAGACCATTCAGGTATGACCTAAATCAAATCCCTTATGATTATACAGTGAAAGTGAGGAATAGATTTAAGGGCCTAGATCTGATAGATAGAGTGCCTGATGAACTATGGAATGAGGTTCATGACATTGTACAGGAGACAGGGATCAAGACCATCCCCATGGAAAAGGAATGCAAAAAAGCAAAATGGCTGTCTGGGGAGGCCTTACAAATAACTGTGAAAAGAAGAGAAGTGAAAAACAAAGGAGAAAAGGAAAGATATGAGCATCTGAATGCAGAGTTCCAAAGAATAGCAAGAAGAGATAAGAAAGCCTTCCTCAGCGATCAGTGCAAAGAAATAGAGGAAAAGAACAGAATGGGAAAGACTAGAGATTTCTTCAAGAAAATTAGAGATACCAAGGGAACATTTCATGTGAGGGTTAAGGTCACCTATCTTCCTAACCTTGGGTACAGTCGAAAATCATGTACTGCTATCTCTGTCTCAGAAACGAAGGAACTGACAAATGACTTGCTCAAGCGCGTGAAGCTGAAACAGTTTGGCTAGAATAGGATTCCAACCCTAGTTCTTTTGATTACACATATTGTAATTTCTAGTAGAACACAACACAGCTTCCCCCCACACTCACTTAGTCAAAGATCTGCAAAATGAAAATACAAGTTCTTTATTCATTGAAAAAAAATCCACACATAAGGGGACCCATGCAGCACAAGCCAGTGTTGCTGAAGGACCAACTGTTGTCACTGTTGCCATTATTGTAATGATGGCTAAAAACGATAATAGAAATCCTAATTACCCTAAAAATCCTAGTGTGTTGATTTACTAAGGTGCTTCAATTTTAACCCCATGGGAACATGAGTAGCCGTCTTTTCCTCTTGGTCTATCTAATTGAAAACTCTCATTAACCTTACTGCTTTCTGTAGGGAAGGCAGGTTAATAGGATGCACAGGAAACGGCTTTCAAAACAAGAGCACACTTCAGTGTAGCTGTTGAAATGCTTTTAAATGCCTTTTCATTGTGCTAGAGGACTAGTAATGAGCTTTGGAGGGCTGGGCACTTTCTTGCTGATTTGACTGTGGATCTTTTTATAGAAACAGAAGCCCATTTTATTTTAATGACTGCAAAGTGAGGTTGGAGTGTAAATTCACTGTAATGGGCATAATTATCTCCTTACATGGCCTTTAACCTGAATTTAGAGACACTGAGATTAAACAGATATTTACGTTTTGCCATCTTTACATCAGAAAATGGAAGGAAAAGAGGAAGGAAGGGACAGACAGGGAAGGAAAGAAGGGAGGGAGGGAGGAAGAAAGCTTCATAGATACGTGTGTGTTGCTAGGTCATGTCTAACCCTTTGTGACTCTGTGGACTGTACCCCGCCAGGCTCCTCTGTCCGTGGAATTTCCCAAGCAAGAATACTGGAGTGGGTTGCTATTTCCTTCTCCACGTGACCTTCCCAATTCAGAGATTGAATCCTGGGTCTCCTGCATTACAGGCAGATTCTTTACTGTCTGAGCCACCAGAGTTCCCCAAACCCACCTATTCTTCCTTTCTCTCCTTCCAAGAGATAACCATGGTTCTAAAATTGGTATCTTTTTGCATTTTTCATTTTACATTTGTAGCGTATGGCAAACAAACAATATATAGTATTATTTTGCTGTTTTACAATTTTATATAAATGACCATATGTATTCATTTTGACCAACTATATTTTGGTATAATTTATATACAAAGTAAAACCAATCCATTTTAGGTGTAAATTCTGATGCGTTTTGATAAATGTATGCAGTTGTGTGACCACCACAGCAGTCTTGATATAGAGATCCCCTTGCAATTCCTTTACAGTCACTTCTCCCGCTTGTCCCCTGACCCTAGTTATCACTGATATGCTTCCTATGACTGCAGTTTTGCCTCTTGAGTTTTAAAATGTAAAGTATTTTATCTCTGTAGTATTATACAGTATGTATGCTTTGTTTCTTGTTTCTTTCTTTCACCTAGCATAATACTTACGATATTTACCCATCTGTGTTTATCAAGTCCATTTCTTTTTATTTCTTTCTACTGCTGCTTCACAATTTATTCATTTATTTGCTTGTTGATAGGCATCTGGGTCCTGTCCAGTTATGGGCTATTACAAGTAAAGCTGCTCTGCGTGCTCTGTACCTGTCTTTCTATGGGCTTGGACTTTCATTTCTCTTGGGTGGATACCTAGAGCTGGAATGGCAGGATGGTAGAGTAGGTTTATGTTTTTAAGAAGCGGACAGTCTTCTGGTGATGTTGCATTTTACACTCCCACATGCAGTGTATGATAATTCTGATCGTACCTCCTCTTTGACACTTGGTATGATCAGTCTTTTAAATCTGAGCCATTTTAATAGGTGTATAATGATATCGCATTGTGGTTTTGATTTGAATTTCCTTAATAACTAATGAGGAGAGCAATTTTTCATGTGCTTATTGGCCATCTGTATATCTTATTTAGTAAAATATCTGTTCAAATCTTTTGCCCATTTTCTTTTGGGCTTTGTGTCGTATCATTGTATTGTGTGAGTTCTTTACACATTATGAATACAAATTGTTGATTTGAAAAGAATTTTTCCCAGGCTGTGGCTTGTCTTTTAACTTGCTTAAGTATCTTTTGAAGACAGAGTTTTTAACTCTTATGAAATCCAATTTATCTGTTTTTTTATCGTTGATTTTGGTGTCCAATTAAGAAAATATTTCCCAAGCCAAAGTTACTGTGATTTTCCCCTGTTTTCTTCTAAGAGCTTTATAGTTGTAGCTCTTTCTTTTAGATCTATAATCATTTTGAATTAATTTTTGTAGAAGATTTGAGGTGAGTAACAAGGGTAATTTTTTTGGCATATGGACAACCAGTTGTTTCAGCATGATTGGTTAAAAAGATTATCCTCCCCACCCTTGCATCAAATTTCCTTGATGCCTTTGCCAAAAACCAAATCAGTTGACTGGGTGGGGAGTCAACATTTTCAGAATGCAGAAGTGGGAAGTGGGGTTGTCCTTTTCCTCTGCATACCAATCACTTTACTGGAGAAAACTATATTTAAAAACAATCATTTAAGGTTTCTGGGAATTGTCCTAAGAGTATGCTGCAAACGGAAGAATCATTCTTTCAAGAAATTCTACTGAATCTTGATAAGAGTCTGTAGCATCTGAGCCATGACTTGCTCCTCCCCCTGACATACCCCCTTCCCCTCCCCCATCGTACCCCTCCCCCTTCCCCTCCCCCATCATACCCCTCCCCCTTCCCCTCCCACCGCCATACCCCTTCCTCTCCCCCATTATACTCCCCTCCCCACCATACCCACCACCCCACCTTGCCCCCATCCCCCCAATCCCCCCCACCCATCCCCCTACCCCCTCCAAGCTTCATCTTATGGGAACTCTGCTCTGGGTCCGCTACTTCAGGCAGCTGAGGCAGAGAACCACACAAGGATCCACTCTCCCTCCTGTGTCCCAGAACAGGGCTACAGCTTCATCCTGGGAGGGGCAGGCTGCTGGCATTTCTTATCTCCCCCCAGCCTTCTGCTACAGAAGCACAGTTTCTATCATTTCTTCTCCAGAGGGCTGAGTGGAGAAAGGGCACGGCAACCCACTCCAGTATTCTTGCCCAGAGAATCCCATAGATTGAGGCTCCCTTCCTAGACTCTCCTCATAGGGTAGAAACATTTATTTCAGGACCAGCAGTCTGAGAACCCTGGAGCCCCCTTCACCTCCTTTCCTCTCCAGCTCGCTCATCAGTTAGAGATTCCACAAGGAAGAAGCCAGCCAAAAAGGCCAGAGGTTACCACCTACCCCTTCCAGCATCCATTTGTAGGGCAAGGGTGTCACTCCAGGATAAGAAGGCCATTAACTGCACCCCAGCCCCTATGCAGTGGTGCAGAGCTTCTGCCCAAGGAGGGAGGCAGGTTACCAAGTGGGATTTCTTCCAGGAATATTAAATTGATCTAATATATGAAAATCAAATATAATATATTGTAATCCTACAATAAAAGGCAAAAACTTCAATAGGCACAGAAATATAGGTATTTTTCAAATGGCCAATAAGCAAATAAAAAAATGCTCAATGCCATTAGGAAATGCAAATCAAAAACATAATTAGATGTCACTTTGCACCTGGTAGGATGGCCATAATTAGAAAATATACATTCAGATGTGTTGGTGAAGGTGTGGAGAAATTGGGGCCCTCAGTCATTGTGAGTGTAAAATTGTGCAGCAAACTTTGGAAAATACTTGGAACTTCCTCAGAAATTTTAGCATAGAGTTAGCATACAATGTATCAATTCCATTTTCTTAACCATTTCTTTTTTTAATTTTCTTTTTTATTTATTTTTTAATTAAAGGATAATTGCTTTATAGAATTTTGTTATTTTCTGTCAAACATCAACATGAACCAGCCATAGGTATACATATGTCCCCTCCCTCTTGAACCTCCTTCCCATCTCCTTCCCCATCCCTCCTCTCTAGGTCGATAGTTCAGTTCAGTTCAGTCATTCAGTTGTGTCCAACTCTTTGGGACCCCATGGACTGCAGAATGCTAGGCTTCCCTGTCCATCACCAACTCCCCGAGCTTACTCAAACTCATGTCCATCAAGTCAGTGATGCCATCCAACCATCTCATCCTGTTGTGTCCTTTCCTCCCACCTTCAATCTTTCCCAGCATCAGGGTCTTTTCAAATGAGTCACTTCTTCGCATCAGGTGGTCAAAGTACTGAGGTTTCAGCTTCAGCATCAGTCCTTCCAATGAATATCAGGACTGATCTCCTTTAGGATGGACTAGTTGGATCTCCTTGCAATTCAAGGGACTCTCGAGAGTCTTCTCCAACACCACAGTTTAAAAGCATCAATTCTTCAGTGCTCAGCTTTCTTTATGGTCCAACTCTCACATCCATACATGATTGCTCGAAAAACCTTAGCCTTAACTAGATGGACCTTTGTTGGCAAAGTAATGTCTCTGCTTTTGAATATTCTGTCTAGGTTGGTCATAGCTTTTCTTACAAAGAGCAAGTGTTTTTTTTAATTTCATGGCCACAGTCACCAACCACAGTGATTTTGGAGCCCCCCAAAATAAAGTCTCTCACTATGTTGATAAAGAGCCCCTGTTTGAGTTCCCTGAGTCATACAACAAATTCCCGTTGGATATCCATTTTACATACGGTAATGTAAGTTTCCATGTTACTCTCTCCGTACATCTCACCCTCTCCTCCTGCTCTCTCCATGTTCATAAGTCTGTTTCTCTTCTCTATGTCTGTTTCTCCATTGCTTCCCTGCAAATAAATTCATTGGTACCATCTTTCTACATTCCATATATATGCATTAGTATATGATATTTATCTTTCTCTTTCTGACATTTCACTCTGTATAATAGGCTCTAGGTTCATCTACCTCATTAGAACTTACTCAAATGTGTTTCTTTTTGTGGCCTAGTAGTATTCCCTTGTATATATGTACCACAGCTTCTTTATCCATTCATCTGTCAATGGACATCTAGGTTGCTTCCATGTTCTAGCTATTGTAAATAGTGCTACAATGAACATTGGGTATTCATGTATCTTTTTTGATTTTGCTTTCCTCAGGGTATATGCCTAGGAATGAGATTTCTGGATCATATGGTGGTTTTATTCCTTGTTTTTTAAGGAATCGCCATACCATCTTCTATAGTGGCTGTATCAATTTACATTCCCACCAACAGTGCAAGAGGGTTCCCTTTTATTCATACCCTCTCCAGCATTTACTGTTTGCAGACTTTTTGATGATGGGCATTCTGACTGGTGTGAGGTGATATCTCATTCTTAACCATTTCTTAATACCACACTTATGATGTACAGTCACTCATTGTGTCTGACTTTTTGTGGCCCCATGGACTGTAGCCCTCCAGGTTCCTCTGTCCATGAAATTTTCCAGGCAAGAATGCTGGAGTGGGTTGTCATCTCCAACTCCAGGGGATCTTCCTGACCCAGGGATCGAACCTGGTCTCCTGCATCTCCTGCAGTGGCAGGGGGATTCTTTATCACAAGCCACGTGGGAAGCTCTATCAATTCCATTCCTAGGTATAAATCCAGAGAAGGCAATGGCACCCCACTCCAGTACTCTTACGTGGAAAATCCCATGGACGGAGGAGCCTGGTAGGCTGCAGTCCATGAGGTCACTAAGAGTCAGACACAACTGAGCAACTTCGCTTTCACTTTTCACTTTCATGCATTGGAGAAGGAAATGGCAACCTACTCCATTGTTCTTGCCTGGAGAATCCCAGGGACAGAGGAGCCTGATAGGAGGCCGTCTATGGGGTCTCACAGAGTCGGACACGACTGAAGCGACTTAGCAGCAGCAGCAGCAAGTATAAATCAACTTGAAAATAAAACCTATGTTTACAAAAATTTGCTACTGCTGCTGCTGCTAAGTCACTTCAGTCGTGTCCGACTCTGTGCGACCCCACAGACAGCAGCCCACCAGGCTCCTCTGTCCACAGGATTCTCTAGGCAAGAATACTGGAGTGGGTTGCCATTTCCTTCTCCAAAATTTGTATGAGAAGGTTCATTATATTATGAGTAATAGCTAAAAGGTGCAAATAACCCAAATGTCCATCAACTGATGAATGGATAAAGAAAATGTGGCATGGAAAATTATTTAGTAAGAGCGAATAAAGTAATGATACCTGCTACAACATGGATGAACTTTGAAAACATTCCTGGGAAGCCCTTGAAAACATTATGCAAATTCAAAGAAGTCAGACACACATGACCACATAGTGTTTGATTCTACTTATATGAAATGTCAAGAGCGATCAAATCTTTAGAGACAAAAGTAATTTATTAGTTGCCAGGGGCTAAGGGAAGAAAGGAAATGGGAATGACTGCTAATGTATATAAGTTTCTTTTAGGGGTTAAAAAAAATTGTTCTAAAAGGTAGAATCGTAACTTCTAGGTGGTACAGTGGTAAAGAATCTGCCTGCCAATGCGTGAAACACAAGAGACACAGGTTTGACCCCTGGGTTGGGAAGACCCCGTGGAGAAGGAAATGACAGCCCACTCCAATATTTTTGCCTGGAATATTCCATGGACAGAGTAGCCTGGGGGCTAATTCAATGGGGTCACACAGAGTTGGACATGACTGAGTGACTGAGTGCACACACACACACACACACACACTTAGAATCACTGAACAATTCCTCTATGAATCTCTTATGATTGATCTCTACGTTTATATTTATAGCAATACCACACCGTATTAATTACAAATTCTTAACAAAGATTTAAATCAGGCAGTGTCAACAGTCCATTATCATTCTACTTTTGCAAAAAAAGTGTGGCTATTCTAGATCCTGTGTCTTTCCATGCACATTTTAGGATTAGCTTACTAAAATCTCAAAAGTTTGCTGCAATTTTGATTAAGATGCATTGAAACGATGGATCAGTTTTTGGAGAACAGACATCTTAACAGTATTAAGTCTTCTAGTGTGCATACTAATGACATATCTCCTCAGATTTTTGTCTTCACTTATTTTTCTCAGTGATGTTTTTCCGTGTACAACTATTGCACATCTTTTGTCAGATTTATCCCTAAATATTTTATAAATGATATTTTAAAATTTTTGATTTCTAATTATTCATTGCTATTATATGGATATATGATTGGTTTTTGTATAGCATACTTGTTTCCTGCAAACTTGTTAATCTCATAAATTCTAGTAGGTTTTTTGTGGCTTTTATAGGATTTTCTATATAAGTGACCATATCTGTGGATAAGGACAGCTTACTTCTTTTTCTAGTCTGAGTGCCTTTCTTTTTCTTACCTTATTGCACTATATAGGACCTATAATACGATATTTTCCAGAAACAGCACAGACATCCTCACCTTGCTCCTGATCTTAAGGGTAAAGCTATTGAGTCTTTCACCACCACTAACCCTGAGGGTTTTTTGCAGATGCTCTTTATCAGGGTGAGGAAATTCCCTTTTATTCCTAGTTTTTCTGAGAGTTTGTATCATGAATAGATGTTGAACACTCTTAAGTGAACTTTGTGCATCTATTGAGATGATCATATAATTTTTCCTTTTTAGTATGTAATATGTGAAAAAGTTGGCTTAAAGCTCAACATTCAGAAAACAAAGATCATGGCATCTCATCCCATCACTTCATGGGAAATAGATGGGGAAACGGTGGAAACAGTGTCAGTCTTTATTTTTGGGGGCTCCAAAATCACTGCACATGGTGATTGCAGCCATGAAATTAAAAGACGCTTATTCCTTGGAAGAAAAGTTATGACCAACCTAGACAGCATATTGAAAAGCAGAGACGTTACTTTGCCAACAAAGGTCCGTCTAGTCAAGGCTATGGTTTTTCCAGTGGTCATGTGTGGATGTGAGAGTTGGACTGTGAAGAAAGCTGAGTGCCAAAGAATTGATGCTTTTGAACTGTGGTGTTGGAGAAGACTCTTGAGAGTCCCTTGGACTGCAAGGAGATCCAACCAGTCCATCCTAAAGGAGATCAGTCCTGGGTGTTCATTGGAAGGACTGATGCTAAAGCTGAAACTCTAATACTTTGGCCATCTCATGTGAAGAGTTGACTCATTGGAAAAGACCCTGATGCTGGGAGGGATTGGGGGCAGGAGGAGAAGGGGACGACAGAGCAATGAGATGGCTGGATGGCATCACCGACTCGATGGACGTGAGTTTGGGTAAACTCCGGGAGTTGGTGATGGATACGGTGGCTTGGCGTTCTGTGATTCATGGGGTCGCAAAGAGTCAGATGTGACTGAGCGACTGAACTGACTGACTGACTGATGGTGAATAACGTTGATTGACTTTAAAATATTAAAAACTGACCTTGCATTCCTGAGAAAACCTCACTTGATCATGACACATTTCAATTTGGCTTAGGGTTGGCCATGATTATTTTTAGCATTTTGAGCATAAAACAATTTTTTAAAGTCAAGACCAGATATTCCTGTTATGCTTCACAGTAACAACATCACCTTGAGCACTGAGTTGTCATAATAAGCCCACTGTGTTAATTCATGATTTTTATTTTTTAACAGAATTTGCTCTAGCAGGTACTTTTAGTAGATCCGTTCATCAAGGTCAGTCAATGTGATCTATAGTTGCTGTACTGGCCACCTTGTAAATGGCATGTTTTGTGGTTACTTGTTCTAGGCTGATTAAAAATGTGGATTCACTGGGTGGAGCATTCAAGGAGATGCCCAAGGAGGGGAAAATATACTGACAAATAGTGAGAAGCATGGGTAGAGTATACTATATGATTTTATTTTTAATTCTGCCATTTTTCAGAGTTTATTGTCTGTCCTTATTAGATGTGTTCAGAGAAAGTGGGGTTGCAAAGATAAAAGAGATACAGTGTCTATTCTAAACATTTTGCAATTTAGCAGAGAGGGTCTGTTCTTTTGGGTGGGCCCTCAGCTGTTGGGCTGTTCCTTCCTCCATCTTTTGCCTTTTACTATGGATGTGATACCCAGTGCTTCAATAGCCATGTTGTGATAATGAAACAGCAGTCATGAGGACAAGGAGCTAACATACTCAGAATGGGAATGAAAAGAGTCTGGCTCCCTAATGACAGTACTGGGCTACTGTACCAACATCGAGACCTCTGTCCTCTTAAGTAAACAACAAATTTCATCACGGTTAAGGACAAATCTTCAGTTACTTACAGCTGAAAGTGTTCCTTACTTTTACAAATGAAACACCAGGGGACAAGAAGTTTAGTATAAAACTTTACATTAGGTCTAACTTTTTCCAATGGTAACCTGCAAAGTTTTAAAACATTCCTGCCCAACTCCATTGGCACCACTTTTGCTATAGAATGTTTCTTTCTCATTTGGGCACATTATTTCCATAAAGCTACTGAGCCTGGTGCTTTCCCTGTCATGCGCAAATTAGGCATTTCACTAAGGGTAAAACAAATCTAGGCAGAAGGCAAGGTTGGAGACTTTTCCTTCTGCCTTGAGGTAGGTAAATGTATTTTCAGCACTATCCTTAGAATTAATTAACTGAATATGCTAAATGTTCCCAAGGCTTGTTCTGAAATGACTCCTTCAATTAGAGGTTCTTTACTTTTGGCTTCTTTAAATCTTTTTTCCTGCACTTAAATCAAGGAGATTTTACCTTTTTCTGGACCTTCGGGTTATTCTGCTTCTATAACTGCCACTTGAAGGGCAGAAGGGAGACAGATCAAGGTTTAAAATTTTCATTTCTCTTTCTCTTTTTAGTTTTCAAATTAATGAGCAGAAGCAAATATGTGGGTTTCCCAGGTGGCTCAGTGGTAAGCAGTCTGCCTGCAATGCAGGAGATGCAGGTTTTATCCCTGGGTCAGGAAGATCCTCTTGAGTAGGAAATGGTTCAGTTCAGTCGCTCAGTCGTGTCCAACTCTTTGAGATCGAGTTGGTGATGCCATCTGGCCATCTCATCCTCTGTTGTCCCCTTCTCCTCCTGCCCCCAATCCCTCCCAGCATCAGGATCTTTTCCAATGAGTCAACTCTTCGCATGAGGTGGCCAGAGTACTGGAGTTTCAGCTTTAGCATCATTCCTTCCAAAGAACACCCAGGACTGATCTTCAGAATGGACTGGCTAGATCTCCTTGCAGTCCAAGGGACTCACAAGAGTCTTCTCCAACACCACAGTTCAAAGGCATCAATTCTTTGGCACTCAGCTTTCTTCACAGTCCAACTCTCACATCCATACATGACCACAGGAAAAGCCATAGCCTTGACTAGATGGACCTTAGTCAGCAAAGTAATGCCTCTGCTTTTGAATATGCTATCTAGGTTGGTCATAACTTTCCTTCCAAGGAGTAGGTGTCTTTTAATTTCATGGCAGCAATCACCATCTGCAGTGATTTTGGAGCCCCCCCAAATAAAGTCTGACACTGTTTCCACTGTTTCCCTATCTATTTGCCATGAAGTGATGGGACCAGATGCCATGATCTTCATTTTCTGAATGTTGAGCTTTAAGCCAACTTTTTCACTCTCCTCTTTCACTTTGATCAAGAGACTTTTCAGTTCCTCTTCACTTTCTGCCATAAGGGTGGTGGCAACTGCATATCTGAGGTGATTGATGTTTCTCCCAGCAATCTTGATTCCAGCTTATGCTTCTTCCAGCCCAGCATTTCTCATGATGTACTCTGCATAGAAGTTAAATAAGGAGGGTGACTATATACAACCTTGACGGACTCCTTTTCCTATTTGGAACCAGTCTGTTGTTCCATGTCCAGTTCTAACTGTTGCTTCCTGACCTGCATATAGGTTTCTCAAGAGGCAGGAAATGGTAACCCACTCCAATATTTTTGCCTGGAAAATCCCTGGACAGAAGAGCCCGGTGGGCTACAGTCCATGGGATTGCAAGAGTCAGACACGACTTAGAGACTAAACAACAACAATAAGAAATACAAATATTTGGGTGGGAAAGTGGGCCCAGTGACCAGTATTTTGGTCACCTGATGCAAAAAGCTGACTTATTGGAAAAGTCCCTGATCCTGGGAAAGATTGAAGGCAGAAGGAGAAGAGGACATCAGGGGATGAGATGGCTGGGTGGAATCACCGATGCAGTGGACATGATCTTGGGCAAACTTTGGGAGATGGCGCAGGACAGGGAGGCCTGGTGTGCTGCAGTTCATGGGATCGCAAAGAGTCAGACACTCTTGTGTGACTGAACAATGACAAAGGGGGCCCAGGTTAGTGTCTTCCTTCACTGTGCAGTACCTCATGCTTACCCATGCCATCAAGCAAGCTGAGACCTGCACAATTTTATTTTCCATTAATGATTCAGTTTGGCCCATGTGAACTTCACCTCCTATCCACATCTATATTGGCTTCTGCCTGGCAAGGCTTTGCATTTTCTTCATGTCTGGAGACCATAGTGGCACTATGAATAAAATATCTGTAGGAAAATGAAGTAATGGGCCTGCTAATATGCTTAATGGCCTTAATAGCTTTGAAAACGAATATGCTTAATGCTCGTTTCATTCATAGCTGCCCTTGGCATTATGGATGGCAAGACCATACATTATGCTGAGACAAAATGGCTCAAATGTCACTGCAAGTGGAAAGAAGAAGAATGAAAGAGAAATATTATAGCAGCATTATAAAATTTCAACTCAAATCTATCTTCATTGGAAAGAACTACATTACATGAGGCAGCCAACCACTACCTTTCAATCCTAGAAAGGCTGTGCTGAGTGAGCCTGTGAGCAAGACCAATAATATGGGAGGAAGAGACGCTTCTGAGAAATGTTGTTGTTTAGTTGCTAAGTCGTGTCTGACTCTTTTGCAACCCCATGGACTGTAGCTTGCCAGGCTCTCTGCCTGTGGGACTTTCCAGGCAAGAATACTGGAGTGGGATGCCATTTCCTCCTCCAGGGGGTCTTTGAGAAATAGGAAATTTTTAATTGGGGAGGTCACCCTTTCCTTTCATGATTATAGGATTTTCTTCTCGTAGGATGGGCTGTGTTCCACATCTTCCCAGACCTTCCCTTCTTGGTTCTGTGTCACATACCTCAGGGCACTATTTGTCAGAAGGAGCTGGATGAATGAATTCAGATCATTACCTCATATAGCCCTCCAGGAGAAGGTATCTCGCATGAGAGTCTCTGCAGAAAGGCTTAAGGATTATGGACGGTTAGGACACTTGGCAGTGCCCTCAGACCATGTAGGCAAGCTTTTGCCAACTCCATAGGGGCATAGGGATGGCCCTGGGGAGATGCTTGGCAATAATGTTCTAAACTCTGAAGATAAAATTCACTACAACTCTGGGGTTTCAAAATTGGTCTTCCAGATGGTGCAGTGGTAAAGAATCCCCTACCAAGCAGGAGATACAGGTTCAATCCCTGGGTTGGGAAGATCCCCTGGAGAAGGAAATGACTACCCACTTCAGTATTCTTGCCTGGAGAATTCCATGGATAGAGAGTCTGGCGGCTACAGTCCATGGGCTTGCAAAGAGTCAGACACGACTGAACATGCACACATGCACTGAGCACCCTTTTGTGGGTTCTGCTCCCTCAGCTCTCAGAGAATTCTGGAGAAGGATAGTGTTGACATCTTTCTCAGGGGTGCAAACAGTGCTAGAGGTCTAGACGTGATAGAGGCTAATGAAGAGAAACAAGAAACCCTCAGAAGATGAAACCACCATGTCAAAGAGACATTTGCATGTCCAGGTCAGTGCAGCATTGTGCCCGATAGTTAAGACATAGAAATAGCGTGTGTCCATCAGTGCACAGATGGAAAGAGAGAATGCCACACATACACACACACTGGAATGTTATTAAAAAAAAGAAGGGAATTCTGCCATTTGCAACAACATAGATGGATTTTGAGGGCATTATGCTAAGAGATAATTCAGAGAAAGACAAATGTGGCATGTTCTCACTTATGTGAGGAACCTAAAAAGTTAAACTCTTAGAAACAGAGTAGAATGGCAGTTGCCAGGGGATGGGGGATGGGGAAGCTAGGGAGATGATGGTCAAAGGGTACAAACTCCTGGCTATAAGATGAGTGAGTTCTGGGAATCTAATCTATACTGTGGTAACTATAATAAACAATACTGTATTATTCTTGAAGGTTGTTAAGAGAGTAGATTTTGAGTGTTATCATCACACGTAAAAAAACGATAATTATATGAGATATAGAGATGTTAACTAACCTTATTGTGGTAGTCACTTTGCAAAATATGCATGTATAAATTAGCACCTCATACACCTTCAGTTCAGTTCAGTTCAGTCGCTCAGTCGTGTCCGACTCTTTGCGACCCCATGAGTCTCAGCACGCCAGGCCTCCCTGTCCATCACCAACTCCCGGAGTTCACTCAGACTCATATCCATTGAGTCAGTGATGCCATCCAGCCATCTCATCCTCTGTCGTCCCCTTCTCCTCCTGCCCCCAATCCCTCCCAGCATCAGAGTCTTTTCCAATGAGTCAACTCTTCCCATGAGGTGGCCAAAGTACTGGAATTTCAGCTTTAGCATCATTCCTTCCAAAGAAATCCCAGGGCTGATCTCCTTCAGAATGGACTGGTTGGATCTCCTTGCAGTCCAAGGGACTCACAAGAGTCTTCTCCAACACCACAGTTCAAAAGCATCAATTCTTCAGCGCTCAGCCTTCTTCACAGTCCAACTCTCACATCCATACATGACCACAGGAAAAACCATAGCCTTGACTAGACGGACTTTGTTGGCAAAGTAATCTATCTGCTTTTGAATATGCTGTCTAGGTTGGTCATAACTTTTCTTCCAAGGAGTAAGCGTCTTTTAATTTCATGGCTGCAGTCAGCATCTGCAGTGATTTTGGAGCCCCTCAAAATAAAGTCTGACACTGTTTCCACTGTTTCCCCATCTATTTCCCATGAAGTGATGGGACCAGATGCCATGATCTTTGTTTTCTGAATGTTGAGCTTTAAAACAACTTTTTGACTCTCTTCTTTCACTTTCATCAAGAGGCTTTTCAGTTCCTTTTCGCTTTCTGCCATAAGGGTGGTGTCATCTGCATATCTGAGGTGATTGATATTTCTCCCGGCAATCTTGATTCCAGCTTGTGTTTCTTCCAGTCCAGCATTTCTCATGATGTACTCTGCATAGAAGTTAAATAAGCAGGGTGACAATATACAGCCTTGACATACTCCTTTTCCTATTTGGAACCAGTCTGTTGTTCCATGCACCTTAAATGTGGGGATTCCTTGGTAGCTCAGCTGGTAAAACGTCCACCTGCAATGCAGGAAATCCCAGTTCAATCCTGAGTCAGGAAGATCCCCAGAGAAGGGTAGGCTGCCCCCTCCAGGAGTCATGGGCTTCCCTGGTGACTCGGTCAGTAAAGAATCCACCTGTAATGTGGGAGACCTATGTCTGATCCCTGGGTTGGGAAGATCCTTTGGAGGAGGGTGTGGCAACCCACTTCAGTATTCCTGCCTGGAGAATCCCATGGATAGAGGAGCCTGGTGGGCTACAGTCCATGGAGTCACAAAGAATTGGACACCACTGAGCAACAAAGCATAACACACCTTAAGCTTACATGTGATATATGGCACTACTGTCTCAGTGAAGCTGAAAAAAAATGTTTGATTTGATCTAATATGGTAGGAAGGATTATCTAAAGGTGAATAATTTTCATATAATATTGGATAGTTCTTTTCTAGTCTGATAAAATTAAACTATAATTATCAATTTAAAAAATCCTCAGAGTTACAGAAATAAACTGTGGACATGAAGAAACTTTTTAGTTACTGAGAACAGGTATCAGTGTAGAGACACTGCCAGAGGTTGGATCTAGAGATAATCAGGGCTGGCCAAGTGCTAGCATCCAACATGGCTGCTGCACTGCTCCTGACCCAGATCTGCAGGGCTCCTGTCTCTTTTGGTAAGACTGCTGGATGACTTTTCCCATCAACTCAAACATGAGGTTGTAATGATTCCTGGAAAGCAGAACTTTAAAAATTTCTCTCTTTAGAATAAATACTAGCAATGTAACTCTTGGGATTTGTGAGAAGTTTGGATTTCAGTCAAGGGATGTATATGATAAAGTCATGATGGTTCATTTCTCTAAGTTTCTCACAGTTTTAATTTGGCCAAAGAATCTTTGACTGCACTAAGCATTTGTGTTCACTTGCATCTGCTTACCCCCAGGTCTTAAGAAGAACATTCTTATTGGCTAGTTTTTGAGGACCCCTAGGACTGAAGCGACTTAGCAGCAGCAGCAGCAGGAGGAGGACTTTACTTGGGCTTCCCCGGTGGCTCAGATGTTGAAGAATCTGCCTGCAATGCAAGAGACCCAGGTTAGATCCCTGTGTTGGGAAGATCCCCTGGAGAAGGGAATGGTTACCCACTCCAGTATTCTTGCCTGGAGAATTCCAAGGACAGAAGATCCTGGTGGGCTGCAGTCCATGGGATGGCAAAGAGTTGGACAAGGCTGAGCAACTAACATTCTCACTTTTGGGACTTTGTTTGTATGTGTGTATTCAGTGTCTCAGTCATGTCCAATTCTTTGTGACCCCACGGGCTTAGCCTGCCAGGCTTCTCTGTCCATGGGATTTCCCAGGCAAGAATACTGAAATGAGTTGCCATTTCCTACTCCAGGGGATCTTCCCAACCCAGGGATTGAACCCATGTCTCCTGTATTGCAGGCAAATTCTTCACCACTGAACCACCAGGGAAGCCTAAGACTTTATTAGGAACTTTACTTGGTGACAGGCAATTCAAATATCATATACTGATGCATTTATGTGAAGTCTTAAAAAAGAGAACAGAGTAACCTATTTGCAGGGCAGGAATAGAGATGCAGACATAGAGAATGGACAGGCAAACACAGAGCAGGAAGGGGACAGTGGGATGAATTGGGAGAGTAATGTTGACATGTAGGCAGTTCATAGTGGGCAGCTGCTGTAAAGCGCAGGGAGCTCAGCTTGGTGCTCTGTGGTGACCTAGAAGGGTGTGATGAGGGGAGTGTTGGAGGGAGGTCTGAGAAAGAGAGGATATATGTATACGCATAGATGATTCACTTTGTTATGCAGCAGAAAGTAACACAGCGCTGTAAAGCAGTTATACTCCAATTAAAAAAAAACAAAGCAAAGAAATTTTAAAAATTAAGGAATAAAGATGAGAAAGTGTGTCTTCTTAATTTGAAGAGAGTCCAGTTACCAAAGCTCCTTAAAGCTCAGAGATGCTTCATTTATTGCCCCACCCCACCTAAATAATTGATTTCACAACTGATACTTGATTTCATCATATTTGAGTTTTTCCCTGGGAATGAGTTTATAAAGTGAACTTTCCCAGATGAGGATAAAATTTTATTTCTTGACTTCATTTTCTAAATGGCTGATTGATGTTCTTTATTCATCACTCAATTTTGAGAACACATTTAAAGGGGTGAAATAAATATAAATTAAAATGCCAGTATTATTCTTTTTTTACCATCAACTACTAAGAGAAATTTCATTGTTTTATATGTTGGAAAAAGTCATCTTCAAACTATAATTCAGTAATGATTTTTTTTTCCTCTTGAAATAAAGGAGCAGCTGAAACTTGGCTTTAATATTCTCTATTTTCTGACACCTATAGTTACTAATCCAGATGTTTGGAGTTGTATTTGCATAGATCAAAATTTTGGAGAGGGTTTTTTTTCATGACCAAAAATATGTATTTAATGAAAGGCAGCTAAGCCATGTTAAGAACAGCAATTCTTTCTTTAGGTATCAGATACAAGTATAGTGTTTTAAAATGCCATAATTAAGCATAGGAAGTTAAAGTGGAAAGATGAATACTAGGTTTCTTTTATAATATTTTAAAAATATGTGGAAACACTATGTGCCCAGTATTTTAGTGTGTTTTCATATTTAGCTCTCTCAATTGCCATATGAAATAGGCAGTATGAATTCGTTCTTACAGATAAGAAAAGCAAGGCTCAGAGAGTTTGAGGAACCTTCTAAAAGTCACAGAGTCAGGAACGGTAGGGCTGGGACCCCAAATTAAGCTCATTATCTCTACACTATATTCCCATCCTTTGAAACAGCCACAGAAAAATCAACCAAGTCAACTACCTCTTTGTCATGAATGTGATATTTAATAGACGGCAGAAAAATATTGGCAGTGTCTACCCAGAAGAAAATCTGCTTTGCCTGATCAGTCCTTCATCTTTAAACTTCTATGTTCTCTCCTTCTATCAGCCCATCACCACATAAGGCACGTGACTGTGGGCTCATGCTGCTGCCGGAAGGCAGTGACCTCAATGTAAGAAGTTAACCCCAAATTGATTTGTTTGGACTAGGAAACATTTATTCCCTTTTCTACATTTCTATATTTTACAATAAAAATAACACTTTAAAAATAAAATTTAAAATGCATATTTCTATTTTTTTTAATTAAAAATATGTCTTTAGCAGGGAAAAACAGGAGATTAGATAATTTATTGAATTTGGGTGGAAGGTTCACTGGCTATAAAAACCCAACTTGTAAACATACCAAAATGTCAGAAATAATTTAGCTGTTATCACTTACTTGATTTAATTTCCCTCACGGTCTTTGGATGTACTTCCATGTGTCTTATGGGGACATGTGACAATGCTCGGCCATCATTCTCTGGGTTTCAAGGGCTCTTCTTGCTTAATCTTGTTGGCTTTAATCTTCTTGCCCTGCCCAGCCCTTCATCAGCCTCCAAGGTTTTCCCAGGACAGTGGTGGATTCACTTTGCTTTTCCCTCTTTCCAGTATTAGATCAGATTATGCTCTGATGCTCCAGAGCACACTCTTTCTTTAAACACACTCACATTTTTTTCTCTTGTTACAAAAGTAATGTTTTAGAAACCTTTGGGAAAAAATAGGCGAACTAAACAATGAAAAAAAAAAAAAAGCCACATATAATTTAATTACCCAGAGACGCTTTTGTGTATTTCCTTCATTCCTTTGTCTATTCATGTGTGTGTAAAATCCCAATTTAAAATAGAATGATTCAGTCTTGATGTAAAATGAAAATAAGATTTTATTTTATTATGCCATGATTACTTTAAAGACACCTCTCTATAGCTTTTGCCAGCTCTCCAGTAGTTTATATAAAATATCCAAAAATAAGGTTGCCTCCTAGCTTTAATTATCTGTCTAGCAGGAAGGCACTTTTCTCCCCTTGAACTCACTTTCATGTATAAAATAAGAGCCTCCTCCCTCTCCACTGATATGTCCACCATCTCCAGGATGAACTGAACAGGAAGCTTCAGAATTCCTTCCACCTGTTCACCAGCCCCCCACTCCCCCTCCTCCAATTTGGAAGAAGCAGTGACTTCCTTGCCTGGAGAGATGGGAGAGCCCAACAGGCTGTGAGTTGAACCAGTGCAGAAATAGAAGTTGGCATCAGCAAACAGGCCAGAGCCTCTCTCCTCCCCATTCCATCTTCCCTTGTGGTGAGCGCAACAGGAAGGGCACCTCCTGTCTGAGGTTCTCCAGCTGCACTGCCTACTGGCTGCCAGGGCAAGCCAGGTTCAGTTCACCCTTTTGACTCTGCTGCACCGTGGGTCCTCTCAACTATTGCCTGTGTGTGTGTGTGTGTGTGTGTCAAATTGGTTAGAACCCAGAAGGAAGAAGGAGCACGATCAGTCAGCATCCCAGTCCCAATAATGGTCTCTGTAGAATACACTCTATAGTTTACAATGTGTAAAGTATATGTGTAAGTATGTGTTATTTCTCAGAATTTGAATTGTAAGTAGATGTTTGTCAGTTGCAGAGAGACGTTTTGATTTCCTTTAGGGCTCCATAATTATACTTCCTAGAATAGCTCAGAAAACAATTTTGCAATTATGTCAAAGCTAACCTATAACTTAAGTATAAAATTAAGCAAAATATAAGTTGAGTAAAGTGCCATTCACATATACTCTGAAACCACCAACCCACACTCACTTAGTTGAGAACCACAGAGCAAATTTAATACACTTATAGTTGAGTCAAATTTAATACACTTATAATTGAGTTGTTGTTTTAGCTTAGGGGCTGGCTAAGGTACCTTTCAGAGAAGGCAGTGGCAACCCACTCCAGTACTCTTGCCTGGAAAATCCCATGGATGGAGGAGCCTGGTAGGCTGCAGTCCATGGGGTCGCTGAGAATCGGACACGACTGAGCGACTTCACTTTCACTTTTCACTCTCATGCATTGGAGAAGGAAATGGCAACCCACTCCAGTGTTCTTGCCTGGAGAATCCCAGGGATGGGGGAGCCTGGTGGGCCACCGTCTATGGGGTCCCACAGAGTTGGACACGACTGAGGCTACTTAGCAGCAGCAGCATGAGCAAGGTACCTTTATTCCATCCCTTCCTCACATCTCAGAGTCTCTGAACACCATGAGGTACTTCCTGTGTGAAACTGACCAGAAGCACATCATTGCATTTTGTGATGGTAATTTTATGTGTCATCTTGACTGGATCGTGGCATGTGCAGATATATGGCTACACGTTATTTCTGGGCATGACTGTGTGTCACCAGATGAAATTGGCATTTATATCAATGGACTTAGTAAGGCATTTGCCTTCTCCTGTGTGGGTGGGTATCACCCAATCCATGAGGGCCTGAGAAGAACAAAGAGGTGGAGGAAGGAGGAATTTGGTCCTTCCTGCCTGGCTGACAGAGCTGTGGCCAAACTGCTAGAGATTCAGACAGGAAAGAGGGATATGAAGAGAAAGGGGAAATACTCAGAATTAAAGAAACAAAATAGGAATACCAGGCTTCTCCTATAACCCAAGCGTCACTGTGTATAGATGGGAGATGCTCTGAACGCTGACCAAATATGATTCTAAGCACACGTGAAACTCATGTGGGGAATCTCCAAGTAAAGCTTTGCATAGCTGGGGACCCACATTAACAGGTAGACATTTGTTCTGTAAAACAAAATTATATCAGAAGCTGTGCAACCTGAAAACAGGAACATAAAGTCCTAGTAGAAAAAGTAGAGATGAGAGAGATATGGGGTGGGGGTTAGGGGTGGGGAGAGTGAGAAGTTATCAGGGGTTAATTGATACTTGCAACCTCAAAACACATTTTATTGCAGAGCCTGGTGGGATATTTGCCTATTCATTTAGCTAAGAGTGTTCTGTTCAACTGTGATTTTCTAGGTTGGGCAGAGGTAAGGTAGGACATTGATATTCATTGCTACATGGGATCTTTTGAAATAGTGGGAATTAATTTGTGTTCATTCCTTCTGAAGAGATCCTATTTTCTTAGAAGATCCCTCAATTCATCTCAGGGGTGCATCTTATATAAGACTGGGGTGTATGTGCTTGGAATAGACTAAGAATGGCAGCTACAGCATTAAAAGGAATTGTTTGGTCTTTGGTTTTCTGCCAGAAATAAAGTGACATATAAAAACTCCAGTTACCCTTAGCACTAGTTGCGTTCATCTTAAGCATTACTCAGTTGTGTATAAATAAATCACATTACTTTTACAGAAAGTGATTTAAGGCCCTTAACTATCATTATGATACGTGCGTGTTCAGTTGTGTCTGACTCTTTGTGACCCCATGGACTATAGCCTGCCAGACTCCTCTGTCCCTGGAATTTTCCAGGCAAGAACACTGGAGTGAATTGCCATTTCCTTCTCCAGGGGATCTTCCTGACCCAGAAATCAAATCTGCGTCTTCTGCATTGGCAGGTGAATTTCTTACCAGCTGAGCCACTGGGAACAGATTTGGTCACATTTACCTATGATTCTTGCTATAGTGAAGACCCCTTCGTGTGCTGAGTCACTCAGTGGTGTCCGACTCTTTCCGACCCCATGGACTGTAGCCCGCCAGACTCCTCTGTCCATGGGATTATCCAGGCAAGAATACTGGAGTGAGTTGCCATTTTCTTCTCCAGGGGATCTTGCCCACTCAGAGATCGAACCTGCATCTCTTAACTTCTCCTCCATTAGCAGGCAGGTTCTTTACCACTAGCGCCACCTGGGAAGCCCAGTGTGAAGACCCCTCCTGTAGCGCTTGCATTAGAGGGAGTCTGGAGATCTTTTGATTAAAAAGGATAAATTCATTGTCTTAGAAATGAAAAATGTATTCTATAACTAGCATATACTATGAAAAATACATTTTCTTAATTTTTTTCTGAAATTTTACTTAGAGATTAAGGATGCAGAATTTAACCTCATGCCATCAGCCTAATGTTTTTATCTTGGGATTACTTAGAGTAAATGTTTTTCCTTCTTAAGTATTAGAGAAAGCTAGATCCCAGGTGGATATTGTAGAATCCGGTTGTTGATGGCTAGTCAAAATGCTGAGGATAATTTCTCATTTTCATTTTTTTTCTTTTAACTCCCTCTTCCTCCTATATCTTCCTTTTTCCCTTTGAACTTTGGCTCTTATTCTCTTTTCTTTACTTCTTTTCCCATTCTTCCACCTTATTTTTGGCTGATCTAAGTAGGCCAGTTTGAAATATAGTGAAATCACAAACTTTAAAAAAGGTCTGACCAAAGTTTCAGGAAAGCTATTTCATAATACTGTGAAAAGCCTCATGAAAACTCGGTCTTTGAACAGAAATTTCAGTTCTGCCTCTAGAGATTTACCTTAAGGAAATAATCAGAAATGATCAAAATACTAGTATTCATTCATTTATTCATTTACTCTTTACAACAGCCCATGATATTTCATCTCTATTTTGCACAGGAGGAAACTGAAGAACAGAGATTGTGGTTGCCAGGATCTAGCGGATTGGGGGAAATAGGGAGATGTTGAGGAAAGGGTGCAAACTCCCAGGTGCAAGATGAATACGTTTTGGGGATCTCATGTACAGCGTGGTGACTAGACTAAAAATGCTTTATTATATACTTGAAAGTTGCCAAGAGAATAGATCTTAAATGTCCACTATACACACACATGGTAATTATATGAGGCATTAAATGACCATCTGTGGTAATCACTTTGCAATGCATATCTGTATCAAATCATCACAGTGTATACCTTAAACTTTCTTACAATGTTGTATGTCGATTATTGTTGTTTAGTCACTAAGGCATGTCCAACTCTTGCGACCCCATGGACTGTAGCCTACTAGGCCCCTCTATCCATGGGATTTCCCAGACAAGAATACTGGCGTGGGTTGCCATTTCCTTCTCAAGGATATGTAAATTATACCTCATTAAGGCAGGGAGGTTTGTTTGTTTGTTTGTTTGTTTTAAGTTGAAAAGGCCCATCAAGAGCCTACCCACATGGTTGGAAATGGGTTTACGTCATCATGAAATTTCAAAACACTGAGGACAAAGAGAAGATCTTAAAGTTTCCAGATGGATCATGTCACACATAAATCATCTGAAATCAGAATGACTTTGTAATCTTTAAAACAGCAACACTGGAAACTAGAAAATAGTGGATCAGTGCCTTCAAAATTCTGAAGAAAAAAAAAAAAGGATAATTTCAGAACTAGACCTCTGCACTCAGTTGTTATTAGCTGAATTGTGCCCCCTCAATTCCAATATGACTTGTCTTTGTAAGACTTACCTTTATAAGAGTTATCTTTATAAGAACGGGAGCTTAGGAAACAGACGCTCAGAGATGGAAAACAGTGTGAAGATGGAGAGAGAAGATGGCTATCTGCAGCCAAGGAGGGAGGTCTTAAAGGAAACCAACCCACCTGAAACCTTGATCTAGGACTTCCAGCCTCACCATGAGAAATTTCTGTTGTTTAAGAAACGGAAGTGGGCACAGCGAAGTCTAGTAACTTGTCCAAGATCACACAACTGGCAAAAGGCAGATCTCAGACTCAGACAGTGACTCTAGCACCCACTCACTTAACCTCTGCACTCAGTGTGTCGACAGATGTAAACAATGAGTCCTTCCGAAATGAACTCCCAAAGATGTTACCAAAGCACATGTCAAAGAGAACAGTTGACCTCCAACAATCCTTTGCAGTTTCACATTTATACATTTAAAATTATGTATAACTATTATGTATACTAATTATTGTATATAACTAATTATATATAACTATGTATTTTAACTATTTCTTTCAGTGTTCTTAGAATTTATGAGGTAATGCTACTTCAAGTAAAATAGCTGCAACCGGGAATGTCAGTAGAGTATACTATAGCAAAATAAAACTGGCAATGTCATTCAAAGAATATTCAAATGGGTTTTGTCGTTGCACAGATGGTCTCTTTCCATAGCAACACAGAAAAGAGGTTCCTTTCCATCCTGTTGATGAACTCCTTTGATAAGAATGTGAGACTAGAAAGAAAAGATCAAGGTTTTTCCATTTCTTTTTAAGAGAGGGGTTAAACGTTATGTTTTGTTGATTTTTTTTTTTTCTTGAAACTGTTAACAACTGGCTCTGGTCCTTTCCCAGCCAGCCACACTTCTCTCAGCTTCTGGTTGTATAGGGGTATCTAAACATTCATTACTGACTCCCTAATGTTTTGAGGTTCAAAAAATGACACAACCTGGACATTTTTAACAAAATATTGACCACATTTATAAGAGAATTCCTACTCAAACAGTTTCAAAGCATGTTTCACAGCCTTTGGTTACTCTGAATATTGATAATGATTTGATTTTATGAGCATGTGCTGTGGTCGGTTGCTTCAGCCGTATCCGACTCTTTGCAACCCCATGGACTATAGCCCACCAAGCTCCTCTGTCCGTGGAGTTTTCCAAGCAAGAATACAGGAGTGGGTTGCCATTTCCTCTTCCAGGGGATCTTCCCAATCCAGGGATTGAACCTGAGTCTCCTGCCCTCCTGCATTGCCAGCAGAATCTTTACTGCTGAGTCACCTGGGAAGTCCACAAGGCAAATTCACCCAAAAGAAAAATGGTGATTCTTGCCATTTAGAGAATTTCATAAAGTCATTGAAAATGAATGCCAACAAATGGCTCTTCTTGCTCACAAAGTCACTGGCAAAGAAGTTTCCGCAGAGTTAGAAGACTTGACAACTGAAGAGGAGACATTTGACAAGGGATGATGATTCTTTGAAAAGGAATGACTTGCCTATCAAAGGAGTAAGAAAAGATCTTGTAAAATACGAGGGAATTCTTGAATGTATTTGCTTCAAAAATAATAACTGCCTTTCTAGTTTGCAGTGAAAGTCAAATGTGAAGAATGTCAAACTGTGTTATCAGATAACCTTTCAGGGAAAAAAAAATACCCCCTAACAAAACAAGCCATACTTAATTCTTCCTTTATCCTAATAATTATTACATACATGCAATGATAGCCTAATGTTTGGGCTTCCCTAGTGGCTCAGATGGTAAAGAATCTGCCTGCAATGCAGGAAACCCAAGTTCAATACCTGGGTTTGGAAGATGCCCTGGAGGAAGGCATGGCAACCCACTCCAGTATTCTTGCCTGGAGAAACCCCATGAACAGAGGAGCCTGGCGGGCTACAGTCCATGGGGTCGCAAAGAGTCGGATACGAGTGAGAAACTAAGCACAAAATTTTTAAGGTAATGTACAACTAATTTCAGTAATTTTAGCTTCATTTTCAGGATAAGAGCCTAATTAAGCTTTCTTTTATATTTTCTGTTTACTATTAAGTGTTGGTTCCCATTTTGTGCAGATTTACTGTTAAGTGGCTCTTTTCTGGTACCAATTATTCTCAGATAATGAGGACTTTCTGTACTTTATGCTGACAGAGCAGAGGCTAAATGGGGTTAGCAAGACTAGATGGCCTGCTCATCTTCAACTTCACTTCAACAAAAAAAATTCTTCTAAGGACCCACAGTGTCTGGAATGCAATGAATGGAATCACTTTTTTTTTTCCTTTCACCTTTCTTCACAAACAAGGTTTATCTCCTCATGGCTAGGTTGGATGAAGTCTTTGTAGCCCTGTAGAAACAGGTCCAAGCTGACAGTCCCAGGTTTAGCAGAGACTCAGTTAAGACCCAGCTTTCCTTGGCAGCTCAGACGGTAAAGAATCTGCCTGCAGTTCAGGAGACCTGGGTTCGATCCCTGGGTTCGATTCCTGGGTCAGGAAGATCCCCTGAAGAAGGGAATGGCCACCCATTCCAGTATTCTTGCCTGGAGAATTCCATGGACACAGGAGCCTGGCGGGCTACAGTCCATGGGAGCAGCAAAGAGTTACACAGCTGAGCGACTAACACTTCAGTGAAGACCTAGCTGTCCAGAGTAACCCCGGCTGCCCAAAGTCAGGGGTCCTCAGTCAGAAAGTCCTTTACCTCAGAAAATGCTGACTAAAGAGTTCACTTTGCCATGCACAGAGAAGTATTCATTAAGCTAGTGCTTGGAAAAACCTCTTTTTATTTGCCCCAGCAGTTTACCTTTTAAGTTCTTACACATTGTGGATATTGCTGAAAGGGTAGAGGAAATGATTTTTTGGCATGAATCAGTTTATTCACTTACAGATTCATCATGGTGTTAGTTTTGCAAATAATTTAATAACAAACAATTATTTTTAAAAACTCACTCAGAAATGATTACAAACACATTCAGCCACTAAGAACTCTGTCTCTCTCTCAAAAACTAAATCTTCTTCTAAATTCTGTAACCATTTTTCTCCTGTACAGTAATCTTAAGATGATGAGTTAAGTATAAGGAAAGCCCCCATTGCTAAAGATTAATCTTCAACTGGATAATGTTTTACTTGGGGACATTCCATTGAAACTGAGCAAATTTCTGTAATAAGGAATAAAAAGTATATTTAGATATTTAGCATGCTAATATGAAAGTGGCAGTCTTTCATACGGGCATGGCAGCTTGCTTCTTTTTCAAATTTTTTATTTATTTATTTAATTTTGGCTGTGCTGGGTCTTCTTTGCTGTGCCCGGGATTTCTCTAGTTGCAGTGAGTAGGGTTACTGTCTAGTTGCAGTATGCTGGCCTCTCATTGTGGTGGCTTCTCTTGTTGCAGAGCACCAACTCTAGAACCCAGGCTCAGTAGTTGTGGCACATGAGTTTAGTTGCCCTGCAGGCATGTGGACACTTCCTGGACCAGGGATTGAACCCGTGTCCCTTGCACTGCAGGCAGATTCTTTACCACTGGACCACCAGGGAAGTCCTGCGGCTTGCTTCTTAGTCAGTTTGTTTCCCCTCTTGGCTGCCAAAGTGAAATGTGACTAGCATATCCATAGCACCTTTCCTAAAAGATTATAACAAAAATATAGCCTTTGTTTGTGTTAAACATGAACTGTTTGAGTTTATTGATGACAAACCATGCTATGTTTACCTCTATTCAAAAGAGCCAAATTGCCGTTCTTCTTTATTCCATGTTAAAGAAAAGTTATATTACAGAACTTTGTTCCACTGCTTCAGTCGTGTCCGACTTTGTGTGACCCCATAGACGGCAGCCCACCAGGCTCCCCTGTCCCTGGGATTCTCCAGGCAAGAACACTGGAGTGGGTTGCCATTTCTTTCTCCAATGCATGAAAGTGAAAAGTGAAAGTCAGGTCTGTCAGTTGTGTCTGACCCTCAGCGACCCCATGGACTGCAGCCTTCCAGGCTCCTCCGTCCATGGGATTTTCCAGGCAAGAATACTGGAGTGGGGTGCCATTGCCTTCTCCGTTTGTGCCACTAGAACTTAAAATAACAACAATTTTAACAGATCTTTAATTCAGAAGGAAAAGAAAACTATTTGGAGATTGGCCTATGGCTAAATTCTCATTAGTCCCTATTGGACTACAAATAAGTCTAGCATTAATATCTTAATGTTAACCTTCTGTTAATAATTTGGACGTTGGTTTGCTAATGAGTCGATTGTCTTGTTCTGTTGCTAGTCTGTTTCACTCTTGACTTCCCTCCTTTCTAAACATAGTTCTAGAAGGAGGATAGAATAAGACCTAAAATTTGAATTCATTAATTTCAAGCGTTGTTTGGAACCCTAAATCAAAGAGCTGATTTTAAAAAGTTAATAGATTCGGGACTGTGTATTATGCACTTCAATTATTTGTTCCATTCCTGATGAATTTTCTTCTTGCATGACAGATTTCTACCTTCCTGTACCAAGTGTTAAGACTTGAAATATATCACTCATTTTATTTTTTCAAAAACCAAATGAAATCTAAGCATGAGGGGAAAGTTAATAGCAATCGTTATTCAGGCTTGATTCTCAATTTCCCGCTGTACCCCACCGCCAGCCGGGACTTTGTGAGGTCTTCTGAGATCTTACAGCAAAGCTGAACATTTGGGAAACTCCACTGCTTTGTGGCCTGTAATAGTTGATATTACAGATGTCTGTGGCTTCATAGACCTTGGAAATCGCTGCAGTTTTAGTGCCACCCTTGGAAATGGGACCCGGTGCCTAGGAACCAGCTGCCAGAGGTAATTCCTCACTCATGATCCTCTGAGGTTTTTTCCCCTCCCTCAATCCTAACAGTTAAAGTCTATTTGCTGTTCCCTTCTTGTATTAATCTTTCTCTTGTCTCTTATCTTCTCCCTCACTCCCAAAGTGGATACCTGTCTCTCTTTCTTCTGTCAAAATCTCTTAATTTTTTAATTTTCAAAAACAAAAGCCAGAAAGAAAGATTGTCTTCAGGCGACTTTCACCTGACTTTGAAACATGAACTTCTCTGGGAAGGAAAATCCCAAAGTTCATCTCATTTCTTGGGAAAAGATTTAAAAAAATAATAAACAGGAAGAGCCAAATAGATCTCAATAATTATCATTTATGATGTGGTTTATAATTAGATAAAAAATAAGAAACATAAAAATGCAAAGTAAATGCAGAAAGATGATGAATGAAGGGTATAAAATAGATGTGGAAAAGAGTTGTTGGGCAATCATTAAAAACTAAATTGTTTTGGTTTAACTTGACCTTGCTAACAAAGGTTGCCTGTGTTAACATGACTCCTGGATTCCCCCCCATTCAAAGAACAGTCTCCAGCTTTGATATTTAACTTTTGACTTCAAAACACAATTCCAGCAACATGCAGTGTTCCTCCACGGGTGGGCACGTGGAGCAAACGTCTTGTCAGAATCACCAAGTGGGACTCTTGGACCCTCTCCAAGACCACTGCTTCTGCAATTGTTGTTGTTGTTTAGACGCTAAGTTGTGTCCAACTCTTTGTGACCCCATGGACTGCAGCCCACCAGCCTCCTGCACGACTGATGACTTTTCGTGATTGGAGCAGTCCTCATGTTCTGGAGCAACACATGAACTAGTCAAAGATGAATACTCTTTCAGGCGCTGGCCAGTTGAAAATTTCCATCCCAGGACTTTCATCTGCCACTCAAGGCTATCACATGTCCCTCTTTCTGGCTCTCCTAATTTCAGAGCACTTGCTTGGGTCCATGCCTAGGCAGAAGGGGCAAGGGCCATACACGTCTCTTCCCTGGTTAGTCCTGGTTCACTGCGGGTTGCCTTGTATCAGCTCTGGCTATTGCCACAAGCATCATTCTGTCATAGTCATCTCATGGGTAAGCTTTTGTATCCTGGAACACAGTCAAAGCAGAAGAGTTGTAGACATCTTATCTTTAAATATATAGTCTGTTTTTAAAATTGGAGTATAGTTGTCTGACAATTTGTGTTAGTATCTCCTGTACAACAAAGTGGATCCGCTATATGTATACACACATCTGCTCCCTCTTGGATAGCCTCCCCATCCTACTCATCTTGGTCACCACAGCGCATGAGGTGAGCTCCCTGTGGTATACTGCCTGTTTGCTTTTTGAACTCACCTTGGGCTTGGTGCTAGGTGACCCTCTTCTCCAGCACCTCACCAGGAGATACCACAGCTCTTCATTTCCAACACTTCTCTTGCTCCTGAGAGTTCACCTCTAATCTGTACCCCATTTCTCAATGGCTCAGCTCCTCGTTGATATTTAGGGTTATTTGTTATTTCATGGTGTAAACTTGTGTAACAACTCTTGAGTGGGTTATGACTAGGGTACCCTTGCAAATCCAAATGGGAACCCTGTTGAGAGGGAAAAGGATGCTATCATAACTCTGGGACTGGAGTCCAGTCCAACCATACAATGATCATCTAAGTGACAGCGGGCACTCTGAGATGTGCCACAGTGCCAGTTTTTCTTTTTCTTCCTTTTCTTAATGATTGATTTCAATTTTCTCGTAAGCCTCTAATTCTGCTAACTGTTGAAAACACTTGACTTTGGCATTTAAGAAGAACTTAAGTCCAATTTAAAACTTAACCCAGTCTCTCTAGAGGCAAGTGTTCAGGCTCTCAGGGACTTGCCCATCTCTCCTCCTTTCCTTCTCCTGGTAACATCTGAGTGTTGGGGAAGTTTCCTAAAGGCTGCGCATTTAAGCGAGGGGCTGTTCTGCAGTCCTTCAGTCCTGGTGGGCTTTGGGTTGATGAGCAGCTCAACCTTCTAGGTCGTTAGGTGCGAGGCTGTCTCCTCATTGCATCTGCTACCCAAATGGCTGCATGGAGTGCCTCCCAGTTTGTTGGCAACATTCTCAAGGCCTGGAGTCACCTTCCCTGCTATCTTGGCCCCATCATCCTGGCTCCCACACTACTACAGTCCCTCTGAATTCCGCCTCTATTTAGAATCAGGTCAGCTCGAGTGGGTTCACCTCCCAACCTTGCTTTCAGGGTCTCTTGATTTCTTCTGGAGCACTTCCAGGCAGATCTACCCCCCAGTTAAGTCTGCACTGTGCAAGGGCATGGATGGTGTCTGGACCCCTGAGACACCACCCATAGACTCAGGCTAGAAGGGGGTGGGTAGAGGGGGAGTTGCTTTTTCAGTTGTTAAATCCATGATACACTACCTAGTTCATTATTTTAAGCCATTTACCTATTTTTAACTCTTTTAATCTCCACAGCAAACATCTAGGGTAGGTAGCATTAATATCCTTGGGTTACAGATGAAGAAGCAGGAACAGAGAATAAGTAATTTGCCTGAGGTCACCCAGAAAATAAGGGACAGAGCCAGGATTTGGATCTAGGAAGCCTGGTACCAGGATCTGTAATCTGAACCACTATGATGGGAGTTTAGGGATTAGGGTATTAAAATGTGATTATTCAACAAGAAGTTTCCCCTAAATAAATTAGTTGTGTGTGTGTGTTAGTCGCTCAGTTGTGTCTGACTCTTTTCGACCCCATGGACTGTAGCCAGCCAAACTTCTCCATCCATGGGATTCTCCAGGCAAGAGTACTGGAGTGGGCCACCATTCCCCTCTCCAAAATAAATTATTTAGGTGTTAAAAATTCTTCTGACATGAACAGGTACTCTGACTCCATATTTTGGAGAAATATTTTGGAGGTCAACTCTTTTACTCCATTAATTTAGCTCTTTGTTAAAAAGCAGCATCTCCTACCACTGGAACTCATAATTAAAATAACTTGATTGCTTTGCTACTTATAAAGCCCAAAGATATGATAGTTTCATAAATCAATGTTATTTCTTCAGAATTAGGTGTGCTATCTCGCAAGTCTCCTCTTGTATGTGTGTGTGTTAGTCACTTAGTCATGTCTGACTCTTTGTGACCCCATGAACTGTAGCCCGCCAGGCTCCTCTGTCTATGGACTTCTCCAGGCAAGAATACTGGAGTGGATAGCCATTTCCTTCTCTAGGGGATCTTCCCAACTGAGGGACTGAACCTGGGTCTCCTGTATTTGCTGGCAGATTCTTTACCATCTGAGCCATCAGAGAAGACCCTCTTAGGACTTTAATTAACTGAATGCCAGTAAATATTGGAATCATTTTTAGTGCTTAAAGTATTTTTTAAAAATGAAACATCTTTTTGAATATTGAGGCTTTTTCTTTTCTTCCCTTAACAAAGCAAATAGTTTTTTCAGACACAGAGAAATTACTTTGTCTGAGATGTTCCTTTATCATTACATCTCTAATTTAGTCTTGTACCAATTCCAAAGAACAGTTGTGTAACTTCTGGATCTTCTAAAATATGTCCCATTCATTTCCTGAAGCCTTGGAAACTTTCTGCATAATGTTCTCCTCCCCAAGGCTTTATTCATTTTAAAATTCTTTTTGACCAAAAGCTTGCACTTCTCCCAAACTTCTCTATTTTTTAAAAGTCTTTGTCTTGTTTTTCAGTTACTGAGTAAATTTCTGCTATTTTTCTCTGGCCTATTTTCCCTGGATTGTTTTGGTGATTCAGTTTCTGGGCTTCAGCTGTATAATTGCTACATTTTTACTGCTGTTGACCATAACATTTTGCCCAGTCACCAGGCTGTGAAAAAGTGGAGGCAAAATTGCTCCTATTGCCTGATGCTTGGCTATGTGGTACTGGCTCCAGAGTCCAAGAAAACATCCTTTTAATCCCTGTATCTTTTAGAGTTCTGGCTTACCTGGTGGCTCAGATGGTAAAGAATCTGCCTACAATGCAGGAGACCTGGGCTCAATCTCTGGGTCGGAAAGATCCCATGGAGAAGGGAATGACAACCCACTCCAGTGTTCTTGTCTGGAGAATCCCATGGACAGAGGAGCCTGGCGGGCTTCAGTCCATGGTGTCGCAAAGAGTCAGACATGACTGAGCAACTAACACTTAACTATCCCTTAGAATCAGGAGCCCGTTGAATATGCGTCATCAATGGGACCAGCCAAGTAACTGCATATTGATAACCACCTAGAATCTCTTAATAGTTTAAATAAAGTTAGTTTCACTTTCATTTTACTTCAGCTTCCACGTAAAGAATATTATTTATTTTTTGCCACGGGTATTTAAATAATTATTATTCTAACCCTACAGGTTCAGTGAAGCGATATTGGTATTGATATTTCAGGTCCATGGAAGTGCTCTCCCTTTGAAAATAAGCAGTGTTGGCTTGCCGAAACTTGGCTAGAATTCGAAGAGCCAGAACCTGGGCTGAGGACAGACACAGCAGTCCATGAAAAACAGAGAGATAAGAGGCAGCATCCTATAGAGGAAAATGAAACAAAAGTCATCCATCTTGTCCAGTCGGGTTAACGATCCAAATGAGCTGAGCAGAGAATCGATTTGGTCGGCATTGGAGTAAAAAGCAGAAAACATTAACAGCTAATACATTAATTCATGTTCTCATTTGATTCTCAAAGTCTCGAAGCCAGAAGGGTCAGAGCTGGAATCTGACCCACGTGGTGGACCAGAGAGCTTGCACACATCATGTATCAGACATATGCTTGCCTGCCTTCTGGTTTCCAGTCTTCAAGAGGTCACCTGCCCTATGTCAACCACTGATACTTGGAATCCAGACTTGCCCCATTCTCTGACTGACTCCAGAGCCCTTGAATAACTCTACTATGATCAGGACAGGGACCCAGAGAACATGCCCTGACCTGGAAAGGAGCTGCTGCAGTTAACTTCTATAGGACATCTGCAGACTGGTTTGTTGGCCCAATTTGTGCACATAACAGTGAGGATGATTTGGGGGCATTACTGGTGCTTTTGCTTATATTACCACGCTTTGGTTGGTTAGTTTAGTTGTTAAGTCGTGTCTGACTCTTAACAACCCCCCTGCTAGGCTCCTTTGCCCATGGGATTCTCCAGACAAGAATACTGGATTGGGTTGACATTTCGTTCTCCAATTACCACCCTTTAGAACCCTGCTTTTATTGCCTTGTGGTTTTGTTTTTTTCTATTTTGAGTAAATACATTATGTTCTTTATGGCTGCTTATTTTCCTACCATTTTTTGTTTTTGATCCAGTTTACCACAAAATATAGATGTTCCCAGTAACTTTTTGTGTGTACCTTTTTGTGGCTTGATAGTTTATTTCTTCTTATTGCTAAGTAATTTTGCATTGTATGGATGCACTACGTTTTATTCACCTATTGAAGGCTATCTTGGTTACTTGAAAGGTTTGGCTATTGAGAATAAAGCTGCTGTAAACATTCACATACTGATTTTTTGTGTGGACATAAGTTTTCAATTCATTTGGGTGAATATCAGGGAGCACAATTGTGAGATCATATGGTAAGAGTATGTTTAGTCTTGTAAGAAGCTATAAACTATCTTCCAAAGTGGGTGTACCAGTTTGCACGTACCAATAGTGTACCAACATTGATGTACCAACAATGAATGAGAGTTCATTTCCTGTTGTTGCACATTCTCACCAGCATTTGGTGGTGTCCATTTTGTGGGTTTTAATATCATTTCTACACACCGTTCTAATAGGTGTGTAGAAATAGCCCACTGTTGTTTTTCATTTGCAGTTCTCTCAGACGGAAAGTGTCTGTCTACAATGTGGGAGACTTGGATTCGATCCCTGGGTCGGGAAGTTCCCTGGAGAAGGAAACAGCAACCCACTCCAGTACTCTTGCCTAGAAAATCCCATGGATGGAGGAGCCTGGTGCCCATGGGGTCGCAAAGAGTTGGACACGACTGAGTGACTTCACTTCACTAATGACATATGAACCCACTGCAGTGTTCTTGCCTGGAGAATCCCAGGGACGGGGGAGCCTGGTGGGCTGCCATCTATGGGGTCGCACAGAGTTGGACACGACTGAAGCGACTTAGCAGCAGCAGCAGCAGCAGCAGCAATGACATATGATGTTGTGCATCTTTTCATACACTTATTTGCCATCTGTCTGTCCTCTTTGATAAGATGTCTGCTCAGATCTTTTACCCATTTTTTAAATTGAATTTTTTTTGTTTTTTTTCTACTGTTAAATTTTAAGAGTTCTTTGTTTTGAATACCAGTGCCTTTTCAGATACATGTTTTATAAATGTTTTCTCCCCATGTGTGACTTGTCTTTTCATTCTCTTAACAATGCTTTTTCACAGAGTAGGAGTTTTAAACTTTAATGAAATCCAACATATCAGTTTTTTCTTTCATGGATCATGCTTTTGTTACTGTATCTAAAAAGATTTTGTCAAGCGCAAGATCATCTATGCGTTTTCTTCTATGTTGCTTTCTAGAAGTCTTACAGTTTTGCATTTTACATTTATTTCTGTGATCTGTTTTGAGTTTATTTTTGTGAGAGGAGTAAGGTTTGTGTCTAGATTAATTTTTTGCATGTGGATGTCCAGTTGTTCCAACACCAATTGTTGAAAAGACTATTTTGTTTCCGTTGTAATGCCCTTGCTCCTTTGTTAAAGTTCAGTTTACTTTACTTGTGTGGGTCTATTTCTGGGCACTCTGTTCTGTTTCATTGTTCTTTTCATTTATTCTTTTGCCAATACCAACTGTCTTGATTACTATAGCTTTAGAATTAGTCTTGAATTTGGGCAGTGTAAGTCCTGTGACTATGTTCTTTTCCTTCAATATTGTGTTGGCTATTCTGGGTCTTTTGTCTTTCCATGCAAAGTTTAGAACCAGTTTGTCCATATCAAAAATGAATAATAACTTGCTGAGATTTTAACTGGGAGTGCATTGATATAGATAAAGTTGGAAGAACTGACATCTTGACAGTATTGAGCTTCGTATATTCAAGTAAATGGAATATCTCTCCATTTATTGTTTCTGATTTCTTTTATCAGAAGATTTTCATTGCCTCTTGTAGATCTTATACCTATTTCATGATTTATACCTGAGGATTTCATTTTGGGGTGCTACTCTAAACGACATTATGTTTTTAATTTCATATTCAAATTGTTCATTGCTGGTAGATGAGAAAGCAGTTAACTTTTGTATATTAACCTTGTATCCTGTGATCTTGCTGTAATTTCTTATTAGTTCCAGGAGGTTTTTGCTGTCGTTATTGATTTTGGGGGATTTTCTACATAGACAACCATGTTATTTATGAACAAAGACAGTTTTATTTCTTCCTTCCCAATCTGGATACCTTTTATTTCTTTTCCTTGTCTTATTGCATTCACTTAGGACTTTTGGTATGACGTTGAATACAAGTGGTGAGGGTGGTTATGCTTGCTTTGTTCCTAACATTGGAAGGAAAGCATCTACTTTCTCACCATTAAGTGATGTTAGTTGGAGGGTTTTTGTACATGTTCTTTATCAATTTAAGGAAATTCCCCCTCTGTTCCTAACTTGATGAGTTTTTAAAATCATAAACAGATATTGGATTTTGTCAATAGCGCTTGTTCTACGTGCATTGATATGATCATATGATTTTTCTTCTTGTTGTTATGATTGTATTAATTGATTTTTCAAATGTTGAGCTAGCCTTCCATACTGGAATACATTCCAGTTGGTCATGGTTTATAAGTCATTTTATGTGTGTGGATGCGTTCAGTCTCAGTCGTGTCCGACTCTTTGTGACCCCATGGACTGTAGCCCACTTGGCTCCTCTGTCCATGGGATTTTTATACATTGTTGGATTTAATTTGCTAACATTTTGTACAGGATTTGTGCACCTGTGTTCGTAAGAAATATTGGTCTGGTTTTCTTTCTTATAATGTCTTGATCTGGTTTTGGTGTTAGGATTATGTTGACCTCATAGAATTACTTAGGAGGTATCTCCTGTTTCTGTTTCCTCTTTATCCATGTTTACTTCTAGACTTATTCATAAGCCCAAAAAGAGTCAATAATTCTAAACTCTCATGATCAACACAGGCCTGTCTCATTTCATATGTTGCATCATATGTAAGAGAACAGGGACGGCTATTAGATGTTAATCATCACGTGGCCTTAGGCTTCAACATTTAGTAAAGCTCCCATTCAAGCCAGAAATATCTTATTATCAAGATTAGCATAAAGAAAAAATTTTCTGCAAGTCATCCTTGCCCTGGCAATAGTACCAAGATTAACTGTCAATAAATGCCTGTCTATTTGTTTGGCATCATTGTAAATTAAGCAGAATAGCTTTCAGAAGATTTCCCTCCATAGGGACAATGCTAGACTGAGAGATGTATACTCAGAAAATAAGCAACCTTTTGTAAGGAAAATTCCTCTGAATAAAACTGCCTTCAAAATATTTTGCAGCAACAATGAAAAAAGAGCTTCTGCAGGAAAAATAAAAAACAAACCCTGACTCTAATTCCAAGGCCAATGACACCGCACTGTATATAATACAGTTTCTCTTGTGCAAAAGTAAGAGCATGAGTACAAAGGGAACATTTATGAGAGCCAGCATGATCAATTTGAAGAAAATAGTGGCCAGAAACTGCAATCCAATTTTTTTTCCTGTCTAGAAAATCGATGAACCACAAGCATCTAATAAATCGGTCAATTATACTCAGATGCTAGGCTCTACAAAAGATGTGATATTAGGTTTTGCAAATCATTACTGTCTTACAGAGATTTTATGACAGTAAGTTCCACTGATTAAAATGCCAGTATAAAACATAGCCTTTCATTCCGATAGCTAGTACAGACTCATCCTCTGTAATGATGGAATGTAATAATTAGATAGTGGGCAAAACCCACATATTAGCAAACAACACAACAAAATCATACTGCACAAAGAAAATGAAAGAGCTGTTGAGACACAACTGAGGTGGCTTCAGGCTTAGAGTCCCAGGGAAAGCACCCAGAGCAACACCCCCATCTCTCAGATGGCAGTTGCTGGGCATGTTTCCATAACAACTCCAAGGGCTTGGCTGAGGACTTATTACTGGGGGTGCAGAGTTAGATTTCTCTGAAAGGGAAATTTTAAATTATTTTCATTAAAAATTAAAAAAATATATTCCTAATTTAAAAAATGGAGATCATTTCTAAAGCCTTTGAGTTCTTTGTCAGCCCCATTGCCTAGGGTACCATTGCCTGGCATGACAAATTCCCCTTTGTATTCTGTAGTCAGACCTTTTAGGATAAACCAGGCCAGAGGCTTCCTAACTTTACAGCAGGGCTGGTTTAGTTTCTATCACCAGACACAAGGCCCTAAGAAGGACTCTGGCCTGAGTGAAAATTCTCTTTTGGATGGAAGGATGCTCCTAGCAGTGATGGAAGAGATACAAATCACTACTTAGGCCTTGCCCTGGCTCTTCCTTTTGTACTCTCTGCACCTATTTTCCTCAGCCCTGACTACCCAGGAAATGAAAGGGAACTCTGTCTCCCATTTCTTCTAAGGTAAAGCTCTGCTGAAAATGTACAGTATTATTCAGTCATGAGAGATGCTGTGTTAAATGCGTGACTCCAGACTGTGAGTGACCCTCTGTCTCGGGCTTGTCTGGACAATGGCTGTTAGGGACTGAATGTTTGCATCGCCCTCAAAATTCATGTATTGAAGCCCTAATTTGCAATGTGTCTGTTCTTGGAGATGCGGTCTCTAAGGGAGTAATCACAACCAAATGAGCTCATAGGGGTGGGGCCCTGATTTGATAGGATTACTTTCCTTTGTGGCTCAGCAATAAAGAATCCACTTGCAATACAGGAGGCATGTTCTATCCTTTGGTAGGGAAGATCCCTGGGAGAAGGAAATGGCAACCTGCTGCAGTATTCTTACTGGGATAATCCCGTGCACAGAGGAGCCTGGCCGACTACAGTCCATGGGGTCACAAAGAGTCAGACATGACTGAGCGACTGAACACACCGGAAGACAGGGACTTTCCTGGTGGTCCAGTGGTTAGGACTTCACCTTCCAGTGCAGGAGTGTGGATTTGATCCCTGGTCAAATCCCATGGATGGAGGAGTCTGGTGGGCTGCAGTCCATGGGGTTGCTAAGAGTCAGACAGGACAGAGCGACTTCACTTTCACTCTTCACTTTCATGCATTGGAGAAGGAAATGGCAACCCACTCCAGTGTTCTTGCCTGGAGAATCCCAGGGACAGGGGTGCCTGGTGGGCTGCCGTCTATGGGGTCACACAGAATCGGACACGACTGAAGTGACTTAGCAGCAGCAGCAGCAGATATCTAAGATCCCATGTGCCTCGTGGCCAGAAAATCAAAACAGAAGACAGAAACAATATTGTAACAAGTACAATAAAGACTTTAAAACCTGTTCACATCAAACAAATGAAGAAGAGACACAGGAAAACTCTTTCTCTCTCTTCCTCTCACCCTCCCCAACCCCCATCTCTTTACACACATGAGAACAAAGCAAGAAGGCAGTTGTCTGAGTGCCAGGAAGAAAGCTGTCTCACCAGAAACCAAATCAACTGGGACACTGAACTTCTCACTTCCAGAGCGGTCAGAAAAATGTATTTCTATGGTTTAAGCCGCCCAGTCTATGCGGTTTTGTTATGGCAGCCCCAGCAGACTAATATTCCTTGAGAGAGGGAGACAGTCATTACCTAAGATTCTGTCCACCAGACGCAGATGGTATCAGCCTTGGCAGTCCTGGAAGCCTGCAATAAAAAACGCCACATCACTGACCTGCACGTTTGGCCTCTTCTCCCATACGTGCAAATGTGTCTGGCAATCTTAAGGCAAGACGGCATTTTTAGTGTGACTTCTAGGTAATGACTGCCCTGGTGTCTGCTTAGTTTATGGTGTGGGGGCTGCTGAAACCTCGCGACACAACTGTCGAACACTTTGCACATTGTCATAATTTCTTACAGATGGACACAGACGGTCCAGAACTTTCACTAAGACTGAGCAACCTGTGAGTGATCAGGAAAGAAACCACAAGGGACTAGAAATTGGACTCAGCCTCTCTGCTTGATCCTTGGGTACCACTCTTGGCAGCACAGTGGAGAACTGGTTTTGACATCTTTATCCCATCAAAGTCTTTGTTCCTCCCTGACACCCCTTGCCCCCTCATCTGTTCACTTGCAGCCTGTGCTAAGGTTGTGACTGAATGGCCCCTTCTCACTAGGAGCAACGCAGGGGGAGAGTGTATGCAGGTTATATGTGGGGAGAGAGGCGTGCATGCATGGAACTGATTGTGATTTGTTCCTTTTGTTACAGTAACCAGTGACATCTTGGTTGATTCCTTCTTATTGTCATCATCACTGCTCACTGAGAATTCTTTTCTTCCAGTTTTGTCTCTTACCTGTTTTTTTTAATCCTCCAAATGAACATTCTCAAAGAAATCTTTGACCCTGAATTGATTAATATCTTAGCTATTGTTTATGAACTACCACACATTGAAATCTAATTACTCCTACTGTTTCTAGTTTCTCATTTTAAAATAAATTCCCAAGGAGCTGTAGATTCCCCCTCCTGTATGACTTTTCAAACATTAAGTGAATAAATGCAATAGAGATTCCCGTTTGGAATGCAGTGATAGGTTCTGCTTGATGGAAACACTCTGTGTGAAGCCCGTCCACCAGTTCTATGGGTGGTACCTCTACCTAATGGGTCAGTGTTTAACCCTTGGTGCTCTGGAGGTCTTTGTGAATACCCGTGGGTATAAACCACTTCCCCATCACATATTCAGGCCGCCACCATCGTGTCACTAATGTGGCATTCGGGAGAGATCCATGCAGTAATCTTTCAGGCTCCTGCTTGGTATGGGTAGCAGGCCTAATTATGTCATAGAAAGGGATATTTAAACCTCTGTACCAGCTCTTTGATTAGAGCCCTGCTCTTTGAGGTTCCTTGTGCCTTGAAACCAGACTTTGTCACCTCACTCTGCATCTCCACTGCATGCACTAGCTCCCCAAACACGATGGAGAAAATATAACAAGGCTTTAAAAATGTAGCAGAATCTGACCGTCTTCCTGTACCCTTCCTCCCCAAGGCCATATCCCTCACCTCTCTAGTTCAAAAGCAAAAATTTCATGGTAAAGAACCACTTCCACTCCATCTATGTGCCGTGCTGTGCTCAGTCGCATCCGACTCTTTGTGATCCCATGGATTGTATCCCACCAGGCTCCTCTGTCTGTGGGGATTCTCCAGGCAAGAATACTGGAGTGGATTGCCATGCCTTCCTCCGGGGATCTTCCCAACCAAGGGATCAAACCTTAAACCTGCAGTGCAGGCAGATTCTTTATTGTCTGAGCCACCAGGGAAGTCCATGAATACTGGAGTGCATAGTCTATCCCTTCTCCAGAGGATCTTCCTGACTCAGGAATCAAACCGGGGTCTCCTGCATTGCAGGCACATTCTTTGCTAGCTGAGCTAACAGGGAAGCCCCCACTACGTCTATATGATCCTGTTTATTCAATAAGCATTGATAAACACAATTTTCTGCTTCAGTGAAAATTGGAATGACATTGGTGAGATCATGATACATAGTTAATTTGATTTATACAAAATAAAAACAAGAGCAAGTGAGACTTCTAGTTATCTGCTCACGTCAAAAATAACGAAAATGTTTATTGCACCTGTCCTACGGCACATCCAGTGGTCAATGGTGGTGGTAGGGACAGTGGTTTACTCACCAGGGCAGCTCTGTCTTGTGGTTTCAAGAATCATTCCTGGCTCTCCAGCCTCAAACCTACTTCTCCAGCATTCCCCAAAGTTTTGTGGCCTGCCCACTATCCTTTGAATAAACTGCTTTTCTGCTAAGTTGAACCAAGTTGGCTTTTGCTTACAACTAAGAAGAGTTTACGCTCTGAAGCTAGAGCTTTGGGTCAACTCCCAGATGCCAGACCTACCAGCTTGTGTCCTTAAGCATAGTTCTCTATATAACTCAGGTTCCTCAACTGTACAAGTGGGGTAATACTTCTTCTACAGTTATTGTGAGGCTTAAATGAGTTAATACATATAAAGTAAACTCTTACAGCAGTGCCTGGCACATTGTAAGCCCTCAATAAGTGTTAGTTATTATCATCATGCTGAGTACAGTTTAGCAAAAATTGGTTGACGTCCACCAACTCCAAATACAAAGGAGAAACAAACAGCCATTAAACCATTGCTTTTTATGGTACATACTTTACATTTTCTCGAACATAAAAAACCGCTTCATAGTATAATAGCTTCGAACTTGATACAGAACAGAGAATATGTATTTAGTTTTTCCGTGGAAATCAGCAGTTTAGAAGTTGATCACTCTTTAAATCCAGCATCTGTTAATGTTTAAAGTAATTCATAGTTTTCCTCAGAGCACATGAGTTTAGACAAAGACAACAACAAACAAAAGTGCCAAAATGGACTCACTAGCTGGTTTGCATAAAATGAAATGATCTGAATAAAATCTCTGTATGAACTGTGTATGTGCTTATTCAGTTCCGTATGAACAAAGCCTTTTATTATCTTCAAAAATTCCTCTGATACTTGCCTTTTCAAATTCTGGAATGGCTATGCAAATTTTAATGTCACATTCTTGTTTCCTTCTTGGCAAAATTCATTGTTTTGCTTTAGTGTTCTAATTTTTTTAAAAAATGTATCCAATATTTGTAACACATGGACACCTTTTAAAACTCAGGCCTTTTACTTTTTTTTCTTGTTTGATTCAGAAAAATAGGAAGAAGGGGAACCCCTTGCATTTTCCAAAGTATACTTTACAATGATCAAGCTGGCTCCCGGCTTTACTAGAGATGATTCATTTATTCATTCAACAAATAGACACAGAGTTCCTATCTGGAGCAGGACTGGGATAGAGGCCAGGGATGTCCTGGTGAACAAGGCATAAATAACCCCATCCCCCAAAAGTTTACAATTTACTAGGGAGAGAGACGGTGAAACTGGCAGTTCTAATGATCTTCCCAACTCGGGGATAGAATCCAGGTTTCCGACACTACAGGCAGATTCTTTACCATCTGAGCCACCAGGGAAGGCTAACACCTCTCCACCACAGGTAAATTCATTGTTTGATGGGAGCACAACAGAGGGGCTACCCAGCCCAAACTCAGGGGGTCATTTCCCATAGGAAATGAGTTTTAGCTGAGACTGGTACAATAAATAAGAATTAGTCTAGTGAAGAACTGTGTTTTTCGTTAATATGCTCGTGTAAGGATATATAATTAAATTGTATAATGCTACAAATATCTTCTATGAATCTTTTCTTTTAAAAAAGATGATCACAATTTTTAATGTCCTGTAAACATTTGATTTCTTTTGAGAAGCAAGATGGAAATATAGACGTTTCCCAAACAGAGAATTTTACCCCTATTTGTGGCTCAAGTTGGACTCCTGATTTTTTAAATACTTTAGAAACTTGTCTTAGTCACCTTGGGTTGCTATGGCAAATACCATAGACCAAGTGGCTTAAACAACAGATGTATATTTCTCACATTTGTTCCAGAGGCTGAAAGTGTGAGATCAAGGAGTGATCAGCATTGTTATTCCTTGGTGAGGACCCTCTTCCTGGCTTGGAGATGGCTCTTTTTAATTGTATCCTCACATGGCAGAGAGAGTGAGCTCTGGCTTCTTCATCCCCTTTTAAAGGCATCAATCTCATCTTTGATTTAACTGCTCATGACTTTTTCTAACCCTAATTCCCTGGTGACTCAGCGGTAAAGAATCTGCCTGCAATGCAGGAGACCCAGGTTCAATCCCTGAATCAGGAAGATCCCTGGGAGAAGGAAATGGCAACCCTCTCCAGTATTCCTGGCTGGAGAATTCCACGGACAGAGGAGCCTGGCAGGCTACGTTCCATAGGGTCGCAAAGAGTCAGACACAACCTAGCAACTAAACAACAACAAACCTAATTACCTCCCAAAGGCCCTGTCTCCAAATACCATTACATCAGGGACTAGGGCTTCAGCCTATTGATTTGGGAGGACACAAACATTCAATCCACTGCAATACTTTACTCTGTAGTTATTCTTAAATTTTATTTTCCCTTTGCAAGAAAGTTCATTTTCATCACGTTTCCCTAGGAATAAATCACATTCATTAAGGATGAAACAGTGAATGATTAAGCCCAATAAACATAATAAATTGCAAAATGGTTTCTTTAATTCACATTGAAAATTCATACAAAATTGAAGTAGTTTGTTTTATAATGACAAATTGGAAGGAACAAAATTATTTTGGCTAAGACATCAATACTTCTACAATGTCTTGTATTTGTTTTGAAATGTTACATTGCCTTTTTCAGTTTTAACATACTAAAACATTACATATCAAATTGTCAGCTCTCATCAGCCTTGCCTCTCTCTCCTTGCTCTTATGTACAGTACTTCACTGACTAAGGCCCAACCTGGGTCAATCCACTTACCTGCATATGGTTGAAAATATCCTTTCCAGTAGGTTGACGATCAACACTTTATTCATAACCACAAACCTCCAGAGGCACTCAGTACTGCTCAGTAACCCCAAGCTTCACCAGTAAGTTTATTATTCCCCTCATGTGAGTTAAGATGCTAACACATGAATTGTCCTAAGAATATAGGAAATGGAGGCAAGCTGGTTCAAATAACTTTGTATTAATTGAATATTGTTAAATTATAACGTGACTGTACCTTCATAAAGAAGTGCTACATAAGATTTCTTCAAAATCGTCTAATTTTACTCTATTTTTAAATGTTGCAAACAGGTGTCACCTTAACTTAAAGGGAATGATGAGGACAGCTACTTAGGATATCAGTCTTTGTCTTTCTGTCTCTCTGAGTCTCACTCTTTAATTTCTTGAAAACAATTGTGAAGAGAAATTGAAATATTGAGAAAATCAGATTTGGTAATAATTCATCAAAATATAGCCAGGCTTCCCAGGTAGCTCAGTGGTAAAGAATCTACCTCCCAGTGCAGGAGACACAGAGGCAAGGTTCAACCCCTGGGTCGGGAAGATCCCCTGGAGGAGGGCATGGCAACCCGCTTCAGCATTCTTGCTGGGAAAATCCCATGGACAGAGGAGCCTTGGTGGGCTACAGTCCACGGGGTCACAAAGGGTTGAACACAACTGAGAGACTAAGCACACACACACACACATATCCAAATACAACTTATAAGCCCTTTAAATAGGTTTGTGCCTAGGAAAAAATGAGAAAAGACATAGGGAAACTTGAAAATATTTTGTACCAACCAAAGTACTCAACACCCTAGCAATTGCTTTTAATTTTCAACCCCCTGCTTATTTCAGTGGGAATTAAATTAGTCTGCTTTTAAATAATTGAAACATCTTTCATCAGAATGCCAATTTGTAAGATTTAGTTCACACCCAAAGAGAAATTCATTTTATAAACAACTTGCTTTAAATGCTGGATATGTAATCTGCATTTTGGGGAGCCTAAACCTGGAAAACGTTTTTGGGGATCAGGTTTTAAATTTGAAATCACAAAATTAAATTATGTCAAAAACTTCAGAAAATGTCTTCTGTTTCTTTTAATAGCATCCTAAATATTTACTCGAAAACAGACTTTCCCAATATATTCAAACCAGTCACATAATACTATTTAGAGTCATGATTCTTGGACACATATGCACCTATGTGCCCGGAACGTGTAGATTTACACGTTTTCACGAATTCCCAGGCTGTGAGGAGTAGTGCTTTTGGAAAGGAATTGGAATGGAGAACCAAGGCATACAGTGTGTGAAGGGAAAAGAGATCAATGCTCAGTGGACCAAGACTTCTGAGACTTCTGGGACTCCTGGGAAGCCAAGGACATCCTTTTATCTTGTATGTAAAATCCTGGGAGGTGAGGCTGGGGCGGGAAAGGCCTTATCCAGAAGAAAGAAATAGTATGGGGGTAATGTTCAGGGTTGCCGAGGAGGAGGGCGTGTTGAGTATGTTTTGATGTGATATCACTGACAGTTCTATTCCTTCTCAGACCAAGCCAGAGTCCTAGATAGACTGTGGTCCAGTGACCTTAACAAAGGCACCACAGTTTCTCAGTGAAATAGAAGGACAGGGGATGTAAGTGCTTACAGCTTAATAGAACCATACAACCACTAAGGAAAAAGGGAGCAGGAACATGTTTGTTCATGGCTATGGTGAAGACAACAATTAAAGGGAGAAGCAGGCTCCTGACACGTTTGGAGCATTGGGCACTGCCAGCCAGAGCCACCTTGGGAAGTCACGAAGGCAGGTGGGAATCTGGTGAAAGATAGCAATTTATGAGATACTGATGAGAAGGAATTTGAAAGGACTGGGTCCCAGTAAGGCCACCAATGTTCTGGGAAAGATGTAGTAAAATGGAGACAGGTCAGACTCCTTGATCATGAACAGTTCTCCACTGATCTTGTCATTTTTTAAACACTTTTATTGGAGTGTAGTTGATTTGCCATGTTGTGTTAGTTTCAGGTGTACAGCAAAGTGAATCAGTTATATATATATATATATATATATATTATATATATATGCATATCTGTTCTTTGTTTAGATTCTTTTCCCATATACGCCATTACAGAGTATTGAGTAGACTTTCCTATGCTATACAGTAGGTCTTTATTAGTTATCTGTTTTATATATAGTAGTGTGTATATGTCAATCACAATTTCCCAATTTATCCCTCCCTGCTTCCATGACTCTAATTCTGTTTTGTAAATAAGTTCATTGCTACCCTTTTTTTTTTGATTCCACATGTAAACAATATCATATGATATTTGTCTTCCTGAGTCTGACTTACTTCATTCAGTATGACAATCTCTAGGTCCATCCATGTTGCTTCAAATGGCATTATTTTGTTCATTTTATGGCAGAGTAATATTCCACTATATATATATATATATATGTATGTATGTGTGTGTGTGTATATATATGTACACACACACATATACACCATTTTTAAAATCCATTTCTCTGTTGAGGTACATGTAGGTTGCTTCCATGTCCTGGCTATTGTAAATAGCTCAGTGGTCTTGTCTTGATGTCTAATCTATAAGGTTTCTCAGCATGGCCTCTGGACCATCTGTGTTAGAATAACCAGGGACATCTGTTTAAGTTGCAAATTCCCAAGTTCTACTCTTTTTTTTTTAAATTTCTCATTTACTGTGGTAAAATATATATAACATTTTATTGGTTGGATGGCATCACTTACTCAGTAGACATGAGTTTGAGCAAGCTCTGGGAGTTGGTGATGGACAGGGAAGCCTGGCATGCTGCAGTCCATGGGTTGCAAAGAGTCAGACATGACTGAGGGACTGAACTGAACTGAACTGATATATAACATAAAAGTTATCACTGTAATCATTTTTAAATGTTCAATTCAGTGGTATTAAGTACAGTCACAGTGTTATAAAACCATCATCCTATTCAATCCAGAACTTTCTCATCGTCCCAAAGTGAAATTCTATACCCGTTAAACACCTCCTCAATCCCTTTTCCCTCACACCCTGGTAACTTCTAATCTACTTTCTGCCTCAGGATTTGCTTAGGACCACTCTTGAGTGGGGAGTGACATAATTGATGAGGGAATCTGCATTTTAAAAATACATTTCCCAGGATATTCATGTATATTAGACACTTAAAAAAACACCATGTAAACGGTCATCTTACAAATTCATTACTCTAGATTCTGATGATTTTTTTAAAAGTTTGCACTTAAACATTTTTGAGATGAAAACACCATTATTATCAAATAGTGAAATGAGACCCAAAGAGAAAGCCAGGTGTAGAGAGGGAAGCTTGACTATATGAATACTGACTGCCCATCCAGTGGGTCGTCACACTAGTAGAAAATGCCCACATAGCCAATTCTTCATGATAAAGAATAAAAAAGAAAAGAGCTTAGGACCAGAGGGAAGCGGAACAACACAGACCAACAGAGCTCGGATGAATCATTAAAGCAGATTCAAGTTTGCTCCAGTATTTTCTGAGATCAAAGCTCCCACATTTGTGGCCTCAGAGACCTTCATTCTGAGCAATCCAGGAAGTCTTCTGACTTCACTCTTTCTCCAGTGCTTTTCCTTTCCAGCTCCAACTTTCCTGGAAAGCTAGACTACGTTTTCCTTACAGAACACATGTGATATGTATATATGTATACATATATATGTACCTATATGTATTAATATATACGGAAGCAGGTAAAAAAGTTTAACCCCGAAGTAACTCATGTAGTGAAGAAATAAGATAACTCTATTTGATAATCTTCCACAGCTCCCAACCACTGGCCAGCAGTAAGAAATGAATAGAATGCCCAATAGTTTGAAGCTTATTCCTAGCCAATATTTTACATTTGTGCCCTATTAAATCTTATAGTTCTGTCTCTTGGATGGACCTCCCTCCTCTAAGATAACATCGGTGTAGAGGCAGAGAAAGGGGATTCCGGGTCCTTGAGTAAGCTGTCCTCTGGTCCCTTGAGCAGTGTCCTGTCCCCTTGATTGCTGGGCACCCTGCTGGTCTGCAAGGCTGAGGTCTGCAGTTGTTGAACTCAGGATCCATCCTTTTGGCGCAGTCTCTGCTCCAGCAGCATCACCCACGCTGACTCAGCTTCACCTTGGCTCCTGCTGACTGCATACCCCGAAGCCTTTGCCAGGGTCTCCAGCCAGCCAGCTCTATTGGCTGTTCCCTCCCAATCTTTATTGAGGGGTCACCTTGCTCATGACTGGCCCATCAGCTCTCAGGGTCTGCCCTTCTCAATCATGCCACAATGTTCCATAATTATTCAAAAGTATGCATTCTATAATTTGCTGTTACCCACAAAATTAGCAATTATTTAAATGTATACTTTTATATCAATATCTAGGGCTAGTAATATAGCCCTTCCTTATCCTCAGACTCTTACAGTGCTTTCCCCTTTGTCCCTCTTTTGGTTGACCATCCCCAACAACATATCTAGAGAAGACTCTTGAGAGTCCCTTGGATAGCAAGGAGATCAAACCAGTCAATCCTAAAGGAAATCAACCCTGAATATTCATTGTAAGGACTGATGCTGAAGCGCCAATACTTTGGCCACCTGATGCAAAGAGCCAACTCCTGGGAAAAGACCCTGATGCCGGGAAAGATTGAAGGTAGGAGGAGAGGGGGCGACAGAGGTTAGATGGCATCATCAACAGAATGGACATGAATTGGAGCAAACTCCAGGAGATAGTGAAGGACAGGGAAACCTGGCGTGCTGCAGGCAGTGGGGTTGCAAAGAGTCGGACACGACATAGTGAGTGAACAAGAACAACAAGATATCAGGTCCGCTAGCCTGTTCTGATTTGGTTTATACCAGATCCGAGAGCACCACACTCTAGCATCCTCAAGTGTTCAGCAACCTGGAAGCTCTTAGAACCCTGTTGTTTGGGGTTTTTACGGAGGTTTCACTACACATGACTGAGTCATTGGCCATTGGCAATCTGTACATCCTCTAGCCCCTCTCCGCTCAGAGGAGGAGAAAGGGCAGAGGAGGGGCTGAAAGTTCCAACCTACCAATCACAGAATTGGGTCACCTGACAGCCAGCCCCCCAGCTTTAAATGACCTAGGTGCTTTCCCCTCCTCGTCACCTCATTAACATAACAAAAGACGCTTGTTTTCCTCACTTAGGAAATTCCAAAGGCTTTAGAACTCTGCTCAAACTGGGAGGAATGAAATATGTATTTCTTATTATAAATAGCAATATAACAACCACAATAAAACTGTTAAAATGGCAAATTTTGTTATATGTGTAATTTACCACAATAAAAAAATTAAATACAAAACCAAGATGAACAAAATACTACTACGTGCAACAACATAGGTGAATCTCAAACACCTTCTGACTGAAAGGAACAAGAGAAAAGGGTGCACTCTGTGATTTCATTTGTATGTTTACAAAAGCACAGCGGTGCTGGGATGGGAGCAGCCGTAGTCACATCTGAGGGATGATGGAATTGGTCTAAGACGTGATTGTAATGATGGGTTGCAGGATTGTATAAGTTTATTAAATCTGATCAAAGCGTCTAACTAAAATAAGTGAATTTTATGCTGTGTGAATTATACTTCAATTACACTGAGAAAAATTCCTCAGCTTCCCACCTATTTTATTAGCACTGCGAACAGGCATTAAGTCAGTTTTTTAAACTCTATGACTTCCTCAAAATAGTTTTTGATTCTAAGCAACATCATTCCAAGAGGATCCCATGTTTTGAGGAATTTTGTAAGGATGGAATATATCCATTTTCTGATGGATAATTTCTAGTTACAAGAATGCTTTCTCTTGTATTTGGGCAAAAGCTTCAGTTTCTACTATCTAGTGTTTCTACAGGTGCTAATTTGTCTTTTATTCCAAATAATAGAATAAATACATTACTTAAATAATGCTTCATCTTATGAGATTGATTCACATTTTCAGACTGAAAAAATTTCCCTGAAATTCCCCATAGAAGAAGTAATTTCACTTCCCAGTTAGCTAATAGGAGGATATTATAAGGTAAAGGTTTACATTTAGACTTAGCTTAAATTGAAGCATGATTTGTTTTTTGCCTTCTTTGGTACCCTCTTTCTACCTCATTGCTCTTGGCTTTCCAGACTGTGCATCAGCATGAGGTCCTACCAGCATGCTTCCTCTCTCTCATATCTTGTTCACACCCAAAGTAGCCTGTGATAAACTGACAAGAAACTAAATCAGGCTAATGTGCCTGTTACAGATAAAGTAGCTATATTTTCCAGATATATGCCTAGGAGTTGGATTGCTGGTGTTTTTAAGGAACCTGTTTTCCATAGTGACCGTACCAATTTGTATTCCCAACAACAGTGTACAAAGTTTCCTTTTTCTCCACACCCTCTCCAGCATTTTTTTTTTGTAGACTTCTTAATGATTCCAGGAAAGAAAAATACTCTTAATTTGAAAAGTTAAATGCATCTCAGCATTCATAGGAGCACTATTTACAACAGCCAAGACATGGAAGCAACCTAAATGTCCGTCAACCTATGATAAAGAGGATGTGGTATATATACCCAATGGAAAACTACTCAGCCATAAAAAGGAATGAAATAGTACCATCTGCGGGTGGACCTAGAGATTGTCATATTAAGTGAAGTCAGTCAAAGAAAGACAAGTATCATATAGTATCATTTATATGTGGAGTCTTAAAAATGATACAAATGAACTTATTTACAAAATAGAAACAGACTCATAGACTTAGAAAACAAATTTATGGTTACCAAAGGTGGGGTGGGGAGGGATAAATTAGGAGTTTGGGATCAAGAAATAAATGCTATTATGTATAAAATAGATAAACAGCAAGGACCTACTGTGTAGCACATGGAACTATATTCAGTATCTTCTAATAACTTACAATGGAAAAGAATCCGAAAAGGAATATTTATGTGTGTGTGTGTATATATATATATATATATACATATATATACACATACATAAACATGGGTGCCAAGTCACTTCAGTTGTGTCTGACTCTTTGCAACCCCATGGACTGTAGCCCCCAGGCTCCTCTGTCCATGGGATTCTCCAGGCAAGAATACTGGAATGGGTTGCCATTTCCTCCTCCAGGGGGTCTTCCCAACCCAGGGACTGAACCCATGTCTCTTACGTCTCCTGCATTGGCAGGCAGATTCTTTACATTAGCACTGCTTGGGAAGCCCACACAAACATACAGAAATACACACACACATGTGTCTATATACATGTCTGTACAGCTGAATCGCTTTGCTATATACCTGAATCTACACAACATTGTAAATCAACTATACTTCACTAAAACAAAACAAACAGCCTCCTGGAAGAACTTAAGGGAATATTCCAGTGAGAAGAGTTTCAAGTAGATCTGTGATGCAGACATTTCTGAAGAGGCTGGTTTTCAATGGCAGAAAGCAAGATGGAGTGGATGTTGGGGACCTTCCAGTAAGGCAGGCCCTGCAAAGGGATTGAGTTATAGCTTTGACATCACCAGCAAGAACCACTATATGGGGCTGTTCATCTTTTGAGAAATCTGATTCATCCATGTATTGGTTGCAGAGTGTTAGTATGGTTTTCTTTTCCCAGGCATTTCTCTTCTCATTTGTGTCCTCACGCGGACCCTGCAGAGGAAAGTGCAAGCCCACAGAGAAGCAGAAGCCACACCTCAAAGGAGCTGTTGGCTCAAGTGTGAGCCCCAAACATTCGGATTTAAGCTTTCCCAGTCCGTCCTGACCACCCCACACGCCTCCACTCTTCACCACAACCCCAGGGCAGTTTCAGGGCAGAAGGAACAGAAGGGTAAGGGACAACTCAGAAAGCAGAAGAACCTGTGGGAGACTGGACTTCTCAGGAAGGAAACTAGTCTTTTAAAATGTCATCATTACCTCTGAGCTCTCAGTCCAAGCCAGAGGCAGATTTACAAAGACTGTTTTAAGGCTTTCCCTAGAACTGTGCCTTGCAAGGCCTAGAAGGGACTCTAGCAGAGTTTTCACGTGGTCAGATTATTTTTGTGGTGAATATAGTGTTGGAGTGACTTTTGGACCATTCTACATGTCTTAAACTATAACAAACAAAAGTCCTTTTTTAAAAATTCATTTATTTTTAATTAGAGGATAATTGCTTTACCATATTTGTTGGTTTCTGCCATACATCACCATGAGTCAGCCATAGGTAGACATGTGTCCCCTCCTTCTTGAACCTCCCACCTCCCACCCAAAGCAAAGGTTTTCATATTAATAATGCTTAAAAATCAAATGGGAAAATGACAGTCACTTTAAGAGGAGAATAGGCAAAGGACAGAAGCTGAGACCCTTGGATAGAAGCTGTTAGATATTTAGCACAACCAATTAAGAATGCTGTTTCTTTCACACTTTCTTCCATTCTATCACACTTCCCTGAAGTAAGACAGTGTCAAAGTGGTAGTGGCCAGTTTTAGGACAATTAAGGGAAAGTTTTGTTAGGATGATCTAAATGGTTTAGTTGGGATAGAAGGTTCATAGTCACCTGTGAGGATAAGCCTGTAGCCACGTGCTGTTAGTGTAGCAACAGCTGCAAGATTCCCCCTACTGCCTGCTAGACTGTCTCCCCTTGTGTCAAGACATGAAAGTGTAGGACAAGGGATCAGATTGCTACCTGACCTTTTGCTGTGAAAGTGAAAGTCGCTCAGTCGTGTCGACTCTTTGCGGCTCCACGGACTGTAGGAAATTCTCCAGGCCAACAATGCTGGAGTGGGTAGCCTTTCCCTTCTCAGGGGATCTTCCCAACCCAGGGATCGAACCCAGGTCTCCGTCATTGCGGGCAGATTCTTTACCAGCTGAGCCACAAGGGAAGCCCAAGAATACTGGAGTGGGTAGTTTATCCCTTCTCCAGCAGATTTTCCAGACCCAGGAATCAAACTGGGGTCTCCTGCATTGCAGGCGGATTCTTTACCAAGTGACCTTTTGCTGTAGGTAATGGAAAAGAGCTGAAAACGGTAGGATGTGGACTTCCCTGGTGGTCCAGTGGCTAAGACGCCACAGTCCTAATGCAGGGGGCCTGGGTTCAACCTTGGTCAGAGAACTAGCTCCAACAGACCGCAAATGAGAGTTTGCCTGCTGCAACTAAAGATCTTGCATGCTGCAACTAAGACCCAGCGCAGCAAAAAAAAAAAAAAGAAAGTATGGGGTATATGTCAACCCCAGTCTCCCAGTTTATCCCTTCCCCCTTTAGCCCCCTGGTAATCGTTAAGTTTATTTGCTGTATCTGTGACTGGATTTCTGCTTTGTAAAAAGTTCATTCATATCATTTTTTCAAATTCCACATATAAGTGCTATCATATGATATTTATCTTACTTTAAGGACCTACCATACAGCACAGGAACGGTAATGCCTGTAAGGTCTGTAATGACATATATGGGGAAAGAATCTAAGAAGACAGTGGATATACGTGTATGTAGTCTTCCCAGGTGGCTCCAGTGGCAAAGAATCTGCCTGCCAATGCAGGAGACGCAGATGACGGAGATGCGATCCCTGGGTCAGGAAGATCCCCTGCAGGAGGAAATGGCAACTCACTCCAATATTCTTGCCTGGGAACTGGGAAATCCCATGGACAGAGGAGTCTGGAGGGCTACAGTCCATGGAGTTGCAAAGAGCTGGACTTGACTGAGCACACATACGTCATGTATATTTGATTCACTTTGCTCTACACTTGAAACCGATACGACATTGTAAATTAACTGTACTCCAGTAAAAATTAAACAAGCAAATGAAAGGTGTAGTCTCGTAAAACTGTGCAAGTGATGCTTTTAGTTCTCACCAATGCCCAGTGAAGAGAGAAGCTCTCTTGTTATGAATATTTTTGATAATGCAACATATAAAAATGCCTTTGCAAATCATTTTCTCTTATGACAGGAACTATGTAAAATAGAATTTATCAAAATTCCTATAGCAGCAAGGCAGAAACCTGTAGTTATACTACATAGAGCAAGTGTATCTGTGTGTGATGTTACATGTTTATATCCTAGATATCAATAAATAGCTTTTAGTCAACCATGCTAGAGACAGAGCTAAATTATCTTTTTGTTTTCTGTATTAAAAAATTATAGCAAAATGGTTCTCACATGAAGAGGTGATCAAAGGTTATATAACTAAAATATGTAAGGAAAATAATATAATAGTTATATAATGACTTTCATGCAGTTAATAAATAAAGTGAAAGTGAAGTCGCTCAGTCCAGTTGTGTCCAACTCTTTGCGACCCCATGGACTGTAGCCTACTAGGCTCCTCTGTCCATAGGATTTTCCAAGCAATAGTACTGGAGTGGATTGCCATTTCCTTCTCCAGGGGATCTTCCTGACCCAGGGATTGAGCCCAGGTATCCCGCATTGTAGACAGATGCTTTACCGTCTAAGCCACCAGGCCTGTAAATCCTCTGGATTTTGTTATGTTAATGACAAGGTATTAGTCATTATTATTATTATTGAAGGTATTAGTCAAAATTCTCTAGAGAAACAGCACTGGTGGAATGTATGTAGGTATATGTATATAAGAAGAGATTTATTACGGAAATTGACCTTTACATTTACGGAAGCTAATTAAGTCTCATGATCTGTGAAGGCAGGCTATGGATCCAGGAAATCTGGTGGTATAATTCAGCCTGAGTTCAAAAGTCTAAGAACTGGGAGGGAGTGGTGCATGTGTCCATACCAGCATCCAGAAGCATGAGAACCAGGAGTGCCAGCCTCCAGGGCAGGAGACCAATGTCTCAGCTCAAGCAGAGAGAGCATGCACTCACCCTTTCTCCACGCTTTTGTTCTATTCAGGCTCTGTGGGTGGAATGATGCCCACCCACATCGGGAGGGCTGTCTGCTTTACACAGTTCAACAATTCAAATGCTAATCTCTTCTGGAAATAACCTCCAAGTCACACCCAGAAATAATATTTTACCAGCTATCTGAGATTCCCTTAGCCAGTCAAGTTGGCAAATAAAATTAACCATCACCATCAACTTTATAATATCTTCATAACTTCTTGTAATTAGTCTTGTCATCCTAAACAAATAACTCCTATGCCTAATTCTGTATTCATAATTTTGTATTCTTGTCTTCAAGCAGGCCTTCCAAGCTGTATTAATTGGGACCACCCCAAAATCTGCATCATTGGTCTCTTTGATTATTTTTGTTCTCAGTTTCGATCCAGCTTTCAGCCTCCTACTTCTCCTTGCAAATACTTAAAACCACTGCCTCCTCTCCATTTGCCTAGTAAAACTCCAGCCTAGGTTAAGCACAGCTGAACACCTACTCAGCGCCTGTACACAAGTAACTGAACTGGGCAACAGGAAAACACAGCAGTGGTGCTGACTAGGCTCACTTTAAACTCGGGACCACCCATTTAAGATGCACTCAGTACCACTCATCAGTTCTCCTGGACTTCTTCATGTATGTTTCTCACTCTCTGAAACAGTCATGCCTCAGCACATTCTCTTTCCTCAAACCTGCTACATTCTCTTACTCAAGCACATTCTCTTGCCCACGTCTTCACACTCAGTTACCTCATATTCTACTGATAAAACAGATGCCACCACCCAAGACTTTCTATATTCCCATACCAGTAAATTTCTAACACACACCCTTTTTTTTTCCCAATGGATAAAGTGTCTGCTCCTGTTAAAGAAACCTTTCTTTAATTAAATAAACCTTTCACTTAATTCTGGATCCATCCTTCTCATGCAAATATCACCTGTCTTTTGTAGGTTATCAGTTCACTCCTTTCTACCAGATCATTCTTATCACCACACTAACTCTGATATTTCCTGCCTTTGAAAAAGAGAGGGGAAAAGAGACAGTGACAGAAAGAGTCAGAGATGGAACGAGACGCCAGAGAGACAGAGGGACTTCTAAACCCCCATAAACTTTTCAGCTGTTGTCCCAGTTTCGTACTCACCTTCACAGCAAGCTGATTGTCTCAAAGATGCTTCTATACACACTTTAGAGTCAGTCCCAGCACACACACATGCTCCAAATCCAACCAAGTCTCACTACCTCCACAACGGTTATCCAAGCCCAAGACACCATCATCTCTAGCCTGGATTGCTTCAGTCAACTCCTACATCCAGTTCTTCAAAGAGCAGCAAGATCAATATTTTAAAATGCCAGACCTGGTTAAAACCTCTGTGATTACGCCAATAACTTCCTATCCTATCTACAATGAAATAGAAAACTGCTCCCCTGGTAGCTCAGCTGGTAAAGAATCTGTTTGCAATGTGGGAGACCTGGGTTCAATCACTGGGTTGGGAAGATGCCCTGGAGAAGGGCATGGCAACCCATTCCAGTGTTCTTGCCTGGAGAATCCCTGTGGACAGAGGAGCCTGGCAGGCCATGGTCCATGGGGTTGCAAAGAGCTGGACATGACTGAGCGACTAAGCACGCACACATACCTGAAACTAACACAACGCTGTAAGTCAACTATAGTCCAATACAGGTTTAAAAAAATGGAAACCCTTTGTCCTGGTTTACAAGCACATCCACAATCTGACATCTTTTCTTTTTCTCTAATTTCATCTGTTGCTACTTTCTACCTCATTTACTATGCTCTGCAGCACATCAGATTGCTTGCTATTCCTGGAACAAGTGAATTCCTGACTAGGGGACTCGGTAGTTTCTGTTCCCGCTGCTTGGTGTACTATTCTTTAAGATTTTCATATAGCTTGTCCCTTAATTCCCATTTGTTTGTTGTTGTTGTTCAGTCACCAAGTCGTGTCCGACTCTTTGAAGCCCCATGATGGACTGCAGCACGCCAGGCTTCCCTGTCCTTCACTGTCTCCCAGAATTTGCTCAAACTCATGTCCATTGAGTCAGTGATACTCACTACCTCGTCTTCATATCTGTTTATTTGTTATCCATTTTTATGTTTACCGTTTGTCTCTTCCACTAGAATACAATTTCCATGAAGACAAGAGCATCGTATCTTTTGTTCTCTTCCTACATTCCAGGACCTAGGACAGTGCATCACAGATAGTAAAACCTCAATAAATATTCTGAATGAATATGAGTGAATGAATAGATTAGCTCTTTAATTTATCCTATCAGGTTTTAGTCCCAATGATGCCTCTGAAATTGTCAAAGTCACCATGCTGTTCCACGTTGCACTCTGCCATTTTCTTGACATGTGTGTAGGTTATGGTACAGGCTACAAGTAAGTGCAAATGTTAGTTGCTTAGTCGTGTCTCACTTTTTGTGACCCCATGGACTGTAGCCCGCCAGGCTCCGCTGTCCATGGAATTCTCCAGGCAAGAATACTGGAGTGGGTAGCCATTCCCTTCTACAGGGAATCTTCCTCACCCAGGGATCAAACTGGGTCGCCTGCATTACAGGTGGATTCTGTACCAAGCCACTAGGGAAGCCACATGGTATACGCTAAGTTGCTAAAATAGAGACCTCAAAGTAGAGCGGTTCTAGAGAGAAGTCACCTGGTGGGCTGCTGTCTATGGGGTCGCACAGAGTGGGACACAACTGAAGCGACTTAGCAGTAGCAGCAGCAGCAGCAGAGAGAAGTTAATTTCTTTTAAATGGAGTCCAGAGGGAAGTGGGCAATCAGCAGCAGATGGGCAGCTCTGCTCCACAAGAGCATTCAGGAATCCAGGTTCCCTTCCTCAGTTTCCCTGATAGTCCAGAGTATTGTTCTCATGTGCATGATTGAAGCTGGGCCACTTCCATGTCTACATTCCAGCTTATAGGAACCAGGAAATGAGGGTCTCTGCTCTAACCTCTAAGGAGCGTTTGCCACAGCTCTTCATTCTTTTTCTGGAAATACTTCTGTGTTTTGGCTTTGGTGCCACAGCACTCTTCATTGCCTTCTACCTCTCTGTTAACTCTTTCTCAGTTTCTTTTGCTGGCTCTAGTTCTTCTGGTCGACCACGAAGTATTGGAGTTCTCCAAAGCGATGTCCCGTGCCGTCCTCTCGTCTTTCTATTGGCCAAAAAGTTCGTTCGGGTATGATATTACAGAAAATCCCAAAAGGACTTTTTGGCCAACCCAATATTTGTATGCTTCTCTAGTTAATCTTTGGAGAAGGAAATGGCAACTCACTCTCAGTATTCTTGCCTAGAGAATCCCATGGACAGAGGAGCCTGGCAGACTATGGTCCACGGGGTCGCAAAGAGTCATTACTCAGCGACTAAACAACTAGTTAATCTTATGCAATTGTATGACTTTATATACCCTTGAGACAGGACTAACTCTGAGTTTATGTCTTTAACCTGGATCTCTTACTGGAGCTCTAACATCCTATATCAACTGCAGACTTAACAGAGCAGATCTTAACTCCAGTTCGCTTGTCTCACCTCCACTGCCCCCTCAAGCTTGTTCCTTCTCTGGCTCCGGTCTGTGGCCCCCCAAGAAATACTGTCACCATGAACCCAGTTGCTATGGACAAACCCTAGGTATGGTCCTCAGGTTTACTTTTTTTCACCTCCTCACATTCAGTCTATTGGCCAGGCCTATACTCTCAACCTCCAGAAAACATTGCAAATGTGTTGCCTTTTATCTGTCTTCATCATTACCATCCCTTTCCTGGACTACTCTTTTTTTTAAACTCCTGCCCCTCAATACTCATTCCCACATAGCAGCCCGAGTGATCTTTTATAACATGAATCAGATGTCACTGACCTCGCCTCTCCTGTGTTTTCCATTTCCTGTAGAATAAAAGCCACACTCTTTACGCTGGTCTACAAGGCCCTACAGGGACTGGCACCACCCACCTCTCCAGGCTCATCTCCTGCCACTTGCCCTCTGGGTGAGCCCACTGCTGCCACAGTGGCGCATACCAAGTTCATTCCCATTTGGAGGTTTTGTATGAGGTGTTTCCTGTGCATGAAATATTTGGGTCTGAGATCTTCCCCAGTTACTTTTCATCCTCTCACTCAGTTACATCTTAAATACCACCTCCTCAGAGAAATCTTCCTTGTCCATGCAGTGTTCAGTAGACCCTCCTTCCCAGCTGATCATTCTTTGTCACGTCACCCTGTCTTATACCCAATGTGACATGATTTTATTTATTGTCCATCTCCCCTAATGGGGAATATAAATTCCATGAGAGCAGGCTCTGTCTTGGGCCCCATTATTACTCGGGTCCTTGGGAAGGATTTGCTGAATAAATGTCTGAATATGGCTCAGATTTTGGAAAATCCTCAGCATCTAAGGAGTGCTTTAAAATCATGAGAGCCTGAAAAAAGCTTTTTTTATTTCCTGCATCAGTTAAAGACTTTCTATATCACTTTAGTACCATAAAATCTATCCTTTTCTTCTGACATAAGGACAGAAATGATGTTCTCATTTGGCAAATACACCCAGAAGTATTTAGGGAAGCCCACAGTCTGGAGTACAGGGATTCTTAATCTGGGTCTGTTGGCCCCCTGGAAGGTCCATGGATATCTGAAATTACAGGCAAAAATTATATGCCTTTTTCTGAGACGTGGGTTTAATAGATTTGGCAGATTCTCAGAGGGGTTTGTGGCCCAAATGAAGTTCACTTTATTGTAGAAAAAGTGTTCGAGATGGAGTCACAAGATCTGTACTCGTGTTCTGGTGCTGTGGTTACAAATAATGTAACTTTATGCGAATTATGTAATCTATTTGGATTCTAGTTTCCTGATCTCTAAAAGTAACCTTTTGTATTCTCACCTACATGTACCTGGTACTGTAAAAATGTATTTAATTCCATCACTGAATGCTAGATGTTTTACTGCGGCTCGTGGATAATGACATTGAGGCTCAGAGCACACTTGGGTTACTTGCTCAAGACCATTTTTATCCCCAGGGAGGGTCTAGACCAAGACTCATGCTTGTTCACTCTCTGAATTGCCTGCTCTTTAGAAAGAATGTGTGGGACTTCCCTGGTGGTACAGTGGCTAAGACTCCACACTCCTGATGTAGGGGGCCTGGCTTTGATTTCTGCTCGGGGAACTAGATCTCACATGCTGAAACTAAGACAAATTTATTACAGCCAAATAAATAAAATAAGCAAATGGTTTTAAAAGAATAAATAAAAAGTTTGCACTATCATACGTTCTGCTGTCCAGTTTTCCTGGGTAGGATAATTTCTTAGACGCTTCACTGCAAGTACCCGAGGAAAACAGCTCACTAATGATGTGCTTCTTCTACAGGTAAGTCTCATCCTGAACTAGACAAGAGCTAAGAGCTCAGGAGTGCAGACCTTATTATCCATTTCCTTACAAAAGTGAAAACTGGGGTACAAAGAGTTTAAGTAATTGATCTTAGGTCAGAAAACTAGTAATTTGCAAAGTTGGGAGAATATACTTCAATCTCTAATATTTTCTTAAATTTTCTATTAAGATGACCTTGGGCATCTTTATTCAACTAATATTTTTGACTTGGAGAGCTGACTCCTCATCTTCATAGTTCATTTTTTTGGCTGTTCTTCAAAAAGTTATTTGAAGGTACTTTGCAAAGCTTGAGCAATATTTTTCTCTAAGAGAACAGAAAGGTATGTGACATGCCCACTGAACAAGGACTAATGACATTGTTAAGGAGGGAGAGAAAATAATATCACTTCTATATCGATCTCAGCTCTTACACATTAACATCAGACAATGACCTCTAAAATGAGGAAAGCACCAGCTTAACATTGTGAGGATCTTGGAAATGAGGCATTAAGGTGGGCTAGAGATTCAACTCTACAGGTACATGACTGGGTAAGAGGCAGCTTCAAATAGCATGAAAGCAACTAATGAATTTTGACTTAAACTTTTCCCCTTTTACGCTGTCTATACCAGGGTCAATGACACTTTGTAAGAAGTAGAGAACAGACTAAGACAATGTTCAACAGAACCTTCTGGTGGCCAGTGACAGCACATTGGTCAGTCCCAAAAAACAGCTGTGCAATGTGATGTTTGACCTTAAATACATTTGCCCTAAACTGTAAGTTAAAAGCTTAGTCTTTAAAAGTTTGTGTCATTGTATAGGAGCTTAAATGTAAGCAATAGTTTGTTAGTAACTGAGTGTTTGGCTTTTACTGTCCTCTCATCCAAATGTACCTCTAAACCAGTAGACTTCCTACAGAATGTTCAGAAACAGGGCAGGAGCTACGAGCCCCTGACTGTTTTCAGTGCATTTCTGCTCTATATACCTGGGCATGTCTATGGTTTTTTTCCTTTTGCTTCCTTTTCCTCTTTTTTTTTTTTTAATTAATGCCTTAGTCTGTTTACCAAATAGTTCACCCATTTTAATCAACAGATTTGCCTTGGAATAATTTTGACCATCTCTAAAAATCAAATAAGTCTTCAAAGGATGAAAATAACTTTCCTTCAAGGAACTGCTGATACCAAAGGAAATTTAAAAATAAAAGACCCAAAGGTGCATAATGAGGATGGTATGGTTTGAATTATCTCTCTGAATCATTTTTCTTGTCTTCTAGTTTCTTTCCCTGAAGCTGTTTCATTACTATTGACAAGGAAAGCACTTCAGATTTGTGGGGGCTGAGCAGGAGGATAGAGAACAGAAAGAGAGAGAGAGAGAGAAAAGCAAGTCACGAGAAACCTTGGTCTAGCTGTCCCAGTCCAGGGCCAGATTTTGCTCAGGAAAGTTGGAAAACCAGATAGTTTGGGGTTGCTACACACTGAATGTTTGTGTTCTGGAAGCCCTAATCCTCAGTTGATGGCATTTTGTGGTGGAGCCTTTGGAAGATCATTAGGGCAATCCCATGAAGGAGATCAGTGCCCTTATAAGGAGACTAAGGCACCCCACACCAGCTGCCATGTGAAGACACAAATCAGGATGTAGAATCTGTTGGCACCTAGATTTTGGACTTTCCAGCCTCCAGAATGGAGGAATAAATATTTGTGGTGTAAGTCATCAAGTGTAAGGTATTTTGTTAGAAAAACCTGCACCGACTAAGACAGGTGCATTTGCAGAAGGGTGGGGTTTCTTTGTACTTCCTTGGAACAGCTGTGGGATATATAAAGCCTCTTGGAGGATCACTAGGTTAACATAATGCCAACTAGGGGCCTTCCTGGTAGCTCAGCTGGTAAAGAATCCACCTACAATGCAGGAGACCCCAGTTTGATCCCTGGGTTGGGAAGATCCCCTGGAGAAGGGATAAGCTACCCATTCCAGTATTCTTGGGCTTCCCTCGTGGCTCAGGCAGTACAGAATCCGCCTGGGTCTGGTCCCTGGGTTGGGAAGATCCCCTGGAGGAGGGCATGGCAACCCACTCTAGTATCCTTGCCTGGAGAATCCCCATGGACAGAGGAACCTGGCGGGCTACAGTCCATGGGGTCGCAAAGAGTCAGACACGACTGAGTGACTAAGCACAGCACAGCACAGTGCCAACAGAGGCCAGAAGTGGTTGAGGAAGGATTCTAAACAGAGATGACTTGCTGGCCCCTCCAGTCTGCTTTGGGCAAGCAGGATGCCCTGGGATCCAAAAAGCTCCTGGAGTGCCTCAAGGTAGGGAAGAGGGTGGAGAAGGGTCAAGCTGGTGCTCACTTCATGTGGGGTGAGACTCTGCGGCCCAGGCTGTTGAGCAGATGACCCTAAACTAGGAGGCACGCCAGCGAGGAGCGCTAGGAGGGAGGAGCAGAGGGGTAGACGGCACAGTGCTGTGGCCCCGAGCCCAGCACCGCGCTGCTGTCTGGGAGGCGCTACTGCAGGAAGCCATCTTGGCCCGGAAGAGCGGGAGCCTGTGAGGGAGTTTGCACCTGGAGTTTGACTGAATATTAACCCCAAATGACCATGTATAGTGAGTGTACCCTGAAAGAGGTTGCTTCCAGCCAGAAAAGCCTGAGCTAGATCAGCTCCTGCCATCCCCATCCCCTAGCCCTTGAGGAAACAGGACCTGAGTAAGACGTGAAATGGCAACCCACTCCGTGTCTGGGGAATCCCGCGAACCGAGGAGTCTGGTGGGCTACAGTCCATTCAGTCAGTCAGTCAGTTCAGTCGCTCAGTCGTGTCCGACTCTTTGCGACCCCATGAATCGCAGCACGCCAGGCCATTTTAGGTCGCAATAAAGTCTGACACGACTGAGAGACTAAACAACAAGATGTGGTCAGTTACAGGAAATTTGTTGTTGCTGTTTAGTCACCAAGTCATGATCGACTCTTTGCGATCGCTTGGACTGCAGCACACCAGGCTTCCCTGTCCTTCACTATCTCCCAGAGTTTGCTCAGAGCCATGTTCATTGAATTGGTGATGCTGTCCAGCTCCCTCGTCCTCTGTCGTCCCCTTCTCCTCCTGCCCTCAGTCTTTCCCAGCATCAGGGTATTTTCCAGTGAGTCAGCTCTTCACATCAGGTGGCCAAAGTATTGGAGCTTCAGCTTCAGCATCAGTCCTTCCAATGAATATTCACGGTTGATTTCCTTTGGGATTGACTGGTTTGATCTTGCATTCCAAGGGGCTCTAAAGAGTTTTCTTCAGCACTGCAATTTGAATGCATCTATTCTTCAGCACTCAGTCTTCTTTATGGTCCAACTCTAAAGTGTCATATTTTTATATTTAAGCAATGGCATTGAGACTTAAACACATTTCCACACTTTAAAAACCCATTACTTTATTTTCATGCCTTTTAAACAAGACAGATGAGTCAATCAAATCACTGATCTAACCAATTAAAGGCAAAAATACCTTGTGATAAATGAATATTTTGGAATTCATATTGGTACTCACCTAGCTGCATGGAAAGCACCAGGCATATTTCATAATAAACCAATAACCTTACTTTACATAAAGTTCACCTGAAAAAGTCATTCAACTAGTTATTGGAAAGAATGTCTTTAGAGGCCGTATGTAATTTCCCACTTTCCCAGGCTTTTCTTGACCCCTGCAGACTCCTTGATCTTTCTGGCCTGACGTCTGACTTCCTCCCCACTGATAATGTACATCAGATACAGTCAATGTAAAAGCTACCCAAAGAAATCAAAACCGTGAGTTCAGAGTCACAGCACTCTTGGGCCAAAAATATCACCAGTTCGATCGTCTACTTCATACTTCTTATTTACTTATAAATAACTCTCAAACCTAAAAATCACTGCTATGCTCAAAGGATCGAGGTTTGTAAGACCATTTTAAAAATCAAAGAAAAATTATTCCTTTGGCTTCTCTAAAGATTTGAATGACTTTGCTATTTACAATGTGTAACAAGCAATTTATCACTTAATTACATGCTGCCTTCCATTATTGTCAAATTTCTTCACTTAACATAATCCTATCTTCCTGAAACGATTGCAAATTCTTTCAAGGCTGAAAAACTGGTCTTTTATGTTTTGCTGTGTGACAATCAGAAGAGTGGTAGGCGCCAGATAGTGCTAAATGTATATTTATTGGATGATTGAAACTAATATATTGATTTTATACTATATTAATATAGATTACACCTGGTCAAGAACTTCTATTAAAAAAATAAGCAAAACAATGAATGTAGTTTAGAACCTCTTTTGAACACTGTGAAAAATAAACAGCCAGACAATCCACTCTAAAGTTAGTGTAATAATTTGTACTGCCAAAATTTAAAACTATGGTCCAAGTAGCAATCTGCACTGATACAGTGATAGAAGTCTTACTGTAAGGTAAGACAGTCAATACTTGGACCTATTAAGAAGGTTCTGCTTTTTCCATTAATTGTAAACAAACTTAATTTTTTAAGCTTTTTATGTAGAGTAAACAAAGATGCAAAGAAAATTCGCCATAGAAAGAAAATAGCCATTGTGGGCCCACCCTTCTCTCAGATTGGGAGCTATCACCAAATTACAACAATTAGGCTTGCACTGTGCTATGTTAGGACTAGAAAACAGTATCTGCACTCAACAGTACATTTTTGGATAAGTGGTTTCTTTCTGCAAACATCTAACCTATGTCTGTATCTATGTACTCGATATACTAATACTGTTTTCTCTGCAGGATCCATTTAATTAAAATAGAATCAAACATTTCTGCTGAACAGTTGCCTGAGAGGTAGGAGGTTCTTTTAAAGCAGTGTTCCAAAAATGCTATGGGACAGCAAGTTTTGTTGGTCTGATGAACAAGAATGAGGAAAACGAATAGGGAAAAGTGACAGGAAGTGAGGTCAGAGAGACAATGGGACCAAAGTGAACAGGACCTTGAAGCGCACTAGAAGAACTTTGGCTTTGAGTCTTGAGTGTGTTGAGAGCCACTGGCAAGTTTTGTGCAGTGGAGTTACCTTCTGGCTGCTGTGAAGGGGGTTAAAATAGAGTGAAAGGCTGGGATCAAGAAGGAAGAATGTCAGGGACTGCTGATTGCCACTTAGTATTCACCTGTCCTTTCATATTTTAGTAATAGAACCTGATATTTTGGGGGCAGCAGTGTGCTCAGCTGAAATCTGTATTTTCTAGCCCCTCCTTACAACTGGACATAGTCCTGAGTTTTTGGCCAAAAAACTAAGAGGATGATTCATTGCATTTTTGAGCATTTCTTTAAAAGAACCTACTCCTTTTGGGGGAAGAGTTTTTTCATTTTCTTTTCTGCTTCCTCTTGTTGCCAGCCTGGAATATAAACATAAGATGGCTCCAGTGGCCATCTTGAATCATAAGTTTATCTTTAAAATGAAACCACATGCTGAGGATGGTGAAAGTTCTGATGGGTCCCTGCTGAGTGCATGGAGATGCCTCACCAACTCTATACTGCCTGTTTCTGGACTTGTTTCACATGAGAGGGAAATACACTTCTTTTTTTGTTTAAGCCATTCAGTTCAGTTCCGGTGCTCGGCCATGTCTGACTCTTTGCAACCCCATGGACTGCAGCATGTCAGGCTTCCTTGTCCATCACCACCTCCTGAAGCTTGCTCAAACTCATGTTCAACGAGTCAGTGATACCATCTTACCGTCTCATCCTCTGTCGTCTCCTTCTCCTCCTGTCTTAAATCTTTCCCAGCATGAGGGTCTTTTCCAGTGAGTCAGCTCTTTGAATCAAGTGACCAAAGTACTGGAGCTTCAGCTTCAGCATCAATCCTTCCAATGAATATTCAGGACTGATTTCCTTGAGGATTGACTGCTTTGATCTCCTTGCAGTCCAAGGGACTCTCAAGAGTCTTCTCCAATACCATAGTTCAAAAGCCATCAGTTATTCGGTGCTTAGCTTTCTTTATGGTCCAACTCTTACATCCATACATGACTACTGGAAAAACCATAGCTTTGACCATATGGACCTTTGTCGGTAAAGTAATGTCTCTGCTATTAAGCCATTGCTATTTGGGGTTTTTAGTTACATAAAACTCAACTTAAATATAAGGCTTTCCAGGTGGCTCAGTGGTAAAGAACCCACCTGCCGATGAAGGAGACATGGGTTCAATCCCTTGGTCAAGAAGATCCCCCAAGGAAGGAAATGGCAACCCACTCCAGTATTCTTGCCTGCGAAATCCCATGGACAGAGGAGCCTGGTAGGTTACAGTCCATGAGGTCACAAAAGAGTTGGACATGACTTAGTGACTAAACAACAGCAACAAACTTAAACATAACTGATACAGGAGGTGACTGCATTAAACCAGGTGAGAGAAGATGATGACTGGGACCAGAGTGGTGGCAAGGAAGTCGGATGCTGAATATTTTTTTGAAAATAGGGCTTATAGGAATTGCAGATAGGTTAGATTCAGGGGTGAGAGAAGGAGAAAGACTAAGGAAGACCTCTGAGTTTTGCCCCTGAATGATTTGATAGTGCCATCATTTACAGACAAAATTAAAAGAAGACCTCTGAGTTTTGCCCCTGAATGATTTGATAGTGCCATCATTTACAGACAAAATTAAAAGATGCTTGCTCCCTGGAAGAATAGCTATGACAAACTTAGACAGTGGATTAAAAAGCAGAGACAACACTTTGCTGATGAAGGTCCATATAATCAAAGCTATGGTTTTTTCCAGTAATCATGTATGAATGTGAGAATTGGACGGTAAGGAAGGCTGAGCACCAAAGAACTGATACTTTCAAACTGTGTGCTAGAAAGACTCTTGAGAATCCTTTAGACAGCAAGGGGATCAAACCAGTTAATCCTAAGGGAAATCAATCTTGAATATTCATTGGAAAGACTGGTGTTGAAGCTGAAGCTCCAGTACTTTGGCCACCGATGCGAAAAGCTAACTCATTGGAAAAGATCCTGATTCTGGGAAGGATTGATGGCAAGAGGAGGAGAGGGTGACAGAGGATGAGATGGTTGGATGGCATCACAGACTCAATGGATATGAGTTTGAGCAAACTCTGGTAGTAGTGAAGGACAGGGAAGCCTGGAGTGCTGCAGTTCCAAGGGGTCGTAAAGAGTCGGATATAACTGAGCGACTGAACAGCAACAAATAATTTGCAGAGATGCAGACGCCTGGGGAAACAGCATGCTTGGGTGTGGGGTTGGGATTGGGTGGATTCAAGAGTCTAGGGCAGTGGCAGGCTGGCCTTGCTAGAAGCAGAGAGGGGCACAGTAAAACAGAGGGAAGGGTATGGACTTAGGCTGGTGGGTCAAGGATCAAACCCAGGTCTTCCCCACTGCAGGCAGATTCTTTACTGTCTGAGCCACCAGGGAAGCCCCATCATTAACTGAACAATTATTAACTGGGAACCTATTCTGGGCTATTCAGTGTGCTGATTAAAGTAACTCACATTAATGGGCAATGACTGATTGGCTTAATTGGCTCAGGGGCCTTCACATTTCTAGAATGTGCATATTAATCCCAATAAATCTCTGATTCGTGGAATAAATGTGAAACAAACCATTAACACTCTTTTTTGATTTTCTGTGACAGAACACAGAGACTTCCCTTTTCTTCCTATCCATGAGAAACTGGGAAGTAGAATATGTGTGTGAAACTACTCCCCTCATCCACCATTGTCTCCTGTTTATGATCCATCTGTATTCTTCACCATTCAAATCGGGAACAAAGATACTCATGTCTGCAGGATGGTTATACCATATTATTCTTAAATGGTAAACTCTTGACCTCAGGATCCTATTCCTTGATTTTCCATAGAAACTTCCTCAGATATCCAACTTAAAAAGGTTTTCAAGAAAACAGCCTAAGAATCATAGAGGTCCCTGCCCGCCCCCCCATTCTTTCTTTAATCCGGTCGTCAGTCACCGAAAGGTACAGAAAGAGTAGGGAACCAGAGAGGAGAGGCACAAGAAACCGGAAGTTTTCCTTTCCATTACCCAAGGTGACCTGGGCTAAATGTGTTATCTCCTATCCTCCAATCACTGGGCAAATTATTAGGAAAAAGCACCTTGGCTTGGAGATAGTACCTCGCAGTGGTTATTACCCTGGGCTTGAGTGTCAGACACATTTGAATGCCTCTCCCAGTCTGACTCCTGGTAGCTGCGTGACCTAGGGCCAATCACTGAAGCCTCAGGTGGCACGGCTTCTACATCTAGCAGTCAATCATTCTTACCTAATGGGTGGCTGATGAAAGCAGAACTTTCCGAGCATCACACCCCTGCGCTCCCCATCCCCCATCCCCCATCCCCCATCCCCAGCGGATGTATATTTGATGCAGCTTTTGAGCAGGGAAGGTGCTCTTTCATGTCCTGAAACCTCCCTTGGAAGACATGGGAAACTGAGTCGCTCAGTCGTGTCCGATTCTTTGTGACCCCCATGGACTGTGGCGCGCCAGGCTCCTCTGTCCTTGGGATTCTCCAAGCAAGAATACTGGAGTGGGTTGCCATGACCTGCTCCAGGGGATCTTCCTGACCCAGGGATCGATCTCGGGCTTCCTGCATTGCAGGCAGATTTTTTTCTTACTGTCTGAGCCACCAGGGAAGCCCATGGGAAGACCTGGGAGGCAGCGATGAAATAGGTCAGGGCTCTTTCCCTGAACATCTGCCAGAGGAACCACTCGAGTCCGCTCTGGAACACTCCCCACCCGCCTTGCCCGTCTGGTCCCTCCGTCGCAGAGGAGCAGCTGCCGCGTGAAGGCAAGACTGCTTCTGTTTCCCTTCCTGGAGCTGGGGCGACGAACCTGGCCCTATGGGCGTGTTTAATTATAATATCCACCGCTTGTTATTTTACCATCTCAGCAGAGGCTTGGGATACAGAGGGAGAGACAAGTTTCTTAAATAAGAAAAAAGACGAGGACCAAAAAGCCACACACACACACACACACACACACACACACACACACACACACACACACACAAAAACATATCGTACTGAAAGAAGTCGTGCCTCTTCCTGCCAGTGACTGTGTGGGAGAGGGAAGTCAGCGGGGGCCCCCAAGAGGTCGCTGGTGGCGCAGGAACCGAGGCCAGATTGGAGAGAAAGGAGGAAGGGGGAAAAACACACACACACACACACCCAGAAACTTTCTTCCTTGTTGCGAATAATCGCCCCCCCCCCCTCCAGGGAGAGGCAGTAACGTGACACCCGAGAGAAACCCGGAGACCCGAGCAGAGGGAGGGAGGGAAAGAGGGAGGAGAGAGCGCAGCGGAGAGCCGGAGGGAGAAAGGGGAGGAGAAGGAGGAAAACCCCTGTCAAGGAGGTGGAGCGTGGAGATGGTGTCCGCCTCCTGTTCCTCCCTACAGTTTTTGTAGAGGAGCCTGAGCCGGGACAAAACACGCCGAGACCGACAGCCACAAAGCCGGGGGCGGGGGGGGTCCACGCTGGCGCTGGAGGCGAGCCCCGGCGGCCGCGAGCGAGCCCGAGGCGCTGCGGGGCGCGGGACGCGGGGGCGCTAGCGGGCCGGGCGCGGGCAGCGCCGCCGAGCCGGGGACGGGCACCTCGGCCGCTCGGGCCGCGGCGGCGGGGACCATGCCGAGGAAAGTCTCCTGAGCCCGGCAACTTCGGCCCCCTCCCCGCCCCCAACCCGGGCTGCCCTCGGCGCGGCCCTGCCCATGTGCAGCCGGCCGGCAGGGCTCTCCTCCTCGGATGGGCAGGCGGATGGGTGACCTCTTCCTGGCACGGGCAGGCTGTGCGCGGCGGCGGAGCCGGCGATGAAGCAGCAGCAGCAGCAGCAGCAGCATCCCGGCGGCGGCGCGGATCCCTGGCCCCATGGGGCCCCTCTGGGGGGCGCCCCTCCCGGCCTGGGCAGCTGGAAGCGCCGGGTCTCCCTGCTGCCCTTCTTGCGCTTCTCCCTCCGGGACTACGGTTTCTGCATGGCCACCCTGCTGGTCTTCTGCCTGGGCTCCCTCTTCTATCAGCTCGGCGGGGGACCCCCGCGCTTCCTGCTCGACCTGCGGCAGTATTTGGGTAAGGAAGGAAGGCGGGAGCGAGGGCGGCGCGAAGTTGTGCCGGGGCGGGGGTGGAGGGGGGAGCCGAGCGCGCCGGATACTCTGGTGCTGCCCTCGCCGCCGCCTCGTCGAGGCTCCCCAGGTGGGACGCCCGCGAGCATCCGTGCGGCGGCCCTGAGCGCCTGCTGCCTCTCGCGCGTCCGTCTGTCTGTCTGCGCAGAGGCGGGGTGGGGGTGGGGCGCCGCGGGGTTGATTTGCCCGGCAGGTACCCCAGGGCGAGGCGCCGCATACCTTCCCTCCTGCCTCGGCCACCCCGTCTCGGGTGGAGTGCTGGCGTGTGAGTTAGTGAGTGTGTACGAGTGTGTGTGTGTGTATTCGGGCCTGGCAGAGCGGGGAGAGGCGAGGGGCAGCGACGGCCGGCCCATGGCATTGTTAGTGACCACAGTCCCGTCCCCTCCAGCGCTCCGCGTCGCGGGGGTGGGATTAGTACCTCCCCGGGGCCCGTTTTGCGAATTCTGTCTCGCAAGATCTCCTCCCGTTCCCTGGCCTGGGTGGCCCAGGGGCAGTTTGCGGGCTCCCGCGCTGTCCGTGAGCTGGTTTGTGCTTGGGGCACCCCCTGCACACCTAGCTGTCCGTAGCAGGGATCGACCTGCTTCGACTGAACGATCCATAGCGCTGCGTGTCCCAAGTCTGAACTTTTGGGGGAGGTTGTGCCTGGTTTAATAGGAGCAAGGCTGCCTATGTTTTTGGAAAGGTGAGGGGAAGGATCTTGGGAAAAGAGCGGCTCCAGAGAGAGGATGTGACCTGCGGCTCTGTAGTCAGTGCGCGGGGAGAGGGGGTGCCAGGGCCCAGCGTGCGTACCCCAGGTCCCCGGAGCGCGCCTGGCTAAGGGAGGATATGCTCCCCTCTCACAAGTCCGTGGTCAGAGCAGGTCTCAATGGTGCGAGGTGGGAGTGGAAGAGGAGAGGCTGAGCTGGCCCAGGTCATCGCAAACGTCCAAGCGGATAAACTAAAGCCCCCGGGGAACTTCCGGCATCTGCGTGACCCGAGCCAGCGCGCAAACAGAAGCCCCCGGAGCGCTGGAACCACGAGCCAAACGACTCCGGCGGCTGGAGGCTCCCAACCTCGCCCACAACAATCCCTTCGTCGCAGAAGCCACAGGTCTAGATAGTAGATCGTTTTCGAAGGAAGAAAACCACTTCAGCAAAGTGACAGATGTTAGAGCATTTTGAAATGTACGTGCAGATAAAACAATGTTTTGTTTTCCTGTGTAGAGAAGCTCAGATTTAAAAGTTACACTTCTCTTTCAGTAGAAACTTTGGAGGAACTACGGTTTTGTAAGATGCTTTAGAGAAAATTAGAGGAAAATTTTGCCCAAGTGGATTTCCAAAGAATAATCCTCAGCATCTGGTTTCCTAGGGGGTTTGGGGGTAATATGTGCTTTTGCTAGAGTCAACTCTTTTCTCTGGGAGTTCTGTGTTTGGAGGTCTCACAGCCCCATTGGCTCTCAGATTCCTGCTACTACCACACAGGTTGCTATTATTACCAACAGTGGCTGCTATAATAACTGGCATAGGGAGGGAAGTGATTGAGAAGCTTAGGGGTCTTTCTCCATGAACTGATACGGAATTCTTTGTAGGGGTTCTTTTCAAGCAAAATACAGGGGCCACCGATGTAGGGAGAGTACAGTGGGGAGGGAAGGAAGACACCTGTGATGTCCTTTGGAGCACTTGGCTTTGGGCAGGGCATTTTCTACAGGTAAAATTCCGGCCTGGACCAGACTGCCTGTAACACATCCACCCAGCTCTTAAAATATCATGCTGATACCCTTCTTGGGGTGGGGAAATTTGGGAGGAGGAAGGATCAAAGGCGTGTAGTGAGGCTAAAATCAAGGAACCGCAGTATCTACCCTATTAACTGCTTGAAAATTCAGTCATTATGTGTGGTATCCACAGTTTTATATGCTTTCATTATGTACTCCAGGAAATGAAGCCTGATAAATTTGGGGGCTCGGTTGGTGAAAGGGTGAATTCACAAGCATTCTTCACTCAGGGAACCAGAAAGAACTGAAGAATGGAATATTGCTCCTATTACTAACTCATCATTGAATTTCTGACTGATGTAATGGGTTGAAAATGACATCATTGTGAACTGAAAATAAGATAACCCTTGGCCAAATTTGTTCCCTGTTGTTTTGTTATGTAAACATAATGATTTTCAGGAAAAGTGGGCTTGTGGTCTTTAAGAGGGTCTAAAATATACCCTTAATAATATAAGGCCAAGGTATCTGCAGAATTATGCTCCCCTTGTTTCCTCCATTTTACTATTTTAGTGTCTGTGAAAACAAAATTGTGGTTAGTAAACACATCCTCTCAATTTTCCTAGGTAGCCAATTTTGGAGGCAAGTATTTTTCTTAAACATAAGTTCATATAAAGTCAAAATTTTCCAAAAAATATTATTTTTAGCAATATTTTTCTTGACAGCATTATTTTTAATATACTTCTATAATATATTGCATCTGACACATAGGCGAAGTGAAGTCACTCAGTTGTGTCCGACTCTTTGTGACCCTGTGGACTGTAGCCCACCAGGCTCCTCTGTCCATGGGATTCTCCAGGCAAGAATACTGGAGTGGGTTGCCCTTTCCTTCTCCAGGGGATCTTCCCGACAAGGGATTGAACCCAGGTCTCCTGCATTGCAGGCAGATGCTTTAACCTGTGAGCCTCCAGGGAAGCCCACATCTGACATATAGTAGCTACTAAACAAACATCTGGAAGTGATGCTTGTACTTATTGCATCAAATAGGTAGTGTGATTTGTAACATATTGAACACTGAATATTCTCACAGGGAAGAGGACCATTTATGACAAAAGCCAACATTTACTGTGTATGTGCCAGTCAGTGCACATGCAGAATGAAATTGAATTAGCACAGAAATACCATAGATTAGGTACAGCTGTTATCCCTATTTTTGATATGGGAGAAAGGAGGGCAAAGAAGTTCACTGACTTGTTGAAGGACACAGAGTAAGTAAGGCAAGACTTGAACCCACGTCTGGTTGAATCAAGTACCCACTGCATTAACACTACAAGCAGTTTAAGAGAAAAAGGAAATAGAGCCAAGATGCGAATGGGGTGCTAAAGAACCGACTGGTCAAAAAATGATCATTTTTATTTCTGTAATTTCACTTTCCTTTTCTTGATACTTTGAGTATCTTGAGGGGCCAGCAGAGAAGGGAAACCATGCAAGCAGCAGGCCTGCTCTTAACTCCACCTTCCTGTTATTCATCCCCGTGAACTAGGCGACTGAACTCTCCCAGAGTCCCACAGTTGAGGTGAGGTGAGGTGAACTGGAATCTTAAATTTTTGATTTCTCTCTCTCTTTCTTTAGCATTCATTCTCTGTTTGGGCTTCCCTGGTAGCTCAGCCGGTAAAGCATCTGCCTACAATGTGGGAGACCTGGGTTCAATCCCTGGTCGGGAAGATTCCCCTGGAGAAGAAAATGGCAACCCACTCCAGTATTCATGCCTGGAAAATCCCATGGACCAAGAAGCCTGGTGGGCTACAGTCCACGGGGTTGCAAAGAACTGGACACGACTGAGTGACTTCATTTCTCTGTTTAAGCTCTGTGTGCATGCTCAGTTGCTCAGCTGTGTCCAGCTGTTTGAGATGCCATGGACTGTTGCCTGCCAGGCTCCTCTGTCCTTGGAATTTTCCATGCAAGAATACTGGAGTGGGCTGCCGTTTCCAACTTTAGCGGATCTTCCCGACCAAGGGATCGAACCACGTCTCTTGCATCTCCTGCATTGGCAGGCGGATTCTTTACCACTGTGCCACCTGAGAAGCCCTGTTGTAGGCCAGTAGTTCTCAGTGTGTGGTCCCTGGACCTACAGCATCGGCATCACCTGGTCACTTGTTACAAGCACAGATTCTCAGGTCTCATCTCAGACCTACTGAATCGAAGTCTGGGCGTGGGACCCCAGACTCTGTTTTAGTAAGTCTTCCAGGTAATTCTGATGCCAGGCTCAGTTCGTGAACACTGTTCTAGAGTCAGACATTGCTCTTGGGAAGTTCCCTATGTATTTGAGAGAAAGAGAAGTGATGAGAGTGAGAGAAGCGATTTATAAAATATTTTAAAAGCGATGGACGTGGGTTCATTTTTAAACTTCAACTTTTGAAAATGCCTCTGCTTTGCTGCATGTGCCCCATTGTTGCAAGAGGAAGAGCAGCCAACAGCTGCAGTCCCAGCTGGCTTTTGACTGTCTGAGGTTAGGAGATGCATGGAATGAGGTGAAGGGGGGCAACCAGAAAGCATAGTGTGGAGGAAAAAGGGGGAGTCGGTAAAGATGCATCTTCTTCTCAAAGGAACTGGGGTCAAACAGCTTCTTTTTTCCTAGGCAGTTTGGGGAAGGGCAAAGTCTGTTCTTTTTAAAGATGCTTTTTGCTGCAGCAGATTTATAAATAAAAAGGAAAGTGTGTGAGGGGGAGGAAAGTTATACAGAGAAAACTCTTGTCTTGTTTCTTTACCTCCTTGAAATGAATGGAGGAAGGAAAGCATAAACACACAGTGGGGTCAGTAGACATGAATAGAGCAAATTGCTGTACTTAAACTTGGAGACCATGGTGTGTGCAGTTCATTGAAATTATTTCATTTATTTTGAAGTGGCATTTAGACTTTGACTTGCTGTAGAAAACTAACCAAAATCAAATGAAATCTCCCATAGAAATTAGATTATGATGCAGCCTCTGCCAGTAGACTTATTACTTATGAGCTGTGGAAATATCAAAAACTTGGAATAACACTCGTTACATAGATGTAAACTGAATAAGCCAGATGGCTTACTACTGATCCCGTACAACCGGCAAACTCTGATGATTTATCATCAAGACTTGGATATGTGATTTAGCCTTTATGGGAACTAAATCTATGGGAACTAAATCTGTTGGATTGATCTCAAGTTGATAGGCTTTCCTTTCCATTGTTAACTTACACTATTTTAAACGGAGATATACTACTCTGGTTTTCAGAATTCCCAGTCTTGATATGTAGATTACATATGAGTGTGGAAATTTTGAGTCAAAGATGTAACTTTATTGACTTGAAAGTATCTAAGTTTAAATGAATTTAAAGGAAAATGTGAAAATTGAAGTCCAAACTTGTTGCAAAATAGTTTCTCTAAACCTTAAAAGTCAAATTAAGTTTCCTTCTGCACATCATATATAGTTTAAATATAATACCCCAGCCCCCAGACAGTAATCTAGGAAGTGAATGCATAAAATATGATGTTGTCAATAGAAACTGTTGACATAAAAAGAAAATGACATTCTTGTTCATAGCTGCAAGTTTATCTTATAGGGTTGGTTGGGGACACAGTAGCACTGTTTTAGAGGAAGATAGAAAATGGAATTCAGCTATGGCAGACTGTTCTGTAAACACACAGCATGAATAGTGAAAAGCATTCTGTCTTGTAAACTATTTTTAATGTAGACTCATCTCAGTATGAGTTGTTTTAAACTACAGATAAATATGTATTATCTGGATACTGTCTTTCTTCAAATTCCCTGTCACTGATCCAAGTTTAAAACACTAGTTGGTTTTGTATTTGAGAAACTAGAATGAAAGTGCTCAAGATTTTTGAGTCCCCAAAGAAACAGTATCTTTTACTTCCCTAGAGGAAAACAGCAGGAGCAGAAACTGTAGCTTTCCCTGCAGCTGCATTGAACAGGTCAGCGATGGACAGTGAAAAGGCATCTTATCTGACAAACTGTAGCTACTAGAATGATTAGAACTTGGCACTTGCTGTTTTTTTATTTTTTAGAAAGAAGTTAAGTCTTGACCACAAATAAGTTTTGTCTTACCTATATTTATTTTTATTACAGAAACAACCTTAAGCAAACAGTGATATATATAAACCCTTTTATTTATCAGAAATGGGGAGAAAACACTGGAATTTCACCAAATTCTTGTTGCAGAAGTCAAAACAATGTAACAACTATTGTGCAAGAAATTTCCAAATGAAGCACACTTCAGTATATGCTATTGATTTTTAATTCACTTACTTAAAATGTAATAGCTTTTAATTGTTTTTAGAATATTCTTAGATAAGTGAAACCATTGCTAGAGTCACTTCTAGAACATTTGCATCACCAAAAAAAAAAAAAAATCCTCATTTGCTTTGATTCAGTTCAGTTCAGTTCAGTCGCTCAGTCGTGTCCAACTCTTTGCGACCCCATGAATCGCAGCTCGCCAGGCCTCCCAGAGTTCACTCAGACTCACGTCCATCGAGTCCATGATGCAATCCAGCCATCTCATCCTCGGTCATCCCCTTCTCCTCCTGCCCCCAATCCCTCCCAGCATCAGAGTCTTTTCCAATGAGTCAACTCTTTGCATGAGGTGGCCAAAGTACTGGAGCTTCAGCTTTAGCATCATTCCTTCCAAAGAAATCCCAGGGTTGATCTCCTTCAGAATGCACTGGTTGGATCTCCTTGCAGTCCAAGGGACTCTCAAGAGTCTTCTCCAACACCACTTCTCAAAAGCATCAATTCTTTGGCGCTCAGTCTTCTTCACAGTCCAACTCTCACATCCATACATGACCACTGGAAAAACCATAGCCTTGACTAGACAAAGCTTTCACCTCACTATTCCTCCATTTCCTCAAGCTCTTAGGAACTAATCTATTTTCAGTCTTTATAGATTTGCCTCTTTTAGACATTTCATAGAAATGAAATCATATAATATGTGGTCTTTTGTGATTGGCTTCTTTTACTTAAAATGTTGCTGTCAAGGTTCATTCATATTGTAGCCTGTATCAATACTTATTCATTTTTATGACTGAATAATATTCCATTGTATGGATATACCACATTTTGTTTATCCACTCATCTGTTTCTCAACATTTCAGTTTTTTCTTTCGGGTATTGTGCATAAGACTGCTGTGAACTTTTGTGTATAAGTTTTTGTATAAACATCTATTTTCTATTCTTTTAAGTATATCAGTTTAGTTCAGTTCAGTTGCTCAGTTGTGTCTGACTCTTTGCAACCCCATGGACTGCAGCACACCAGGCTTCCCTGTCCATCACCAACTCCCAGAGCGTACTCAAATTCATGTCCATCGAGTTGATGATGCCATCCAACCATCTCATCCTCTGTCATCCCCTTCTCCTCCCACCTTCAATCTTTCCCAGCATCAAGGTCTTTTCCAGTTCTTTGCATCAGATGGCCAAAGTATTGGAGTTTCAGCTTCAGCATCAGTCCTTCCAATGAATATTCAGGACTGATTTCCTTTACAATTGACTGGTTTGATCTCTTTGCAGTCCAAGGGATTCTCAGGAGTCTTCTCTAACACCACACTTCAAAAGCATCTATTCTTCGGCACTCGGCTTTCTTTATAATCCAACCCTAACATTCATATATGGCTAGTAGAAAAACCAAGCTTTGACTAGATGGACCTTTGTTGGCAAAGTCATGTCTCTGCTTTTTAATATGCTGTCTAAGTTGGTCATAGCTTTTCTTCCAAGGAGCAAGCATCTTTTAATTTCATGGCTGCAGTCACCATCTACAGTGATTTTGGAGCCCCCCAAAAATAAAGTCTCTCACTATTCCCGTTGTTTCTCCATCTATTTGCCATGAAGTGATGGGATCGGATGCCATGATCTTAGTTTTCTGAATGTTGAGTTTTAAGCAAACGTTTTCACTCTCCTCTTTCCCTTTCATCAAGAGGTTCTTTACTTATGGCAGAAAGTGAATTGCTAGGTCATAAGATAATTCTATATTTAATTTATTGAGGAACTGGCAAACTGCTTTCCACAGTGGCTGCACCATTGTATACCCCATTGTATACCTCATTGTTTATGAGTTCCAGTTTCTCTACAGCATTAGCAACACTTTTTATTTTCCATTATTTTGATTATAGACATCCTAATGGGTATGACTGGTTCCTAACAGGAAAAGGAGTATGTCAAGGCTGTATATTGTCACCCTGCTTATTTAACTTATATGCAGAGTACATCATAAGAAACGCTGGATTGGAAGAAACACAAGCTGGAATCAAGATTGCCGGGAGAAATATCAATCACCTCAGATATGCAGATGACACCACCCTAATGGCAGAAAGTGAAGAGGAGCTAAAAAGCCCTTGATGAAAGTGAAAGAGGAGAGTGGAAAAAGTTGGCTTAAAGCTCAACATTCAGAAAATGAAGACCATGGCATCCTGTCCCATCACTTCATGGGAAATAGATGGGGAAACAGTGGAAACAGTGTGAGACTTTATTTTTTTGGGCTCCAAAATCACTGCAGATGGTGACTGCAGCCATGAAATTAAAAGATGCTTATTCCTTGGAAGAAAAGTTATGACCAACCTAGACAGCATATTCAAAAGCAGAGACATGACTTTGCCAACAAAGGTCCGTCTAGTCAAGGCTATGGTTTTTCCTGTGGTCATGTATGGATGTGAGAGTTGGACTGTGAAGAAGACTGAGCGCCGAAGAATTGATGCTTTTGAGATGTGGTGTTGGAGAAGACTCTTGAGAGTCCCTTGGACTGCAAGGAGATCCAACCAGTGCATTCTGAAGGAGATCAACCCTGGGATTTCTTTGGAAGGAATGATGCTAAAGCTGAAGCTCCAGTACTTTGGCCACCTCATGCAAAGAGTTGACTCATTGGAAAAGACTCTGATGCTGGGAGGGATTGGGGGCAGGAGGAGAAGGGGATGACCGAGGATGAGATGGCGGGATGACCGAGGATGAGATGGCTGGATGGCATCACAGACTCGATGGACATGAGTCTGAGTGAACTCTGGGAGATAGTGATGGACAGGGAGGCCTGGCGTGCTGCAATTCATGGGGTCGCAAAGAGTCAGACACGACTGAGCGACTGAACTGACTGAACTGAATGGGTATGAAGTGGTATCTTATTGTGGCTTTTTTTTTTTTTTTTTTGGTATCTTCCTAATGATTAGTGATGTTGGACATCTTTTCCTATGCTTTTTGGCCATATGTATATCTTCCTTGGAAAAATGTCTATTCACACTCTTTGCCCATTTTTTACCTGAGGTGGCTTTTTTGTTTTGAGTTTTAAGTAGTGTCTGGGTACAGAGTAAAACCTAAATAAATTACTAGTGATTGAACACAAAGGCCTCTTTAAAATAATCTTATGGATGACTTTGAATAGTAAACCCTTTACATGAGTAGTACTGTGTGAAAATTCATAAATAGGTAACACAACTATTTTACAGGTGTCACAAAGATTATTGTGGCTTATATTTGGAGTATGAGTCTTGCCAATCTTGAGCAGATTAGAGTACAATGGTGTGAGAACTCTAGAATGGAGCCAATGGGTTCAGCAGGGGAAACATTTGTGTACATTCTGTTTCCTTATACTGTGTACTATGAGGCTACCAAGGAAATCTAGAGCATTCTTACAAAATTAGGATTCATATGCAATTCCTTTTAATTCACATTGTGGTATAATATACAGGACAAATATATAGTCCTTTAGTAAAATAGTAAAATAAATTAGAAATTTAACTTTTGTAAAAAAAATTAGGATTTTAGGAAGAAATGTTTCCTTCAAAGTGTTAGAAATTTTTAGTAGGTTTTAAAAGTATATATTATCAAAATAAGAAGCTTTAAAATAAGTACAGTCAATTCCATGCTGCCTGATAAGAGATTCAATTTGAATAGTTTGTAATATTCTTATACTAAAAATTATCCGGGAGCCAGATAGCAATTTAGTGTCCAGGGTATGCTGCACTTCTCCGTCTATCTCAGGTTGTATAGCAATTGTCTATAATTTCCCAAAGACAGCCACTGGCTCATCTTTCTTGTCTCACCACCCACCTACCTGCCTTGGCTTCTACCATTGCCCCTTTGCTGATGGCTAAGGAAGCTCCAATTCCAAGGATGCTCTCTGAACTCCTTAGTACTTATTTCATAATCACTTTTGAAGTTTTGACACTCTACTGTATATTGTCATAATTTGTAGGCAAGTGCCTTGAAAGGAGGAAGCTTGCTCAATACTTTCCATCTCTACTGTGACACCTCTCCTGGGTGTTCCGCATGAACCTGTAGGAAGTATCTGTTGATTCAAAATATTTGCTAAGCAGACTGTTCTTTACTAGGGCTTCAATTCTGCTTTGTTTTGTCCCTGTTTTAAGCAGAGAATGTGAGGAGGGGCTCCAGGAAAGACTCTAGCCAACGGTTGATTCTCCAATCCATCTCTTTCTGGCTGTTTGAAGCATATGCTCCAAAGATGTTAAAACCACTGCGACATACAATTCTATAAACGTTTCCTTCTGTAATGTTGTCTGCCTCTTACCTGTTGGGATTTAGAATTGCACTGATAGAGCTTTCCTTGTAATTAAGAATGCCTGAGGTCAATCCAGAGATTTGAGTGCATACTAGAATGCAAACTTGTTTCTTGTCATTTTCCTGAACCCTAAACCAGTTGTTTTGGGAATTTGCAAAATAGCAGTTTGTCTCTTGCTCTAGGTCAATGTCTTCCTTAAGCAGCAATTTGTATTAAATTAGCTGGTACATTTCAAGCATGACTATAAGGAGATGAGACCATAAGATGATGTGGTTTTTGAAATAGCGACTGAATGGATTTTAACCTAGAATGGCAGAATAATAGATTATAAAATTAAGGCTCAGTGCATAAACCCATTGACCTTGTTTACTGAAAGACATGGAAATAACCTTAAGTTATGGCCTTGATTAAGTAATTCTGATTTCATTCAGTGATAGATGATTTAAATAACCACTTTCATTAAACTGTAATGCATTTCTGGAAACATCATTGATTTTTTTTTCTAGTTCAGTGAGTATGACTTTCACAGTCTTGTGAAAATAAAATGAAAGTATTCTGAAACATACAAACTTCTTTGTTCAGTCATTCAGCAGATATTCACTGAAAGCTTATGTGGGTCGGAAGCATCAGATACTAGAAAAAGTACAAGCTTTAGAGCAGGGATCTGGGTATGAATGATTGTGTTTCCACTTCTTAGCTGGAACGTGGGCAAGGCTCTTATCTTCTGAAAACCTGAGGTGTTTTAATCCATGTTGTCTGTTGTTTAGTCACTAAGTTCTATCCAACTCTTTTGTGGCCCTGTGGACTATATAGCCAGACTGGCTTCTCTGTCCATGGGATCTTCCAGGCAAGAATATTGGAGTGGGTTGCCATTTCTTTCTCCAGGGGATCTTCCTGACCCAGGAATTGAACCTGCATCTCCTGCACTGGAAGGCAGATTCTTTACTACTGAACCACCAGGGAAACCCCATATGATGGGATTACTCTGGTGACTCAGATGGTAAAGAATCCGCCTGCAGTGAGGGAGACCTGGGTTGGGAAGATCTCCTGGAGGAGGACATGGCAACCCACTCCAGTATTCTTGTCTGGAGAATCCCCATGGGCAGAGGACACTGGCGGGCTACAGTCCATGGGATTGCAAAGAGTTGGATGTGACTGGGTGACTAAACACAACATTTTATAAAGTACTTGTCTATCTCAAGGCCTGGCATTTGATTTCAACAAATGCCAATTTTCTCATCCTATTCTTTGCTTCTCTCAGATCCCCTTTTCTTTTGGCACACACACACATACCAGTGGAATATGCAGATTCATTCGTGGTTTGCTTCTATTTGAATGAACCATTCTACCCAAGAAGTGTGAAATTACTGAAGCAGTATTTTTGTGGCTTGTCACCCTCACCTTCAAACTGATGAGGGCTCATCAGCAGCTGATATTCTCCAGTCATTTGTCCTGTTAACTATACACACACAAATCTTTCTGCTTCTTAGCCTCTCTTCTGCTTCCTGGAAACCATCTGAAAAAGGCATTCTTTGCCCAGCCTGCTTTTCTCTGTTTTGAATTTATCCACGCTCTTCCCCACCCCAGGCACACACACCTTGCATTCACAAAATGAACATCGTTGTAAGAGGAGTATGGCACAGCTCCCTCTCTGGGATTGCCAGCTGGTCTAGGACTGGACTGTGATCCACATCAGTCTACTCCTTCAAACGATCACAGAGACAGGCATACAGTGGGGCTGCTGCTAGAGCCTCTCCCCCTTGCGATGGGACTACTACTCCCAGTAGTCTAGCCACGGATTTGTTTCTGGGTCTCACTTCCCTTCCATTGGAGGTCAGGGCGGGAACAGTGAACCAAAGTAGCAGGTCATGTCTTTGTCAAAAGGCTGGTGAGCTTGCTTCAATTTTCCATTCTCTGCTTCTTCATGTTGCCTTGACCTGTCCAGCCTCTGATGGGTGCTGGAGCAAGCCAAAACCACCAGGGCCATTGCTCTCCAGGGTGGCTGGTCACCCAATCCCTGGAGAAGCTGAAAGCAAGTGGGATTTTACATTACTTAATGGAAAAAAATTTTGTCAAGGGAAACCATGGCCTTGCAACTCTGGCACAGAACTTCCTTTGACACGTAGACTGTTTGACACAAATGCCTTCTCACTGGGTAAGTGCAACAATCAGGCAGGGCCATGTGGGTTGCTGGAAGGGACAGGGGACCTGGGTCTGGAGGGAGTCTCCAAAAAGTTCAGTGGTCAGTACTGTTGAGTCACGTGAACCTCCTAAGTTTACATTTCTTCACCTCCAAAATGAAGATTTTAATTAGGTCTGTGATGTTCAGTTGTTTTTCTTTCCTAGGACCCTCATTAGCAGCAGTGTTTCCATGTGGTCTTGATGGTCTGTCTGGGAATATGTACCAGTGGCCAGGAAAGGAAAAATGGAGATAGTGCTGGAGCTTTCCAGATGATGGTGCCTCATTTTCCTTTAGAATGACTGAATGAGGTGCTGTCTAAGGTTCCACCTGGAGCTTCCCGGTGGCTCAGTGGTCAAGGATTGGCCGGCAATGCAGGAGCTGCAGGTAGATGCAGGTTCGATCCCTGGGTCAGGAAGATCCCCTGGAGCAGGGAATGGCAACTCACTCCAGTATTCTTGCCTGGGAAATCCCATGGACAGAGGAGCCTGGCGGGCTATAGTCTATGAGGTCATAAAGAGTTGGACACAACTGAGTGGCTCACACTTTCACTTTGTGGAGAGGAGTTACTAACAGAAGGGACTCTCTTCTCAACGGTTTTCTTTTGAAATGACTGTGCTACACCCACCCCTGCCCGTAGTTACAGGCTGGTGAGTGGAGCTGGGGGAGGGGAGGTACACCTCTCCGGAGCGCTGTCTCAGGTCTTAAATACAAGACTTGCTGAGTTCTTGGTGCCACATTTGTGTTGGATGGTCTGCCCACTGAGATACCCTTCTCCGCACTAAAAGAAGCACAGCCAGCAAGCCACTCCCAGTTCATAGCAAATAGCACGTGCCTCCTGCCCTGCTTTCCTCCACCCCTGAGACTTTGCTGAGTCTGTAAGAAGCAGAGGACAGAAGGAACTAATGTGGTGCTTAGAATGCATCATCTTCCCTGAAAGTATTTTTGCAATATTCCTGAAAGCAAGGGAACTCACTCATCTGGTTGGAGTTTTCGCAGAAACGTGATTGCAGATATTTTTTGCAACTTCATTCTGCTTTAGTGTCAAAATGCAACCAGCGATGTGCCAAAAAATGTGTGCTAAATCACACGCAGATTTAGACACTTCAAGAGGAAGTTATTTTTACCACAGTGGGGAAGAAAACAGAAAGTGACGATTAGCAGGGAAGCCAAGGCGGGACTGACTCAGGAGGGGAAGGCACACATGCCTCTCCTGTCTTGCTGGGCTGGCCTGGGGATTGTGGTGTGATCGCCTCTTAGCAGGTAGAGCAAGGAGGTCCGGTGTGGAAGACCTGACCAGAGGAGGATGTTGACATAACCTCCATGTGTGATGCCCGTTTGAACCGTGTGGAGTTCGAGTTGGTCCCTTCTGAAAACATAGCGCCCCCCCCCCCCCCGCCCCCATAGAAACTGCTCTCTAACTAGCAGCTGAGTAGGACCCAGAGGTGAAAATGGAGGACAGCATTCCGGAAAGCTTCATAAATACGAAAACCAAATGACGCGGTGTCTTTAGTTTTCTTTAGCAGATGACAGGATTGAGGTGGTATTATTTTCCTTGCTCATGCTTTTCTCAGCTTAGAAGGCTGTTCTTGTTTGCTTGCCCAGCGGAGATCCAGGGCCTTACGGAGTCTGAAATGTTTGTGGTTATGTTCTTCTAGCCCTGCTGTGAGATGAAGAGGTTCCCAGAAATGAAAGGGAGGGAGGAAGAAATGTTTGTTAGCATCCACAGCCTCTGTCTTTTTATGGCTCTTTATACCTGGCCGAAGGATATCTGCAGCTACCATGTAGTGATAAGATTTCAAGTCTCTTGAGTTTGAAGCTTGGTGGTGAACTTTTCAAATGCATTTGGATGAGGCTTTACTCAGACCTTCTCGTGTCTTGCTCTCCTGTTCCTTACTGGGAGAGGTGTGCAGGTCCCGTGCCAGTGTCTGTCGAAACAGTTACAGTGGTGCCACTCTGCTTGTGACCTGAGCTCTGACATCGAAAGTGTGGATGTGGGCACACTGTTAGGTGTGTTCCCTAGCTTGGATGGGGAGGACCTACTGGAAAATACGTTGGCTATTCGGTGGGTTCCTGCTTTTGTGTTTCGTTTCTTTCATGATATAATGAATTTGCTGTTTCAAAACATAGTTGCCTTTCACCAGATTTTTCCTGGCCACCTGGTTGGAATGATAGGTGAGTTTTGTGTTTCAGAGTAAGTCTTCCCCACAGGCTTACGTTTCATGGAAGCTTCATATCCGTGAGACTTAAAGGATCAGAAAACATGTGTTTTCCTATTGCTTTCAGATGCCCGCCCTCCTTCCCATGTGGCTTGGCAGCCGTCCTCTGTCATCTTTTCCATCTATTCAAGTTCATTCCTTCAACAAATGTTCATGAAGCTCCAGTTATGCACTGGGTGCTGGAGGTAGTGTAACTAATGACACTGTCCCTGCCCTGGGTGTGGGGAGGGGACTGGATTCTATTGGGAGGGGCAGAGAAGGACTTAGAATAAATGTAAAGTGATAAACAGGAGTCTCTGGGAAGCTAAAGGAGGAGAGTAGAAGCAGGGATTAGATCTGCCTGGCTGTGATTAGGTTAATGATCTCCTTGGTTAAGATCCTGTTTATGCCAGGAGCTCGGGGCTTCTCAAATCTGACTGCATAATAAAATAACCTGGAGAACTTTGGAAAATACTGATTTTCATTCATTTGGTCAGGGGTAGGGCCTAGGCATCTGTATTTGTTTAAAGCCCCATGCAATTCTGATGTACAACCAAACTGGAGAACCTCTGTAGTTCATAGATGGCCAGGTAGCTTTGGGTGTACACTAGAAGTCCTTTTGTGGTATTATTTAGAGATGTTTCACTTAGCCTAGAGTCTTTTATTTGGCTTTGACTTTTAACACTTTAGCTTTCAGCTTCTCTATACAAGCTCTTCTCAAACTTAAATGTGCATTCAAATCACCCAGGAATTTGTTCAACTGTTAGATTCAGGGGTAGTAGGTGGGGGGTGGAGTCTGAGGTTCAGCATTCCCCAGAGGCTCCCAGTGTCACCAGTGCCCCAGTCAGAGGACCACATTTTGAGTAGTAAGAGTCTATACTGTAGCATTTTTGGAATGTGATTAATTCTTGTAAACAGACAAATGAGCGAGGGTTTGTCCTAGCCACCAAAGATCTGTACTATTAAATGTTTCATTAATTTCTTTTAATTGAATTCTCATTCACCAGTTTGATTGTTCGAATTTAAGAACAGTCTATGGTCTCTATCTATGTGCATGCCTGCATGCTCAGTCATGTCTCTTTGCCACCTCATGGGCTGTAGCCCACCTGGCTCCTCTGTTCATGGAATTTTCCAGGCAAGAATACTAGAGTGGGTTACTGTTTCCTACTTCAAGGGATCTTCCTGACCCAGGGATCAAACTCTTGAGTCTCCTGCATTGGCTGGAGGATTCTTTACGTGTGCCACCTGGGAAGCCCCTTAATAACATTAGCTTTTTCTTAAGAATCACACACTTGCCTGAAAATGTCTGCTTTTATTAATTTCTGTAATCCATAGTATTGAAATACAGGCTGTTTGGAGATTTGCAAACATACAGATGCGACCTGTTGTCAAGTTTATTAATAAGCATAGGAGGTTAAACAATTGGTCTTGGATATAAAATTTCTTCAAATAGTTACTGCAGATTCTTGCACTGTTTTTAATTTTAATAATGTTGGAATTCATTGCCAAGAGTCTTATTTTCGAAATACTCCAGTAAAGTTTTTTTTTTTTTTAATGGTCAGAGCAAATAGTGGGGTGTAAATAAAGCAAATAATTGGAATGACTCCATTTAATGCTTTGAAAACACAATTTGAATAAATAATTAAAACTCTTACATGCTCCTTGTAGAAAACTGGGAAATAGAAAAGCACCAAGAAGAAAGTAAAACGTGTGTTAATTCCTGTATTGAGAAGTACTTTGGTTGCTTGCTTCCAAGCAGTATGGCAAATGTCATTTTGTGTCTTTACATGGTACTCAACAACATTGGTTTTCATGGTGGCAGAGTTTCTTATGAATGTACGATAATTCCTCTAGCAAGGACTTTTGATATTTAGGCTATTTCCAGCTTTTCATGATTCTACATAAAGTTGTGATGAACAGTATTAAATTTTTGCACACTTCTCTACTACCCTGGGAGAAATTCCTAGACTTGAAATTGCTGGGGTAAAGTGTGCACCCATTAAAAAAAAATCAGTTTTAGTACGAATTGCTGTATGCTTTGGTGTCTTTCACCAGCAGTCTGTTTTGGTCATATTTTGCAAGCACTGGATATAATCTTATAAAACTCCTCAACCATTCAGTTGGTGAAAAATGATATTTTAAACTCGAATTCACATTTGTTTGAATATTGATGAAACTGAAGAATTTGACTATCTTTTGGGAATTATGGGTTTTTTCCTACTTTTCCTCTATAGAAATGTTCTTTCTCTTGCTAACTCCAAGAATTCTTAAGAGATGAGGGGTATTAGCCCTTCACCATACATTCAAATATGTTTTTAAATTGCCCTTTAGTTTTAAAAATCAGTTTCTTTTATTTTTTATTTATTCTAATTAACTTTTTCCATTTATTATTTTTCCTTTACTTTAATGCTTAGGAAGGTCTTATATCCCATATTTTCCCTATATTTTCTTCTAGTTCGCTTGTTGTTTCACTTTTTCATTTACTTTTTACATTCTTTCAGCATTTATTTTGGTGTGAATTGATCCAGTGGTTTTGCAAGTCTAGTTGGAGACACAGTCATACTCGAGTGATGTCATTCTTTAACATTAAATTCAATTTTCAAACCTTGAAATTGATTTCAAGCCTAACTCTCTTTAGAAGATTTGAACCCTGCTTTTGCCATTTAATTTCTAAACTTCTGGGGACAAGGTCCCCCAGCTTCCAGCCCATGGCCCTTGTTTCTGGAGAGAACTTTTGTGTGTCAGTAGGTTGTGGAGTCTCTGGCAAGTCTACACAAACACGACCACTCTCCTTGCCCACTCAGCCTGAGTTGCCTGAGTAAGTGCAGGACTAGGCAAGTTTTTAAGTCTTAGCCTCTTGGATTCCTTTTGAGTCTCTGGGGCAAAAAATAAGCTCCCTATCCCCAGGCACATGCTTCCTTTTCAGCTGAGCTAGAACCCTTAGTGGGCAGTGATAGATGAGCTCCTCATGGAAAGCCTGTCTCAGCCAGCCCTCAGCCCTTGGTAGTTCCTTGTAATGAGGACAGCTCTCTTTTAAACACTGTTTTCTAAGCAGCTAGATGACAATAAGTTGTTTAGCTCCTGTGTGCTGTTATTCTTTTGAATGTTTATAAAATTCAAGGGACCACAATTTGATGACAGAGACATTTGAAGGCCAACCATATGGTCTAATAGAACTACATCTTCTTTTTTTTGGAAATCACATTTCTTCTGTGAATTTGCCCCGAACAGAATGCTTACTATCACAGGAGGCAGTGTTGTATAAAGGAGCAGTGGCTTCAAATCAGAAGTCCTCTGTGTGAGTCCTGGCATTGCCAGCATGCAGCTGTGTGACCTTGGGCAGTTCATATAACCTCTCTGAGTTTCCATTGGAACTTTAGAGGGACTCTTTCTGCTCCAAAACAACAACCACTAGATTATGAAGAGAATGCTATCTGCTACTCTGCTGACTGGAATACTGTGAAAATTTGCATTTTTAATATCTGCTAATGCACACTTTCATTTTAATTATCCAGGCAGAAGCCTAGCCAGAGCAGGTGGCACTCCAGGGTGTAGGAGCCAGAGAGATGTTACTTACTGTGCGATGTGTGTGTCGTGTCAACAAGCAAACAAACACATCCATTGAAATTCTGTCTCTAGGCATTCACAAACAGTGCTTATTGATATGTGTATTCCTGCCCTTTCTGAACTCTATGGTTTTCGTGCAGGAAGAAGACCTCCAGAGACTGTGTAAATTACACTTTTGTCCAGTAAATGTTTTTATTTGTTGAAAGAATATTCTTGCAAAGAATAGTTTGATGATTGAAAGTTCTAAAACGTTTATTCTGTGATCACTTGATAAGATTTTAATTTTTCAAATTTTTTTCAAGATCGCATATGGCAAAGACAGGAAGATTTTTCTAAAGAGCTGCTAGCCTAGTTGTCTCTGATACAGATATATATTCATAACTTTCATATATGTATTTAAGGTAGTAGAGATTCATTCACATGTCTTGGGGAGCATGGGGGATGGGAAATAGGGAGAAAGAGAGGGCTTCATGGAGGAAGTGACATGAGCTGGGTGTTGAAGCATAAGTTGGAGTTTGCCTGACAGAGATGTGGCAAAAGGACATTCCAGAAAGAAAGAGCAGCCCTGGCAAAGGCTAAGGGAAAGAAAGTGAAATTGTCAGTCGCTCAGTTATGTCTGACTCTTTGCAACCCCATGGACTGTAGCCCTCTAGGCTCCTCTGTCCATGGGATTTCCCAGACAAGAATACTGGAGTGGGTTGCCATTCCCTTTTCTAAGGGATCTTTCCAATCCAGGGACTGAACATTGGCCTCCTGCATTGCACTCAGATTCTTTATGGTCTGAGCCACCAGGGAAGAAAATTGTCGCCCCTTTGAGCCCTCTGAGCAATATGTGCGGCTGCTGAGAGACTGTGACAGGGAGAGAGGAAATGGGGGTTGCTACAAGGAAGGCTTCTAGGGAAAGGGGTAGATTTTAGAGGAACTTGTACATTACACTAATTGGCACACAATAGGAAGCCACTGAACATTTTCAGACCACAGTGTGATAGCAGATTTGTTATTCATGAAGTTAGCTCTGGAAACAGAAAGTCACAGCAGAAGTAGGTATCTGAAACGGTTCTCAGATTGAAAGCGAAGTTGCTCAGTCGTGTCCGACTCTTTGTGGCCCCATGGACTGTAACCTGCCAGGCTTCTCCGTCCATGGGATTCTCCAGGCAAGAATACTGGAGTGGGTTGCCATTTCCTTCTCCAGAGGATCTTCGTGACCCAGGGGTCGAACTCAAGTCTCCCACACTGCAGGCAGATGCTTTACTGTCTGAGCCATCAGGGAAGCCCTCAGATTGAATGGTGCTTTAAAGATCAAAAAGTTCTTGCACGCAGGTTATCAAACGTGCTTCTTTACTTTTTTGAATAGTGGGTGTTAAGCTTGCTGTGCATATGAGGAACCTGAGCCCAGAGATGTTTGAAGGGCCCTGAGCGCTCTGTGGGTGAGGTGGGGAGGAATTTTGCATCCAGTTTGAGTGGGATCTCTTCCGTTTCACCCTGTGCCACGTGGAGGCATATTTCAACAAAAGTGCTCAAGTACTTTCTGAATCTTTTAGTTTGAACTTTCAAAATGGTTTTAATCTTGATAAAGAAAGCTTGACAGGAAAACCAACGTAACTCTTCTCCTGCATGTGTTTATTTAGTGTAATGTGGTTATGTAGAGTTGCCTCTTTGCTGACGTTTTCCTGTTGTGATAGCGTGCTACAAGCTGATGGTTTGTTTTCTCTGATTAGCTGAAATGGGAAAAAAAATCCTCACTGTGTTTTTATTAGGATAGGTTATAACGTATCTTGATTTTACGTTTCATTTATTTAGGTAACTGAGATCATGCCATTTTGTCATGTATTAAGTTGACATTTAAGCTATAATTTCTTGCTGTTTTAGAAATGACTTTTCGCTGTGTATAGGAGGTTTATTTTCTCTGCTGCTTTATTGAAGACTCTTTAGAAGTGACTCCATTTGTGTCTTAACTGAAGTTCCGTATTCTGAGGCTGTCTATCCTGCATTCTGACTGTAGCTTTTTATAAAGCATTTTAGCTCTTCAAACTGCTGTTGGAAGACATCTGGCCTTACCTGTGCTGCCACCTGCTCTATGACATTTAAAGCAAAATGGTCTAATAGTTTTGTCTTTGTCTTAAAAACAAAACAAAACAAAACAAACCCAGAAACAGTTTACTAAATCTCTGATTTTGCTAAACCACAGTTGGAGGAGAGGTGTTCAGATCACAGAAACATTGAATTATGCTAAGACTATGATGGATGGGTAGATAGTCCTTGAAATGACTTTTTGATCTCTTGAATTTCAGGACATCCTTTTAGAGAAGAGGTGAAAGAAAAATTGCCCAAAGGGACGCTCCATGCCCTGAGTGAGCCTACGTGAACTTGTCCTGGGTCTGGCGCTTATTGAGTGATAATGTTTATTATGGTAACTAGAACATGAACCTGGAATGAGAGTTTTTGTAGCTGAATGTTAAATTTTGTTATTGTTGTTTAGTCACTCAGTCGTGTCCTACTCTTCTGCGATCCCATGGACTGTAGCTTGCTAGGATCCTCTGTCCATGAGATTTCCCAGGCAACAATACTGGAGTGGGTTGCCAATTCCTTCCCCAGGGGTTCTTTCAAACCCAGGGATCAAATCTATATCTCCTGCATTGCAGGGGAATTCTTTACCACTGACTCACCTAAGAAGCTCAGTACTGACTGGATAAACATGAAAAAAAAAAGTTATCTAAATTCTTATCTATAGGGGAAAAATGATATGGACGATTGAGTAACCCATATAGGGAGATACCGTACAGTCAGTTCAGTTGCTCAGTCATGTCCGACTCTGCAAACCCATGGACTGCAGCATGCCAGGCTTCCCTGTCCATTACCAACTCCTGGAGCTTACTAAAACTCATGTCCATCGAGTTGGTGATGTCATCCAACCCACTCATCTTCTGCTGCTCCATTCTTCTGCCTTCAGTCTTTCCCAGCATCAGGGTCATTTCCAATGAGTCAGTTCTTTGCATCAGGTGGCCAGAGTATTGGAGCTTCAGCTTCAGCATCAGTCCTTCCAATGAATGTTCAAGATTGATTTCATTTAGGATGGACTGGTTGGATCTCCTTGCAGTCCAAGGGACTCTTAAGAGTCTTGTCCAACACCACAGTTCAAAGGCATCACTTCTTTGGCACTCAGTTTTCTTTATAGTCCAACTCTCACATCCATACATGACCACTGGAAAAACCATAGCTTTGACTAGACGGACCTTTGCTGGTCAAGTAATGTCGCTGCTTTTTAATATGCTGTCTAGGTTAGTCACAGCTTTTCTTCCAAAGAGCAAGCATCTTCTAATTTCATGGCTGCAGTCACCATCTGCAGTGATTTTGGAGCCCCCCAAAAGAAAATCTCCCATTGTTTCCTCATCTATTTGCCATGAAGTGATGGGACCAGATGCCATGATCTCAGTTTTCTGAATGTTGAGTTTTAAGCCAACTTTTTCACTCTTCTCTTTCACTTTCATCAAGAGGCTCTTTAGTTCTTCACTTTCTGCCATAAGGGTGGTGTCATCTGTGTATCTGAGGTTATTGATATTTCTCCTGGCAATCTTGATTCCATCTTGAGCTTCATCCAGCCTGGCATTTTGCATGATGTATTCTGCATGTAAGTCAAATAGAGTGACAACATACAGCCTTGACATACTCCTTTCCCAATTTGGAACCAGTCTGTTCCATGTCCAATTCTAACTGTTGCTTCTTGACCTGAATACAGATTTCTCAGGAGGCAGGTCAGGTGGTCTGGTATTCCCATCTCTTGAAGAATTTTCCACAGTTTGTTGTGATCCACACAGTCAAAGGAGCTTTGGCATAGTCTAAAGCAGAAATAGATGTTTTTCTGGAATGCTCTTGCTTTTTTGATAATCCAGTGGATGTTGGCAACTTGATCTCTGGCTCCTCTGCCCTTTCTAAATCCAGCTTGAAAATCTGAAAGTTCATGGTTCACGTATTGCCGAGGCCTGGCTTGAACAATTTGGAGCATTACTATGCTAGCGTGTGAGATGAGTACAATTGTGTGGTATTTTTAACATTCTTTGGCATTGCCTTTCTTTGCGATTGGAATGAAAACTGCCCTTTTCCAGTCCTGTGGCCACTGCTGAGTTTTCCAAATTTGCTGACATATTGAGTGCAGCACTTTCACAGCATCATCTTTCAGGGTTTGAAATAGCTCAACTGGAATTCCATCACCTCCACTACCTTTGTTCATAGTGATGCTTCCTAAGGCCCACTTGACTTCATATTCCAGGATGTCTGGCTCTAGGGGAGTGATCATACCATCATGATTGTCTGGGTCGTGAAGATCTTTTTTGTACAGTTCTGTGTATTCTTGCCACCTCTTCTTAATATCTTCTGCTTCTGTTAGGTCCATACCATTTCCGCCCTTTATTGAGCCCACCTTTGCATGAAATGTTCCCTTGGTATCTCTAATTTTCTTGAAGAGATCTCTAGTCTTTCCCATTCTATTGTTTTCCTCTGTTTCTTTGCATTGATCACTGAGGAAAGCTTTCTTATCTCTCCTTGCTATTCTTTGGAACTCTGCACTCAAATGGGTGTATCTTTCCTTTCCTCCTTTGCCTTTAGCTTTAGTACAGCAGTATAGCAACAAAGTGAAAATGTTAGTCGCTCAGTCTTGTCCAACTCTTTGTGACCCCATGGACAATAGCCTGCCAGGCTCCTTTCTCCATGGGATTTCCCAGGCAAGAATACTGGAGTGGGTTGCTATTTTCTTTTCCAGAAGATCTTCCCAACCCGGGGAACAAACCTGCATCTCCTGCATTGGCAGGCAGATTCTTTATTGCTGAAGACATTAGATACATGTATCTGAATTTTCTGGACTCCAACACAAAGAGGAATGAAGTGCGTCATGCTGTCATGATCTAATGTGAGAAGCGTAGGGAGTTCACTGGGAAATGGTGGTCTCTCTTTTCCTACCTTGAACATATAGGAGAAACTGATTTGATCTTAGAGTATTAGAATAGACAATATCTTCTACAATGTTGTTTTTTTTTTTTCCAGAAAGTGACATGTTTTCCTTGTGACTGTGCCAGACACTAGCCCTTTATAAAGACTGAAAAGTGAGCTATAAAATTTCTCATCAGCATTGGCTTTGCCCTGGGGAGTGAGCTGTCACAGTTTAGGTGTCTTGCTTTTCAGTGGGTTTAGGTGTTTAGAAAATGGGTATTGAACCTGGCCCTGATTGTTTCTCTCAAGTATCAGTTTCTTCGGGCTTCTGTTTGGCAGGAAGGGGAGAGCAGTCTGTTGAGTGATGTGCTGGGGTATAGGACTTCAGTGTGGCTGTGTGAGTCTGCGTCTCTGGTTGGTGGGGATTAGACAGCAGGGGCAGCTTTCTGGTTCACTCACGCTCTCTTGGACTGAGCAGGCTACTGGGGATCCGCTGGGCCCAGTGGAGGCCTGCCGCCTGCTGGGGGCCCAGTGTCGAATTGGACACCCCCTCTGGATTCCCAGCATTATTCCTGATCCACAGGAATCAAGCCCTGGCACTGAGATTTGGGCCAGGATCTTTCTCAGCGGGAGAAGTTCTGAATAAACATATTTTGAATGCATTAATGCCTAATCTCTCAAAGGCCTTTAAAAAAAAAAAGTAGCATACTTCCAATTGTCAATGAGAGAATGGAATTCATTCTACTAGTTTTTCTTCTATAATTTTAAAAATGATACCAACTTTTATTGTTATTGAAGATCACTTTTTTTCCAACTGAGCAAACGTTTATTAGTCTTGCTGTGGTTTAGACCTTCCTGGGTACATAAGGAAGTCTGTGGAATTTTGAAAAAAAAAAAAATCACAGAAAATAAAGGATATTGGGAAATCAACTATACAGTAGGTTAGAATTTGGGACTTAAATTTCTTTCACTATCTTTTAATGTCATCCAAATTTATATGAATTAGAACATGGTCATTTTTTCATGTTGAGGATAAGATGACATGCATATTAGAAGTCTGATTTATTTTTCAAGTGTACATGAGGTAAATGCAGACACCAGAAGACTGGCTTACACGTACACAGGCACACATATTTTTTTGTATACTGGAGAAGTTGAATATTCAAGTCTTTTCCATCAGGTGACATTCTGTTTAAACATTCTTGCAGGACATTCTTATTTTCTATTTTTACCTTTTGAAAGGGACAGTGTAAAGGACAGCTGTAAGAGGCGATTTGTGAATTTGCAGCAAAGGCTGGGTATAAGCATCTATGACATCTCAAAATAGGGTTTCCATATGCCTTTGGGCACCCTGCACACAAAGGCTTTGCAGGAAGTCCTGAGCAGGGATTGTCTGAGAGAATCAAGTTCTCAGGCGTCAGCTGCCCACTTGTTCTTCTCTAAAGCTGATCTCCCTGAGAACCTGACGCCTCTCCTGTCCTTTCCCACAAGCTTCCCCTTGACGCCCTCCCCTGCTTTGCGTGAGTCCTGCTGTGCTGGGTGCCAAATTCCACCAGGTGCTAAAGGAAGAAGTCTGAGGCTGGTGTTAAGGAAATGAATTACTAGTGACATTAAACCATTTTCCAGGTCAGAGGGTTATAGCTCTTTGTTTTCAACCAAAGTGAACGAGTTCAAGTCATCCAGGAATCAAGTTATTCAAGGAATCAGGTTCTCTCTGCAAGTAGATGGTCCACACATCACGATGCGCTTTTGTTGTTCAGCTCCTAAGTCTCAACCGACTCTTTTGGGTTTTAGAAAGACGTTAAAGAAGTAAGTGATGTGGCAATAATATTACTCCTCCCTTTCCTGTCTACTAATCTATGTGAGCAAGGTTTCTCAGTGTTCATTTTTATTACAGTGAAAAATAGGAATAAAAATGAAATAAGTAAAATCCAGTGATGGATATATTAACTAGTTAAACACCATAGCCCTGTTCAACTCAGTAGATGCATTTTCAATCAAACTTTATTTCTGCTTTTTAGTCATTATTTGTGAAGTTTGTAAGATCTTTATGTAGTTTTGATCAACTGTGAAACAATGGTAATTTTAACAATGACTCAATTCAAAAGATACTTTTGAAACTCAGACATTATGGTCACAGGAATAATTTTAAAAGAAATTCTAGTTTACATATGTACATTTTCATTGTACAAGATAGAATAGACTGATTAAGAAATATTGTCAAACATAAAAATATATTCTATTAGAACAAAAACTTGTGGGGGAATTGAAATAAAAATACTATGTGTTAACATATACAAAAATAAATTCAAAATGGATTAAAGACCTAAATGTAAAGCTGGACACTATGAAACTCTAGAAGAAAACATAGACAGAATACTCTTTGACATAAATCACAGCAAGCTTTTTTTTTCATCCATCTCCTAGAGTAATGAAAATAAAAACAAAAATAAACAAATGGGATCTAATTAAACTTAAAAGCTTTTGTACAGCCAAGGAAGTTATAAACAATCCTCAGAATGAGAGGAAATATTTGCAAATGAAGCAGCGAACAAGGGATTAATCTCCAAAATATACAAACAACTCATGCAGCTCGATATGAAAAAAACAAACCACCCAATCAAAAAACGGGCAGAAGGTCTAAGTAAACATTTCTCCAAAGAAGACATACAGATGGACAAAAAAGCCTATGAAAAGATGCTCAACATCACTAATTATTAGAGAAATGCAAATCAAAACTGCAAAGAGGTATCACCTGACATCAGGGAGAATGGCCATCATCAAAAAATCTGCAAGCAATAGCTGCCATAGAGGGTGTGGGGAAAAGGAAACCCTCTTACAGTGTTGGTGGGAATGCAAATTGGTACAGCCCCTTTGAAGAACAGTATGGAGGTTCCTCAAAACCTAAAAACAGGGCTACTATATGACCATGCAGTCCCACTCCTGGGCATGTATCCAGAGAAGAACATGATCTGAAAGGATACGTGCACCCCCGTGCATGGATACATGCATTTCCACTACATGGATGCAACCTGAAAGTCCATCCACAGAGGAATAGATAAAGAAGCTGTGCTACATATAGACAATGGACTATTACTCAGCCATTAAAAAGAATGAAGTAATGCCATTTGCAATAACATGGGTGGACCCAGAGAGTGTCATACTGAGTGAAGTAAGTCGGACAGAGAAGGAGAAATATAGTATGACATCCTTTATATGAAGAATCTGAAAAGAAATGATACAAATGAACTTATAAACCAGAAAGAGACTCACAGACTTAGAAAATGGACATAAGGTTGCCAGGGGGAAGGGGTAATCAGGGAGTATGGGGTGGTCATGTACACACTGCTATATTTAAAATAGATAACCAACAAGAACCTACTGGATAGCACGTGAAACTCTACTCAGTGTTATGTGCCAGCCTGGATGGGAGGGACATTTGAGGGAGAACAGTTACATGTTTAACCATTGTAATGGTTACATGTATGGCTGAGTCACTTCACCCTTGTTCACTTGAAACTATCATAACATTGTTAACCGGCTATACCCAATACAAAATAACAAGTTTAAAGTTTTATTTTTTTTTTCTTTTTAAAGAACAAAATAATACAATTTGCAGCAACATGGCTGGACCTACAGACTGTCATATGGAGTGAAGTAAGTCAGATACAGAAAGACAAATATGATATCGCTTATATGTGGAATCTAAAAGGGGTACAAATGAACTTATTTACAAAACCGAGGTAGAGTCACAGGTGTAGAAGCAAACTTATGGTTACCAGGAGATGGGAGTGAGAAGGATAAATTGGGAGACTGAGACTGACATATTTATACACTACTGTATGTAGAACGGATAACTAAGAAGAACCTGGGCTTCCCCAGTGGCTCAGCGGTAAAGAATCCGCCTGCAATGAAGGAGGTGCAGGTTTGACATCTGGGTCAGGAAGATCCCCTGGAGGAGGGCATGGCAACACACTCCAGTTTTCTTGCCTGGAGAATCCCACGGGCAGAGGAGCCTGGCAGCCTATAGTCCATAAGGTCACAGAGTCAGACATGACTGAATCTACTTAGCACACTTGCAGGCAATAAGAACCTACTGTAAAGCACAAGGAACTCTACTCAATGCTCTGTTTTGGCCCTATATGGGAAAAGAACCTTAAAAAAGAGTGGATACATGGACATGTACACACTGCTGTATTTGGGATGGATAACCAACAGAGACCTACTGTATAGCATATGGAACTCTGTTCGATGTTGAGTGATGGGCTGAATGGGAGGGGAGTTTGGGGGAGAATGGGTACATGTATACGTATGGCTGGGTTCCTTTGCTGTTCACCTGAAATTATCATAGCATTGTATGTTAGTCGGTTATACCCCAGTACAAAATAAAAAGTTTTAAAAAAAGAGTGGATATATGTCTATGCTGGCGAACAGCTGACTCATCAGAAAAGACCCTGATGCTGGGAAAGATTGAAGGCAGAAGGGGAAGAGGGCGACAGAAGATGAGATGGTTGGATGGCATCAATGATGCAATGGACATGAACTTGAGCAAACTCCGGGAGATGGTGGGGGACAGGGAGGCCTGGCATGCTGCAGTCCATGGGGTCTCAAAGAGTCAGACATGACTTGGTAACTGAACAGCAACAGCTATATATATTTATACATACAGCCATATATACGTATATATATGTATAACTGATTCACTTTGCTGTACATCTAAAATGAACACAACATTGTAAGTCAACTACACTCCAATAAAAAGTTTTTTAAAAAGAAAATACAGCATGTTAGTGGAGAAAAATAAATGAATGTAGGAAAAGCCTGTTAATTCCTCCCTCTTTCCTGTCCTTCCTTCATAATGGATTTACCTCTAACAAGATTTCCAATACTGTGGATAACTTAAATATACCTGTATTACCCTCACCTACTCTCTCCTGGTCTCCCAGGAGTCTTGAGCTAACTAGTATTCTCAACCATCTATTTACTGTTCTCTGCTAGGTTTTGTCGGAGAAGGCCATGGCACCCCACTCCAGTACTCTTCCCTGGAAAATCCCATGGGCGGAGGAGCCTGGTAGGCTGCAGTCCATGGAGTCGCTAAGAGTTGGATATGACTGAGCGACTTCACTTTCGCTTCTCACTTTCATGCATTGGAGAAGGAAATGGCAACCCACTCCAGTGTTCTTGCCTGGAGAATCCCAGGGACGGGGGAGCCTGGTGGGACCGTCTATGGGGTCGCACAGAGTCGGACACAACTGAAGCGATTTAGCAGCAGCAGCAGCAGCAGCAGCAGCAGCAGCTAGGTTTTGTGGTATTTGAATTACCAAATTTAAGAGCTTTTCTTTAAGAAAAAGAATTAAAAATTATGAGTTAAAAATGCCCAACGAGCACAATGTCACCCAATCCAAGATATATGAGGAACTTGAATTTGGTAGAGTTGGACACGACTGAGCGAGTTTCACTCACTCACTCAAGGGCTTCTGAGGCTTAAGCTTCAGAAATCTCGCTGTGAATCTACCTTTGTGTATGAGTGTGCATTCTGTTGGATATATGTACAAAATGATGTAATTGTTGTATTTTATATGTATCATGCTGGCAGTCCACATCTCTTGCAGCTTTTTCAACATATGGTGAAAAATTCTTAATGTTAACTTAAAATGTGCTAGTGCATGTGAGTTTTTCAAAATTCTTTTGGGGTTATGTGAGCACAAAAGTTTGAAGACCATCAGGGTAGAGGGTAATCCATGTTGTTCTAATGCTTAGAATTCTGTCGAGACAGTGCATACCTCCCCACCATGGGTGGAAATAAATCCCATAGTGTGTTCGAAGGTTTCTGAAGGGAGGAAATACGCCTGGACACCAGAAGCTGTTGCAAAGTCTTGGTACTTGAGAGCACGGCTGCACACTGTGCTATGTCCTGTCCTCAAGTCTGCTTGCCAGAGAGGCACAGAAAACCCCTTTCCTTCATCCATCTTCCCCTTCCTTCCCTCCCTGCTTCTCTACTCATCTCTACCTCCCCAAGCCTGTCGTTCATCTGAGTTACACCCTGGATTAAAAGCAAAGAATTAAACATTTCTATTTACCCCCGAGTCTTCCACACTTCATATTTAAAGTTGTTATAAAGTATTAGTCAAATTCCCTGTGCTGTACAATATATCCTTGTAGTTTATTTTATACCTAGTAGTTTGTACCTTTCTTAATCCCCTACCCCTGTCTTGCCCCTCCCCCTACCCCCTCCACTAATTTGTGGTCTGTATCTGTGAGTCTGTTTCTGTTTTGCTATATTCATTCATTCATTTTGTTGTTTTTTAGAGTCCACATATAGGTGGTAACATACAATGTTTGTCTTTCTCTGGACAGATCTTATGTTTAAATCCCAGCATGATGCTCTTCTGGGCCAGGGCAATTGTGACATTGACTTCAGATCTCTGGTCCTGCTTTCCAGCAGAGATGTGCTCTCTGGTCTTTCAGGCATTTAGTGAATCTTCTTACAAATTAAAAAAAAAAAAAGACTATTAGCTTACATTTTCCAATGTGTTCAACCCTTTTCTCAGCAAAAGTGTTTGTGGTGGATTTTTGAGGGTGGGAGTGTGGTCAGTGATGTAATTTCTGGAACTTGGAATTAGAGCTGTTTTGTTGTGATGACCAGTTTTAGCAGAGTCATCTCATTCTTCTCTGCACGTGGTTAGTTGTAAAGTGAAACAAAGTTTAATGAGCCTCAGGAGTTGGAATTGAGCATTTTGCAAAGACATACTTAAATTAAAAGTAGGGGAAAGCCTTCATTATCTGCAATGCCAGGATAGAAGAGGTAACAGTGTTTTCTGAAATGTGGTGGTTTGCATCTTGAACCATCACACTGCTTCTATTCTTTAACTGTGTTGATGGAAATCTCTCTAAGATATATTACACATTCTTTTCTTCTCACATGGAACTGTTATTCATTGTTTGATTTTTTTTTAATGTCTCACAGTCATTGCTAAGGCCTCGAGTATGAAAAGCAGCTGGGAGTCAGCTGTGCTGTCTGGATCTGTCAAGGCGGGTGGGGCTGGCTGTCCTCGCCACATCTACCCTTGGTCTGCTTAGCTTTGTGAACTGTTGTAGTTTTGTTGTCTCCTGCCTTGTCAGGCCTTGATGTTTGGCCTTGCTTGCAGGTGGCTGCCAGTAGCAGCTCTTTGCCCACTGTTAACTTGCTGCCTCTAATAGGCAGCGGCTTTAGACAACAGAACTAAGTGGAGTTGTTTGTAAAACAAGGGGGGCTAGCTCTCAATAGAACTCTAAATGCACGCTCGATGTCTTATTCCTTGCAGGCAGGAACCGTGTCTGGTTTTGTTGTCATTTTATCCTCATACAGTGCCCTGGCTCAATTACCAGCACTTAATGAAGACTGTATTTAATGAACACATGAGGATTATTCATGATCTTTAATCCCCTAGGCTTTAGGCCATTAGCTCATCAGAAGCCCTTTTTGTTTATTTATTTAGCTCCCGTTTTCAGCTGTGTTTTAGATGCCCGAGCCTGAGGGATAACTCTGATTAAATAAATAAAATTTGATTGAATTATGTGATTTTGATAGGGTTGGGCTTCCCAGGTGGCTCAGATGGTAAAGAATCTGCCTGCAATGCAGGAGGCCCGGGTTCAGTCCCTGGGTCAGGAAGATCCCTTGGAGAAGAGAATGGCTTTTGTAGCACCCTACTTTTCTTTTTAAATGAAAATGTTAGTCGCTCAGTCTTGTCCAACTCTGCAGCTCCATGGACTGTAGCCCTCCAGTCTCCTCTGTCCATGGAATTGTCCAGGAAAGAATACTGGAGTGCATAACCGTTCCTTTCTCCAGGGGATCTTCCTGACCTAGGGATGGAACCCACGTCTCCTGAATTGCAGGCAGATGGATAGACTGTGCTTTCATGAAGAAGGATCCACTTGGGACTAATTCTAAAAGGGTGCCACTCCTCGAGGAGGATGCTGGTAGCACAGCTTGGTGAATGGAACCTGGGCTTTCTTTTAGCCCTAATCCCTCCTCCCAGACTACCTTGTCCAGAGTGTGGACCATGGTCCTGCAAGAATCCTAATTCCATGGTGGGGGCCTAGCAGGAGGATCATCCTAGGGTCACAGGTCGCAGGTCTGAGTCCTGACCAGTCCTTTCCAGGTCCATCCAGCACACCTGTGGTCTACAGGCACACGAGATATCATCACTGATGCTGAGTTGACTTAAGGACCAAAGCTCAGAGGCCTGGGGCAACTTAGGAGGATGAGAAAGCTGATCATGCTGGGCTGCAGCCTGGAGCCAGAGATCTGGACCTCTCTGGCACTATCCATGGCTTGCCTGCTCTGTCCTATCCAGAATGCCCTGGCTGCATCTTGTCTTCTACTTCTTTCTCTCTTCTCCTTGTGATGGGCACGGAGACCCAGCCTCTGTCTCCTGTTCTGTAAGGCCTGGCCCCAGCCCCCAGGCCCACAGTGTGGCCATCCTCACCAGTGCCCATGTGGACTTCTTTCTTTTTCTGCTGAGTGACTAAGCTTCGACTTCACCAAAGAATGTTTTTTGTGGGACATTTTCTTTTTTTTTTTTCCCTTCAACCAGAAAGTACTACCTAAAACCTCTCGGAAAATTCCTCATTATTTCAGAAACATCATGCTGAAACTTGGACTTCCATTGACTCAGCATTTCTGTCCTAATTTTCAAGTGTGGATTTCACACACTCACCATTTCATCACGGGACTGAAATAGACATGAGAAGAAATCTTATGTAATATTCAATTATCGTTCCAACTCTTTCAGACTATACTTTTAGACTTTTCAGGTGTTTTCAAGAAAATCTCCTTAACGTTAGTTTCCCCTGTAAGTTCCTCACTGGGTGTTTTGAAGGAAATCTCCAACACTGTAGAGGAGATGATTGAAGGACAGGAGAGTAGGTGTAGTCCTCACTGGAAATATAAATATGGCTTTGAGATAAAAGAGGATCTTTGGTTGAATAAGTTTAGGAAACAGTGAATTATTCTCTTTGGAGATTCACAGCGAATTTTAATACATTAAAGGCCTCCCTAAGCCCTACAGGAAAGAGGCCCTATTTCATTCTATTTACCTTTAGTCTCTCTCCAATATTTTTTCCTCCTGCTCTGTCCTTTTAGATTCTGTCACTAGAGCCAGTGGATTAACCTGGCAACATATTAACAGGCATACAAATTTTAACATTTTTGTGTGCACGGGGGCTTCATCGAAGAGAAATCAAAACCCCAAAGAGGTGATTAGACTTGGGACTTCTATGCTGTTTTAACAAAGGGTGATAAATTGAAGGGAAATGAGCAGACAAAGGCAATGGGGATTTGGGCATCCAAGGGAGTAAATTGTGGGAAGGTGATTAGAAAGTGTAGGGATGATAATAGTTGTTCACTAAGGTTTGTTATGTAGACTCAGTCATCTCTGGTAGTAATAGTTGTCTTCAGAGACATTCTCCTCTTCCTGGTACAAGAGATGAGGACACCTTTTAAAGTAAAACTTTGTGTCACCTTTACAAAGGGAAATTTGTGCCCTTCTTTTAGACAGAGAGCTGGAGGGCAGAGAGCTCCTCTGATATCTGCTGTTTTTCAGCTGCCTTCAGCTCAAAAAGAATTCTTTTTGCAAAGTGGCATATTTTGTTATATTCCAATCCCGTTCACTCCCATGTTGTTAGCTACCTCTTTCAACCACTGTTGCGTGGAGTTCTTGGAGGGAATATGAACTCTAGCAGGAAGACTTTATGATATTTATTTTGGCAACTTTATTACGGATTCTCTGGTTTATTTCAGATATGAGAAGTCTCCAGACACGGGGTTATGCATCAGTGAGTTACTGTTATGTTTATGATACACTGTACATATGCAAATACATGTATATATACACACATGTCTCTTAAGTAGGAGTGTTTTGTTGATATTTTAGTAGTAACATATGTACAATTAGAGCTTCTTAGAGTTCTAGAGCTATCAGTTCAATTCAGTTGCTCAGTCATGTCCGACTCTTTGTGACCCCATGGACTGCAGCATGCCAGGCCTCCCTGTCCATCACCAACTTCCGGAGTTTACTCAGACTCATGCCCATTGAGTCAGTGATGCCATCCAACCATCTCATCCTCTGTCATCCCCTTCTCCTGCCTTCAATCTTTCCCAGCATCAGTGTCTTTTCCAGTGAGTCAGTTCTTCACATCAGGTGGCTAAAGGATTGGAGTTTCAGCTTCAGCATCAGTCCTTCCAATGAATATTCAGGACTGATTTCCTTTAGGATGGACTGGTTGGGTCTCCTTGCTGTCCAAGGGACTCTCAAGAGTCTTTTCCAACACAACAGATCAAAAGCATCCATTCTTTGGCACTCAGCTTTCTTTATAGTCCAACTCTCATATCCATACATTGCTACTGAAAAACCATAGCTTTGACTAGATGGACCTTTGTTGGCAAAGTCATGTCTCTGCTTTTTAATATGCTGTCTAGTTTGGTCATGGGCTTCCCTTGTGGCTCAATTGGTTTTTTTTTTTAATTTTAAAAATCTATGGTTTTTCTAGTTGTCATGTATGTATGTGAGAGGTGGACTGTAAAGAAATCTGAGAGGCAAAGAGTTTGGCCACCTGATGCAAAAAACTGACTCATTTGATAAGACCTTGATGCTGAGAAAGATTGAAGGCGGGAGGAGAAGGGGACAATAGAAAATGAGATGGTTGGATGGTGTCACTGACTCAATGGACATGATTTAGAGTAAACCCCAGGAGTTGGTGATGGACAGGGAGGCCTGGCGTGCTGCAGTCCATGGGATCACAAAGAGTCAGACACGAACTGAACTGAATTGAAGTTGGTCATAGCTTTTCTTCCAAAGAGCAAGCATCTTTTACTTTCATGGCTGCAATCACCATCTGCAGTGATTTTGGCCCCCCCAAATAAAGTCTGTCGCTGTTTCCACTGAGGCCTTAGTGATTGTCTTGTCCTGTGACTCTCAACTCCCAAGCATGTTCTTAGCATGACAAAGAGCATGTGCTTGGGAGTGGAAGCCTGGAGAACTTTGAAAAAGCCCACATTTCTTTTTAATCTTCCAGTTACTACTCTGCCATCATTGTAGCAACGAGGATACGCGTAGGGGACTGGGGACAGAAACATTGCCTGACAGATCCATTTCAACCTCACATTTACTGACGAAGGTGATGAGGCTGCCAGGTTCAGCACACAACTTGGCCTGGAGCTTGACTACTGTTGATCAACCCACTGCTTTCCGCCCCACCAACCCCACCACCCCCCACCCCGCCACCTCCCACCATGAGTTTTTCCCAAATGTCAGCAAATTATGAGCCACTTTTATAATTCATGTGACATCAAGTACCCCCACCCACCATCAAGGACTGACTTCTATATGTAAATAATTTGTAAAAGAAACTTTATCTCACATTCTATGTGGAAATATAACAACTAGTTCCACTTGCTGTGAAAAAAAAAAAAAGTAACGCTAAAAATAATGCAATGAAAAGATTCTAATTTTAACTAGATACACTTAGTTACCTGTACAAGGTTCTGAGCCTGAGCCTGTCTTTCTGCTAACAAGGAGACTATCCGGTAGAGATGTTACTTATTCTAGCCCCGAACTATGCCTTTCTTGTGCGATCAGAAAAGTTGAAAGAGAATTGTAAAAAAAATAACATCCTCCCTATTTAAAGTCGGGTAATGTTTGCCCACCCATATATCATCTAAAATCCACTCAGATTCCACTAGTGAGTGATCTGTGTCCCATATTAGGTGCTGACTCCCAAAATGCAGAGCCATGTCTAGCAAATCCTAGCTTAGTTTGTATCCCGATTAGTCAGAAGATCATAGTTGCAATCAGAATATGCCTTTGGAAAGACGAGCAAGTGAGAGAGTGTATAGATATTGGCTGTTTATGTTGTGTGTATAGCCACCAAACCACTGGAAAAACTCAAAACACAGTGCCTACTGCATAGTAGAAGCCCAGTAAATATATGTTGAATGAACCAATGAAAAGTGATAGTGCATCAAGTCAGATAGAATGAACAGACTGGGGTACTAGCAACCTGTGTTTTATCCAAAGTCACCTTAAAATATCTTGGCAGTGGACATGAAGTAAGGAAGACACAGCAGAACATGGCCTTGGATGATTTATCTGGGAAGAGCACGAATGCATTCAGGCATTAAGAAGACTTGGGCTTCCCAGGTGGCTCAGTGGTAAAGAATCTGCCTGCCAATGCAGGAGACACAGGTCTGATCCTTGGGTTGGAAAGATCCCCTGGGGGAGGAAATGGCAACCCATTCCAGTATTCTTGCCTGGAAAATCCCATGGACAGAAGAACCTGGCAGGCTACAGTCTGATGGACCATGGGGTTATTCTGAGTCAGATGTGACTTAGCAACTCAACAACAACATTTAGAAGACTTAGACCTTTATCTTTTATAGTCTGTGTCACACTTTCTTTTATGTTTTCTCAGAGAGGAAGTACATCTTGAGAAGAAGAGTGAAGATCTAGGTTTGAATCTTGATTTTACTACCCACTAGCTAGGTGATTTGAGAACTACGTGATCTCTTTAAGGGACCCGTTGGATCTAAAAGTGAGGTTATTATGGGGATTTAGTAAAGCAGTGTATACGAAAATAATTTTTCAAAGATTTTAAGTCCTATACTCATTTGTCTTTATTGAAGTTCTATATCATTAAAATGACCAATAATCTTAAATGTATTCAGAAAGGTCAAAGAACATGGAATTCTTATTATTTGAATATTCTGGATAGTAGAGGTATTGTAAATATATTTGTAGTTAAAAGAATTACAATAAAATATCCTTAACATCAAAGTGGTATTGAACATAATTAATCCTTTGGATGAGAATTCCAGATACTGCTGTATATCTCATGACCAGCGCATAAACACTGGAAAGGGTTGTAGAAAAATACAGGAAGATAACTGACTCTAACTGGATGTCCCAAACCATACACTTTTTCAGAAGTAGTTTATAAAACACTCATTACTTATACTCTATCACTGAGTATAAAAAATATATATATATATGAATTGAGGAACTGATGTGGGATGTAGAAAAGTAGAATTACAGAATTCTCTTTTCATGAGAATTTTTGGGAAATAGAATTCAATGAGAATTATTTTATTTTGCACTATTCAGACAAAAAAAAATGCCAGTTTTTTTTTTTTTTCCATAATACGTCTAGAACACAATCTTAAGATTTTTTTTTTGCTTAGATAGGCTTTGCCATCACAAACCTTGGTAATTTAAGTAGTGATAATGCTATTAAAAATTATAATCAAAAGAGCTAACATTACATGGTAAATCTTTTTGAGTAATTTCTTCTCATTAGGTCATATTTTAATAGTTTAACCTTCTTGAGTTTTAGTTAAGTTTTAATAATAGATGTTTAAACTAAAATACACATATGTATATGTATTTAGTTTTATTAATTAATCAAGACAAATGTCAGCGACTATCTAAATAATAGAGACATGAGTCACTTTGAAAAAGTTATTCTATGAAAAGATAACTAAAATACATTGGTGGTGGTGGTTTAGTCGCTAAGTCGTGTCCAGCTCTTGCAGCCTCATGGACTGTAGCCTGCCATGCTCCTCTGTTCATGGGATTCTCCAGGCAAGAATACTGGAGTTGGTTGCCATTTCCTTCTCCAGGGGATCTTCCCGACCCAGTAATTGAACCTAGATCTCCTGCATTGCAGGCAGATTCTTTACTAACTGAGCTACAAGGGAAGACCAACTGAAATACATTAGGATTTTCTTTTTAAAATGCTGTTATTATGCTATTTTCTTTTCACAAAGTTCTGCTCATGTCCATAAAATTGGACCATTCCCAAAGATCACTCATCATCCTCATATAATAATTGTCTGATGCATCCAATCTGGAGGACTGTGATAAAAAATATAATCCAAGATGTTAATTTATAACATGTCTTATGAACTCTTTAAAAAATGATAAGATTCTTGAATGATGCCAAGCCTTAGAATAAAACTGTCAAGAGAGGCTCAACTCCTTTTGGCCTTAACAGCCTTTGTTTAGTTTTAGGACCAACTCTTACTCCTTTTAAAAAAAGTTTCATAACTATCTCATCGACATGACGTCTATAAGAAACTGATTTTCACTTAAGGGCTAAGCTGTGACATTTGAAGGCAAGAGTTGTGAATGCCAGTTCAGTTCAGGGAAGTGCTGTGGTTAAGGGCTAGCCCATTTTCACACGGAGTAATATTATTCAAGTCTTGTTTTGTGGTATTTATATTGTAAATAATATATTCAGAGTTAGCGTAACTACCTGAGCCCATCAGCAAATGGTGCCAGTCTTAGATCCAGTGTTTAAATATGAGAGGGAATATCTCTGGTTTGCTGAAAGTTTTAATTACAGTTCACTTTGCTGCTAACACGGCAGAATTTAAGCTACTGGATTCTTGGCGCAGTATTGTTTCCACATTCCTTTTTCTTTCTAGGATGCTCAGTTATTTCTTCACCTGAACTTTAATAGTCATTTGAGCTGAATGATCTAGAAACTTGATCCTCAACTTGTAGTCTGCAAATCAGCAGCATGAGCTCACCTATGAGCTTATTAGAAATTCAGACTCTCAAGCCCATGCCAAATGCATTGAATTAGAATCTGCATTTAAAAGAATGTACTATTGGACCATACTTTTTTTTTTTTGACAGCACAATATTAACTTTATTGTATTGCATGGTTTCATAGTTTTCCCCTTCTAATGAAAATGTGTATAAAAGTATTTTTTTTGGCTCAGTTTGAATATTCATTTTTTTCCCCTTAGAGTTAGCAGCTTGAAAATTTTAACAAATAATATCCGGGGTGACTATCAATGAAGTGTTATTGAATCTAACAGCTGTGTGGGTGTGTTTTTCCAAATGTAATGTTTCCTAGGAGCATAAACACTACAGTTTTACACTCTTTGGTTATTCCTTTATCAACATCACCACCCAAAATAGCGAATCAGTTTCTGAATAAGAAAGAGATTATATGTTTCCCTTATTGATGGGAGGCACTTAGCATGAGAGACTAGTACATGGAAATTTTCAGTTGCATTGGAGTTTGGGCTAAAGCCTCACAGCAAAATTGGGTGATGCATGCGCACATATTAAAAAAAATGTCAGCATATTTATGCAGCACTTCAGAGCCCAACCGTGCACCCTGGTGGTTCAGATGGTAAAGAATCTGCCTGCAATGCAAGAGATCCAAGTTTGATCCCTGCGTCAGGAAGATCCCCTGGAGAAGGAAATGGCAACCCATTCCAGTTTTCTTACGTGGGAAATCCCTTGGACAGAGGAACCTGGTGACTACAGTCTATGGGGTCAGACTCTAAAGAGTCAGACACAACTGAGCAACTCACACTTTTCAGAGCCCCTTGCCTTCCCTTCCGTTTTGGACCATACATTTGAGTAGCAAGGATCTAGATCTCTTTTATAGATCACGCACACATGTGTACTGTTTAAAAAAAAAAAAAGAATTTTTTGATCATTGAATTAATAGAAGATTATGTAACACTGGAAATATTTCGATATGAAAATTCATAAAATAAAGTTCACACATGAGAGCTAAACACCAAACGTTAGTTTTTCTTAGTCATCACAATTTCAGGATATTTTTCAATTTTCAGCTCCTTATTTTTCTCTGGAGAAGCTGATTCTTTTAGCACTTTTCTTTCTCTGGAAACAATAAATGCACGTTATTGTCACATTTTTCCTTAAAGTGATTTCAGACGTTAGCTGCTTATAGTGATTTGTTCACTGTTCCTTTGGCTGCAGCCTCTCCGGGCAGGTTTGGCAATTGTTTTAGGTCACTTGATCGGTGCTAATCTCACTCGTCCTTCTGTACCTGTCTGCTAGAATGAGGGTTCCTGGTGAGTAAAGGTTATTTTGTTTCCTACTGTGTAGCTACAGGGGTTCCCACATGGCGCAGTGGTAAAGAAACCACTTGCCAGTGCAGGAGGTGCAAGAGATGCAGGTGGGATCCCTGGGTTGGGAAAACCCCCTGGAGTAGCAAATGGCAACTGCTCCAGTATTCTTGCCTGGAAAATTCCGTGGACAGTGGAGCCTGGCAGGCTACCGTCCAGGGGGTCTCAAAGACTCGAACATGAACACGATTGAGCGACTAAGCACGCATATCCACTGTGTATCTCCAGTACCTAACAGTGAGTGGTACAGAGTTACTGTCACTATCTGACCGACTGCAGTGGTGGAGACCATAGGGTTTGAAAAAGAGACCAGTGATTTAGATGGACATAGGTCAGCATGCCCATGGGGAACTGGGGTCTTTGGCTCTCTAATCTGATTCTGAGGTCCCTACTCTTACTCCCCTCCACGTGTGTGTTCATACCTGGTGAATATCCCTCGTGTTTTGGACACTGCGTGGAGCTGGGGTGTGCCTCCCAGTGCTGCCACCCCTCAGTGCTGTGGGCTGCTGATGGCTCACAGCCGGGTCCCCGCTCCAGCCTGGCCTTGTGCTGAAGGCAACCTCCTCTCCCAAGGTTCTGCCTATCTTCCTGTGGGGCAGCACACATCCAATGCCTTGTTGGCATGGGGGTGTAAAGGCCTGAGCCCCTGGCCTCAGTTTGACGCAGCTCTGAAGAACCATCCCAGTTCCGGAGCCCCTCGTGGGGCTCACTCGCTGAGGTCTCTGCTGCAGCTGCGTTGTAGTTGACCTTCTTCCTCTGCCCAGTCCTGCTCCCCTTATGTCTCATAGGTTGTGCCTGAAAGCACGTAGATCTCTGCCTCAGAGTCAGCAAAAGCAGATGCTCCAACTGAACCTCTTTAACCAGGTTCTACAGTCAACTAACTGCTGAATCTAGACTGAAGCCTGGCTCAGTTGAATGCTCTTTCAGTTCCAGCATTCTGACTCACTCCGAGACAGTGGTTCTCAACAGCAGTGATTTTATTTCCTCGGAGACATTTGGCAATGGCTGGGCATTGCGACCCCATGGACTGCAGCACGCCAGGCCTCCCTGTCCATCACCAACTCCCGGAGCTTACTCAAACTCATGTCCATTGAGTCGGTGATGCCATCCAATCAGCTCATCCTCTGTCATCCCATCAGCTCATCCTCTGTCATCCCCTTCTCCTCCTGCCTTCAATCTTTCCCAGCATCAGGGTCTTTTCCAATGAGTCAGTTCTTTGCATCAGGTGGCCAAAGGATTGGAGTTTCAGCTTCAGCATCAGTCCTTCCAATGAATATTCAGTACTGGTTTCCTTTAGCATTGACTGGTTGGATCTCCTCGCAGTCCAAGAGATTCTCAAGAATCTTCTCCAACACCACAGTTCAAAAGCATCAATTCTGTGTAGGGTTATAGAAATGCCACTTGAAGTTAGTGTTTCCACTCCTTTGCTCCCTGTGTTTGTATATTGCGGGGGACAGGGCCTACTCTGTACTCCCAAGGCTGGCAGCAGTTCTGATCATAAAGCCTGAGGAGAAACACATTTAAATACAATGCTCCTGTTGTCCTGGGTCTTATGACTAATTATCCTAGATTTTCTGTTTTTCTTGGGATGGAAATAGTATATCCTCCTTTTGCTTCTGTCTTAAGTGATACTGAAGGGAAATGTGAACCCAGGAATTCCATATCAAGATCCTGGAGTCTAGGTTTCCTTTTTCTTTTTTCTTGACAGTCTCATGTGTTAGATGGGCACTTGTATTCATTAGCACAAAGCTTGAGAAAAGATTATTAAGAAAATGAATAAGTCAACACTAAAGATTCATATGACAGGATGTATGATGCAGTGGCTAAGCTTATAGGGTACTTTGGACATTCAAATGGGAACACCTTTGGATTTCCCTGGTGATCCAGTGGTTAAGACTCCACACTCACAATTCAGGAGTTGGGAGTTTGATTGATCCCTGGTCAAAGAACTAAGATGCTACATGTGGAGTGGCCAAAAAACAAAACAAATGAGAACACCATCCTCGTAATAGTTAATCTAATGAACTCTGACACTGGAAAGCAGCATACAAGAGGAAATAGTTTGCACTGTCCTTCAAGGAAGTGGGCAGATGATATCTGGGAAGAAGGGCAATGGGCGGAAGGGTCACCACGTGGCTCAAAAGAGAAGATGCAGGCTCTCCTCCACACCATTCAAATATTGTAAAATTTCAGGACATTGGGATTAATTGCAGAAGATGAACTGGAGAATAATCTGTTTTCTCTTAGTGGAATTTAAAAAATATTTTCTCTGCTTCAGTTACTGCACCTGGGTACTCTGTAGACCAAAATGATTCAAGTTGTATTGAGTTTCTTACACTGAAAAAAGCCAGAGACTGTCACTCAGTCCAGAGCTGATCCCGTGCTGGCAGTGACGGCTCGCAGGCCTTCCTGCTAACTACAGGACCTGGGCTTCTGTGTCCAACAAGGCTCAGGAGTCCCCTGGGCCTGGACTGTGGAAACTGCTTGGTCTCCCTACCGGTTCTGATTGAAGGATCAAGACAGCTTTGGAAAAATCCTCCAAAAGGGACCGAGTGAGGCCATCTGGATGTCAGCTGCCTCCCGTCTGTCCCTTTTCTGCTGTCAGCCTGTGACTCCGTTACTGTCCAAAACTGCCTGAGCTCATGCTTGAGACTAAGACCCATTTAAGTCTTGTGTAGCTGGTGTTTTCAATTTTGTGGGAAATTTTATGGCTTAATTTATTTCTACATTTTTTGAGATCTATTGTTAAAATAGGTGAGGGGGAAAAATCTAGTATTTGACGCAGCATTGCTTTAACTATCTTTTGCTTTAACTAGCTCTTAATTCAAAAATTAATGTCATCCAAGTAGGAACACTTAAACACAGCTGTTGGGGAAGTAAATTCACAAAACTACTTCCTAGGGGTAGATTTTTGTATACCCTTTGATCCAGATATCCTTTAGGGAATTTATCTTAAGGAAATAATTGTAGATGTGGTTAAAGATCTAGCTACAGATATGTTTATTATAGTATCAACTGTAATAATGATTAATTACAAACAACCATCAAATGGGTTGTTTGATGCTGTCTTAATGGAAATAATTTCACGTCTATTATGATTGCAACTATACTTTGAATGTCAAATAAATGCTGTTCTAGAAAACTCTGAGTCATTGTCTACATTTTTTAGAATCTTCTCTTGAGTCTGAATAGCTTTAGTTTCTTATATATCTTGTGCTCGAAGAACAGGTGACAAAGATTTTCTTCTAATAGCTGTATCGTTTGAATTGCAAGAGTATCATACTCTTCCATCCCCTTTGACAAAATTTTACTTATAAGGAAGTTGCTTTTTTTTTCTTTTTTTAAATTTATTTGTTTTTATTCAAAGGATAATTGCTTTATAGGATTGTGTTGGTTTCTACCAAACATCAACTTGAATCAGCCATAGGTTTACCCATGTTCCCTCCCACTTGAACATCCCTCCCACCTCCCTCCCGATTCCACCCTCTAGGTTATTACTGAAACCCAGGTTGAGCTCCCTGAGTCATACAGCAAAGGAAGTTGCTTTTTTTTTTTTTTTTTTTTTTTGAGCTAGAAAGTTCTGGAGTGGTATGGCCAGAGGTACAGAATCCTCTTATAAGTTATTGTCAGTCTTGTATTAGGAGCCAAAGATTTGGTGATCGTACAGATGACACTTTTTCAAAGCCAATATTCCCCCACTTCTAAGCAGAAATGCTGATAAACTGCTGGGAGGCCAGCAAGACCCAGTTGCTGAAGATTCAATTCACAGAATGATTGCTCTGGATGCAAAGCCAAAACATTACCCCGCTCTGGCTGGACCCAGAAAGAACTGGCTGCTGGTGCTGTGTTGAGAGCATCTGATGAATTCACAGAAACTTTGGGTGGAAAGGGTTTCGTTTGAGGCCTATGAGTATGTGGAAGAATTAATAAAGTGTGGAGATCAGAGGCCCTTATTCCATCTGTTTTTATCATTTTCTCTACATGGCCATGGGCATCCTTGGTCCTTTATAAACTTCCTTCTGGGCTTGTCCCTGAGTGCTCAGACCCACAGTTCTCTTTGCAGGCTGCTTGGTCTTTTCCACATCTTTAGGAAAAGCTGTCAGTCTTCCTAAATACTGACTCCTCTTGCTTTTAAGTATTACAGGGCACTGGTTGTTGGTGCAGAGTGTAGTGCATCGGGAATTTTTTGACTTCTGTTTCTGGTCAAATTGCAATAAATCATTTCTCTAATTTTTTGTAATGCAGATTTTAATACTTTTTTTTAGTGGAAAAAAGAAATCTCAAATTGTTACGAAGGTGTCATAGGAAATATTTGAGAGTGTCTGGGCTGGGTTGGAGGAGTGAGCCAAGTGGGGGAGTGCTAATGATAAGAGGATGTTGCTGGCTTCTGGTATAAATGGTGTACCTTCATTGCGAGCTCACGGACGAGGCAGTGAGACTTCCTTGCTGGTTAACTTTGAAGGGTGCCTTGCTCAGGAAAGCACACAGGGCATGGATGTCCTTCTGATTTGTGACACAAAGTGCCTCTTCATTGGATTTCTTGGTCTCAGTGTGAACATGTTTTCTTAAAGGTTAGGTTTTAGGCAGGGCTCAAAACTCTATGGAGAAGGAAATGGTAACCTTGCCTAGAAAATCCCATGGACAGAGGATCCTGGTGGGCTACAATCCACGGGGTCAAAAAAAAGTAGAACATGACTTAGCAACTAAATATTAACAACAACAAAACTCTGTAGTTTGGTTTAAGAAGTTCTTTACCATATATGAAAAAGATTCATCACAACACCTGTTATATTTTACCCAGATATTAAAAAAATAATTACCCATAAGTGGAATAGTTTCTTCAGGTGGGGTTGGGGAATAGTGGGAGGGATCTCGGTAGGTCTGTAGTCTGTGTTTGGCTTTGCTCTAAAATATTCCTTCTTTGCTCAGATTATGTATTTTTGCATTCTAATGGAGCTATAAAACCATGCCATGGGCTTGATCTGTATAACTGTTATGTCAGGTGGGATAAATGTTTATATAATAATATTGATTCACTCATTCTACCCATTCACTGTGGGCTGGTTAACATGATCTGTAGCCATTCACTGTGTTTTACTTTCAGAGGTAGTTTATTATAAGCAAAACAAAAGGCTGGCTCTTAACTACACCTGCATATAGTATCACCAGGAAAATATTTATGGTTCAGCTAATCTTGTTTAGGCCTAAAGGAACTGTGGTTTAATCAGCAAACAAGGTAGAGCAGCATAGGAAACGATCTCATTAACCCTAACCCAACTCTAAAGCTAACCCACAGAGATGTGTGGGCCGAGTGCCCCCCTTGTAACTTTCACGGCCCAGGAAAGGGAAAGGTGATTTTGAATCCTCATCCAGGATGAGGTTTGAGGTAAGGATCCACATGGACTTTGCTGTTTTCTTCAGCACCTGCACCCACATGTGGAGAAGGGAGGTGGGTTTTTGCTTTAAAAACACACACATTTCCCCCCCACCCCTAAATTTTATTGCTTTGGCTCCTTGCCACTTTTATTTATCCTTGTGGTTTGACCGGTTATTTTCGTTGTTGTTGAAGTACAGTTGATTTTCAATATTATATTAGTTTTAGGTGTACAACATAGTGAATCAGTATTTTTTATAGATTATACTCCATTTAAAGTTGTTATAAAACATTGGCTGTATATTCTTATAGTTCGTTTATTTTATCCATGGTAGTTTGTATCTCTTAATCCCATACCCTTATCCTGCCTCTCTGCCCTCCCCTCTTCCCACTTGTAACCACTAGTCTGTTCTCTGTATATGAAAATCTATTTTTGTTTTGTTAGATTAATTCATTTTTTTTGAAAACAAAAACATTTCTTGATAACTGTCTATAAGTTGAAGCTTTGTAAATCAAATCAAAATAGTTTAAGAGCAGAAAAGAGAGAGTGAGGCATACTAAGGTTAAATCATGTGCTCCTGGGCCTCAAAGTGAAACCCAGGGACACTTGCCCACACAGTATTGCTCCTTTATATGTGATAATTTAAGAGAGGTTAAAACCCGTGAACTTCCAGATGTTCAAGCGGGATTTAGAAAGGGCAGAGGAACCAGAGATCAAATTGCCAATATCCGTTGGATCATCGAAAAAGCAAGAGTTCCAGAGAAACATCTACTTCTGTTTTATTGAGTATGCCAAAGTCTTTGACTGTGTAGATCACAACAAACTATGGAAAATTCTTCAAGAGATGGGAATACCAGACCACCTGACCTGCCTCTTGAGAAATCTGTATGCAGGTCAAGAAGCAACAGTTAGAACTGGACATGGAATAACAGACTGGTTTCAAATTGGGAAGGCAGTATGTGAAGGCTATATATTGTCACCCTGCTTATTTAACTTATATGCAGAGTACATCATACGAAATGCCAGGCTGTAATGAAGCCTGAGCTAGAATCAAGATTGCCAGGAGAAATATCAATAACCTCAGATATGCAGATTATACCACCTGTATGGCAGAAAGCGAAGAACTAAAGAGCCTTTTGGTGAAAGTGAAAGAGGAGAGTGAAGAAGCTGACTTAAAACTCAACATTCAGAAAACTAAGATCATGGCATCTGGTCCCATCAATTCATGGCAAATAGATGGAGAAACAATGGAAACAGTGAGAGATTATCTTGGGGGCTTAAAAATCATTGCAAATGGTAACTGCAGCCATGAAATTAAAACATGCTTGCTCCTTGAAAGAAAAGCTAGACAGCATATTAAAAAGAGACATTACTTTGCTGAAAAAGGTCCATCTAGTCAAAGCTATGGTTTTTCTAGTAGTCATGTATGGATGTGAGAGTTGGACTGTGAAGAAGGCTGAGCACCAAAGAATTGAGGCTTTTGAACTGTGGTGTTAGAGAAGACTCTTGAGAGTCCCTTGGACTGCAAGGAGATCAAACCAGTCAGTCCTAAAAGCAATCAGTCCTGAATATTCATTAGAAGGATTGATGCTGAAGCTGAAACTCCAATCCTTTGGCCACCTGATGTGAAGAACTGACTCACTGGAAAATAACTTGATGCTGGGAAAGACTGAAGGTGGGAGGAGAAGGGGATGACAGAGGATGAGATGGTTGGATGGCATCACCGACTCGATGGACATGAGTTTGAGCAAGCTTTGGGAATTGATGATGGACAGGGAAGCCTGGCGTGCTGCAGTCCATGGGTTCGAAAAGAGTCGGACACGACTGAGTGATTGAACTGAACTGAAAAATCACTATCTTATAAACTGCTTTATTTTAGTCCTCACAAATTAATCCCAAAGTTAGTGTGCTGAAAAAAATCATTATGTTAAGAAGCCTTCCTAATATTTTATTTCATTTATTCGAGAAACTTTTATTGAACACCTAGTATGTGCTAGGCCTTTTGACATGTATCGGGAATACAATATCTAAAAAGAATCAACCCCTGCCTCAAAGGGAAGGCAGGGGCATAAATGAATGCTCAGAGTACAGGGTGATAAAATATACGTTGGAAATTGTACTCATAGGATGCTGTGGGAGCACTGAAGAGCACTGGGGATTTGTGGAAGGAGTAAGCAGTGAGGCCTTCCCAGAAGAGTTGGTACTTACACTGAGTTTTGAAGGATGAGGAGGGGTTGCTCAGATGAAGGAGGGAAGGAAGCCTAGCAGACAGAAGAAACATGCACGTGAAGGCCAATGTGATGATCTTTGAGGACTGCCCATCACTCAGCATGTCCAGAGCTTAGTGGATAAGGAGATGTGTTAGGGAGGGTAGGAATGGTGGCAAGTGATGAAACTAGCTAGATGAGAAGTATGCAGTTCATAATGGAGCACACCAGTGTACTGCTTTGAGAAGTTAGGAGTTTGCCATCATCCTGAAAGGTGGCAAATTATATTACGTAGGTGGGCAACAAGGTCAGATTTGAGTTTTGCCGTGTTCACCTTGAGCCCAAGGTGGGGAATGCTGTGAAAGAGGCTGACCCAGAGACTAGGAGCAGATATAGGAGTGATTCAGATGAGAGAAGGAAACAGCCTGGACCCAGGCAGGCTGGTGAAGAACGGAATGGGATATTAGAGAAGTAGAATCCGTGGGCGTGGTGGTGGGCTGTGGGTACGTCTCTGCTACACAACTTAGCTTTGAGCTTGTCTCAGAGCCAAGGTGAGAGAGCAGTGGCTATTTTTAGAATGAATGGATTTTGTTTGTTTATCTTAGCAAGTCAGAAAAACAAACAGAATCCATTCCTTCTAAAAACTCAAAACCCCAGGAGGAATACCAGAACTTTCTGAACCCAAAAGAGGAAGATCCTTCATAAACTTTTGATTTGAAGATGGACTTTATGAGTAGAAGTTAATGGAAATTCTGGACTTTGGAGGCAGGAAGTCCCAGCAGAGGTTTTGCCACTTAGTGGCCCTGTGGCCATGGGTGATTACTGACCCTCACTGAGCCCAGGATCTTTCACCTGTAAATCAGCTCAGAAGCCGGCCTCATAAGGATTTTGTGAGTACTCAAGTGATATGATATCTGTAACTTACCGAACACAGTTCCCTGTCTTCCCTGAATCTACATTTTTACTTCAACTTTCATCCTCTTCCATCCTTTGCCCTTAATTAGAACAAAACGTTGAACTTCAGTCAAATAATAATTTTATGCAGAGAAAAAAACTCCTTTTCCTCGATTTATTTAAGGATCTGGCTTTGAATGTGATATGGAAAGAGTCCTTGCCTCATGGTATGAGGCTTGGGCTATTGTCTGTGGCCTGCATTAACGGTAATGAGGAATGATTATGTATTTGTTTACAACAGATCACTTTGGATTTCTTCAAAGGCTATTTGTATTATCTCTGATTCATAATGAGTGATGCTGCCAAATACAAAAGAGTTGGTTTTTTTCTAGTGTAGTTACTGTTTTGGTTGATAAACAGTGCAACCTCCTTACCCACCCTCTTTTTTGCTCATAGCCAATGATTGCATAACATTTGTAGATTAAATCTTCCTTGGGACAGCTGATTAAGATGCATGGCTCTGGAGGAGTCCTTCCAGAAGCCTAAGACTCTAAGGGAGTTCAAGAAGACTGTTCTACGTGCTTTGCTCCAGCTAAGTTAAGTCGCTCAGTCGTGTCTGACTCTGCGATCCCATGGACTGTAGCCCACCAGGCTCCTCCGTCCATGGGATTCTCCAGGCAAGAATACTGGAGTGGGTTGCCATTTCCTTCTCCAGGGGATCTTCTCGACCCAGGGATCGAACCCAGGTCTCCCGTATTAGAGGCAGACGCTTTAACCTCTGAGCCACCAGGGAAGCCCCTGCTCCAGCTAGGCCTATATTTAAATTAAAGAGATCCGTGAGTCCTTCTATTTTTAAGAAGCAGAAGGCTGTATCCACTTTTTCCTTAACACTCAATTCAAAGAGAAATTGTTTTGAATAACTGAACAGATCTTTTGAATTAATAAAAATAGTAGTGCATGGCTTGCATTTCCATGAATAGTGTGTTTCTAGAGTGAAGCTGTCTTAACAACTTGGTCTTTGGGAAGTCCAATGATAGGAAGAACATTTGCATTTGAAAGCATGAGGATCTAGTTTTGCTGTTTTTGTGTCTACTGAGGAGAGTAGTAATGTATGTCTAATCATGGGAGATTGCTCCCTGCTTGGATATTTTGTAGTTTTGATTTGTGGGGTCATTTTCAGAGCACTGTATCTGTGGGATTGTGTGGGGTCGGGCAAAGGCTATTTCTATATAGAGAAGTGTTATGTTTACTAAGGGTGTCTGAGGTGGTGCAGTGGTAAAGAATCCACCTGCCAACGCAGGAGATGCGGGTTCGATCCCTGGGTCAAGAAGAGCCCCTGGAGGAAGAAATGGGCAACTCACTCCAGTATTCTTGCCTGGGAAATCCCACGGGCAGAGGAGCCTGGTGGGCTACAGTCCATGGGATCATAAAGAGTCGGACACAACTGTGTGGCTGAGCACGTAAGCATGTTACATTTACTGCTGACTGGTGCTCCAGGCTATTTCTGACCTGAGACCAATCTCTTATTCCAGGGATTCCTAGACTCACCCTAGTGTGGATTTGGTTTAAAAAGCCAAATGAAAATCAGTTTCCAGTAATTCTCAGGGAGACGTTTCCTTTTTTTCATTCCCCACACTGAAACAACCATCCTTGAAACAACCTACCCACAAAGAATTCTCTGAGAATTCACTGTGGGTAGACTTTGTTTCTGGCTCGCCCTTTCATTGTAGCCCTGTGAAGTTCTCAGCTTCACGTGGCGTTCTATTCTTATTCTACCTCACTTTGGGGTCCGAGATCAAACTCTGACCCTCTGTGGTCATTAAAGTCCGCACTCCTGGGTCCCTCCTCACCCCTGTGGGCTGCCTCAGCAGCAGTACCAGTCTCCTCTTTCCTTCTGGCCTCTGGACAGATCCTGTTCTCTCCCTGAGCTCAACCAAGCTTGTAAAATGTTTATTATGTTTTATCCAACATTTCTAGGTTTTTTATGCTGGGAAAGTTTTCAGGTTGTCAGCTTGAATAAATGGAGGTTGAAGTTTGAAGATTTGGCTTAAATTTCCAGTTCTGCTAATTGATTCTCTAGCTTTGTAGGACTGATTCCACTTCTCTGAATTTCAGTTTCCTCCTCATAAAGGGAGAGGAGCATGATAACCTCATGGGCACTCCACATACAGAGAAATTTTAGAGGCGAGCAGCCACACATTGGGAAAATGGCCTGTAGGGCATGCCGTGGGTTCCCTGCCCAGGTCCCTCTCTGGGCTGATGTCCCTGGTTCCCAGCTTCTGTGAGTGTAGGCTACTAAGGCTTGCAGCTGCTTCCTCTCTGGAGAATTGCATTTGAATTCCTATCTCAGATTCTGCTTCTCGGGAACTTAACCTGTCATTGTCATAGTGTTCGTTCTTTTTTTAAAAAGCAATTAAAATTTTTTAGTGTTGAGATAGAATTTAATCAACTTGTGAATCAAGAATGAGCCACTGTCATATTTTTGAAATTATCTCTTTTTTTTTTTTACCATCTTAATTTTATCACTTATGAACATACCATGTGCATATGACTCTACTTGAGGTTTTGGTGAGTCTGGGCATAAAAATATGGGTGCCTCTGTCATGTCCGACTCTCGGCGACCCCATGGACTGTAGCCCGCTAGGCTCCTCTGTCCATGGGATTCTCCAGGCAAGAATACTGGAGTGGCTTGCCATGCCCTCCTCCAGGGGATCTTCCTGACACAAGGATTGAACCCTTGTCTCCTGCGTCTCCTGCATTGCAGGCAGAGTCTTTACCACTGAGCCACCTGGGAAACCCAAAAGTATGGGTATGAAAGATCATCTGGACCAACCCAATTCTAAATTAAGGACTAAGGGCTTTAGAGATCATGTTAATTTCACATTTTAAGACACATATTAATTTCTTTTTATCTCTTTCTAACTCTATCCCTCTTATTTACATATTAATGAGAATTTCATAGACACTCTTTTGACTCTAAACTATGATCGAATTTGAAAGTGTATTGAGGGCCAGGGTGGGAGAAAGTGCTGATGTGTTGTCCCAGATTCAGTGCTTGGAGAGTACCCAGAAATTCCAAGAGATCAAAATCTATTCAGGAGTGAATGGATTTCTCTACTCAAATAAGCAAGAAGAAGATTAGAGCTGAAATTGTGAAAGGAATCATCAAGTTCTGAGCAACTTAGTGGACATGGAAGGAGGTTGTTTCAAACCTTTACCAGGACAGATTGTGATTCAGTATCTCTGAGCTCATCTATTTCTTTCTAATCTTTTTGTAAGGATTAAACACTCCTGTTCCACTGCCTGCTACAAGGCTCTCAATAAATGGTAATTCCTTTTTATTACTGATGATCTTGATAGTATGAAAAGTTTCATTATCGTTGTCATTTCTATCATTAGAGCCTGTCGTCACTGTACTGTATCATCTGGAGCTCTGATTTTTGAAATCTGCAGAATAAAGGGATGTTGTTGTAATTGCTGGCTTTTCTGATAATAGGATTTTAAGCCAAGGTACTTTATAGATTCATGGGCAAGAATAATTCTCCCTCCCATCCCATCCTCTCTCTTCTTAATCCATTTCCCTCCTGGAAAGGGAAAAATGATATCAAATTGAATGCAGGATCCTGGCTCCTAATTCTTATCGTTACAGTGATGTTGAGGTACTGCAGTTATTCTTCTTCTCCATATATTGGCCAGAGTTCAGTTCATGTTTGAAAATCATCTCTAACAAAATTTATACACATTCTTGTGGATTTTACATCCTAAATACTTCTGGGAGTGTTATGACTTCTGCCCAGCTCTATTACTGACATCATAATATAAACCATAATATTCTTTCCCCCAGGCTGCTGTCTAGTCTTCTAACTATTTTACTATATCCATTCAGATTCCACACCAAATGTTCTCCACTCTGCTGCCAGGGTGAATTTTTCACAATGTAAATCAGTTAAGGCCTCCCATCCCCCGTGGCTTCCCCAGCCTGCCAATACCCCTCTGTGGCTTCCCATGACTCTCAGAGGTCCTTCAGCACAGAGGCAGGGGCCCTGGCAGGACCAGCTCTGCCTGCCTCTCCTGCTTCTACATCACTGCTTACTTTGATGTCCTGACTCTGGCCAACTGGTCTTCTTGATTTTGCCCTGCTCCATCCTCCCACAGAGCTTTTGCAGTTGTGGTACCCAGGGCAGGAAGTTCCCATCCACAACTTAACCCTGCCTTATCCTTCAGATCCCAGGAGAGCCTTCCCTAAATCCTTGTCTGGATCAAGTTACCCTATAAACTGCTTTCCTTGCTCCTCGTCACCTCCCCCACTTTATTAGCTGCTCCATAAGGCCAGAGAAGATGTTTGGCTTTGGTCTTCAGTGTGTCTTTGGAGCCTACAATAGCCTGGCACATAAGATTTAATAAATATTTGTTGAATGAATAAACTAAAGGAAATGAGGGAAATTCAGAGAATAAGTAACAGGGGAACTGGCCTGTTTGTGGGCACACCTCCTGCAGCTCTAGAGATGACTTCTGTGAATCTCTGAATCATCCTCGCATCAGGAGGGTCAGATGGAGTGCTCATACAGAGTTTTGGAAGTAATCATGCAGAGATGGAGGGACTGGAAACTCTCCTTGTCATGTGGAGGAAACGCCATTTGATTGTGCTTGTAAATCCTTCCCTGAAAGATCATCCCTTCTAAATGTTCCCTCTTCACCACTTAGCTCTGTGTTCAGTACAGTTGAAATGTATGTGAGTTCATATTATTTTGAAACCTGCGTTCACGCTCAGAAAACAGATATTTAGTAGGAAATCTGTGAAATTGAATTCTTATGTGTTTTTCAGTGTGCTACATATCCACGATTCATAAAATGAAACATTTTTTTGAATATCTTTAAAATGAGAATATACTTGCAAATATATGAAATTCTAATTTTTCAATATAGAATTTTTCCAGTGCTCTGTGTGTGTGTATTCATTTTGGGGAATTCCACATGGCTAAAATTCTCCGTTAGAGACTAGATGTAAACATGTGCACAAAATGGCCATCTTATGTAGCTAAGGGCTTCAAATTGTTCTCCTAAATATTTATTTTCCATTTCACTTTTGAAGGACTTTCTTCAATATCCCAAAGTAGTCATATAATTCGATTGTTTATGTAAATGTCTTCAGGGGATTCTGCAGAAGAGTTATTTCACTGTTTGTTATGTTGTTGAGAAATGTTCATAAATCACGTAAACTGGAAAAGAATAGGAAATGAATAATCTGCCTGCAGATCTGATTCCATGATTAGCCATCCAAGGTCAACTGGAAAAAGCCCGAGATACTGGAAAATTAGTGGAGTGTTTTTGTTTTGTTTTTCTTCTAACAGGTAGGTAGAAAAGACATGAGAGAAGTGGGAGGAATGAGTTTCTTAAAAACCCAGTGTCCTCAAAGTCATTTGTAAGTGAAAGTAACAATAAACCAGTAGGGATTTCTAGAATAAGTTTTCCAGAAAAGGGAGTACATCTCTTTTTTAGGGCTATTCACATTTGGAGAGGAAATTGAAAGTTGATGTAATTTTCCAACACCATTCCAGAATTCAGGCTTTAAAGTTTCATTTTGTTAAACATTTCATTTCCTTAAAATCAGTTGACACTTCAGAAATTTTAATTTTAACCCTGGTTGTATCCTGAGAAGTAGTGACTATCCAGAGGACTCCAAATATGAAGGCTGTTAGGACACGTTTTATATCTTCAAATCATTTTTACATTCTTATCTCTACAAGAAAACTGTATGGATCCAATAAATGGAGATGTAACTGAAGGATTCTCTGTTATGTCCTCTGAGCAACTATTGTTTTGTTTCTTCTTCTTCTCTTTACAGATGTCCTAGAGTTTGTTCAAGTCTATAGGAGCCAGGAACTGTTTCTTAGCTGGCCTAAATACACATTTTGAGAAATCAAAGGGCCAGGGTTTTTCTCTCATCACTGTTTACAGTGCAATTGCTGCTTTGTTTGAAAGCAGCGATACTTCACTGCTTATAATCTGAACCAAGTTTATCCAGATTGAATTTTGAGAAGAATCTTGAATTTGGTTAGCCTTTTTGCTATTGTAGGCTCATCCTTAATCAGGCTAATTTTTAAAAATTGAGATATGATTAGCGTGTAACATTATATTAGTGGTAGGGATACAACATAATGATTCAATGTTTGTATATATTATGAAAGTCTAGTCAACACCCCCACCGTGCATAGTTACAAATATTTCTTTCTTCTGATTTTTTAATTTTTTAAGGTCTGCTCTCTTAACAAGGGGACTTCCCAGGTGGCTCAGCAGAAAAGAATACACCTGCAGTTCAGGAGATGGGAGTTCAATCCCTGGGCTGGGAAGAGCCCCCAGAAAAGGAAATGACAACTCACTCCAGTATTCTTGCTGGAGAGTCCCATGGACAGAGGAACCTGGCAGGCTGCAGTCCATGGGGTCACGAAGACTGAGACATGACTTAGTGACTAAACAACAACTGTTAACTAGGCATTAATCTCTAATTAACTAATCTCTAGGCATTTGCCCAGTGATCATATGATTTTAAAAGTTATTTCTGTCCAAGCTTGTTCTTGAAGTTAAAAAGGAAAAGAATTTAATTTCTCAATATCTCTAATTCATTTCCTTTTTCCTTTGTGATCTCCGCATATTGAAAGTTGGGCAGTATTAGAGTTTTGAGGGTGAGAAGGAGAGGAGCAATTGGAAGTCTTCCAAAATGAGGAAGCGTTACTTTGGCTAAGCCTGGAAGACTCCTCTCCTGTGGGTCTGGTCAGGACCTCCACAAGCTGCCCAGAGTGGGTGATGGCTAATGTATGGATGCAGGTGACTCTGGCAGGTGGCTGGAAGAAGTGTCAGATGGATATTTACCTGCACAGGAAATACTAGCTTCCTTCTCTTTTCTAGAGGTAATCAGGTCAGGAGTGGGAAGATGGGGCTGGACCAGGGAGATGGATCTGTGCCCAGGGGAACTCAGGGTAAGATATGATGTGAGGTGTTTATAGAAGTAGCTGTAGATTTCTTTAGTTTGAGAGTCTGGATGGGTTGGGCACAAAGAAGCCATATTTTCATATTGAGAAATAGTGATAGGGTGGCCTGAAACCACAATGTGCCCTGTGTTGTATGTCTGTAAGAGACCATGGGGCACTCTGGATGCTTGTTGTATCAGGAGAGACGCTGGGTGTGAATGTCAATGTCACACTTTTAAAGATGGGGCAGGAATGTGAATAGGCCCTCTGAACCCACTTTTCTGGCTGAAAAGAAACCAGCCAGCAAAGAGGAGCGAGATGCTGCTTGAATTCAGAGCACCATGCTACGGGGCCTGGTAGATGAATCCTTCCTCGTGAGCAGTGAGCAGCAGGAGTTGGTGGGGAAGCCTGGACGGCAGGCAGAGCTGGGCTGGTACAGGGTCCAAGCCATCAGGGCCAGGACGGGGAATTCCAAAGATCAGGCACCTTGTTCTGGAGGAGACTGGAGCTCCCCTGGGTGTTCTAGGGAGATTGGTGTCAGTGGCATTCGTGCTTGAATCCGAGTGTCAGCTCACAGGGTGTTGCAGGCAGGCCTTGAGGGAACCAAGGGTCTGCGAGCGGGCAGGGTCTCCTTGGGGACACTGAGTCTTCTTATCCTTTCACTCATGTGCTTTGGGGAAGTGTGAGCAACAGGGACTCTGCCCTTCCACCCTCATGGGCCAATGTTGTGCTGCCTTTCTTTCTTGTCTGATCTGTTTCCATGCAGGATCCCCAGGGGGAGATGGCTTTTGCTCAGTTCCAGTGAGAGGAGAGACTTTCCACCCCTCCCCTTCCCCCAGGCAGCTCTCCTTTCCTGGGTTGGTGATGGGAGGGGCAGGAGGGTTCTCTGTCCCTTTCCTGGTGGCAGGCCTCTTTCTCCTCCCCTCACAGGAGGGTTGGGTTCACAGTGTGGGCAGGTTCTTGCCCCTCCAGAGCAGCAGATGACTTTTGCTTGCTACTAGACAAGGGAAGAACTGACTCATTTGAAAAGGCCCTGATATTGGAAAGATAGAGGGCGGGAGGAGAAGGGGACCACAGAGGATGAGATGGTTGGATGGCGACACCGACTCGATGGACATGAGTTTGAGTAAGCTCTGGGAGCTGGTGATGGACAGGGACGCCTGGTGTGCTGAGGTTCATGGGGTCGCAAAGAGTTGGACTCGACTGAGCGACTGAAATGAACTGAACTGAACTGAGATGAGGGTTGGGACACCGGCAGGTTTTGTGCTTATGTTATGGATGGAATGTTTGTATCCCAGGCCTACCCCCCTGCCCCGGCCCCCCGCAACACACACACAGATTCATATGTTGAAGCCCCAGCCCCACTAGGGTGGCACTGAGGTGGGCCCTTTAGGAATTAATCAGGTTTAGTGAAGTCATGCGGAGAAGGCAATGGCACCCCACTCCAGTGCTCTTGCCTGGAGAATTCCATGGACAGAGGAGCCTGGTGGACTATATAGCCCATGGGGTTGCAAAGAGTCAGACATGACTTAGTGACTGAACAAGAAGAGACATCAGCGTGCTTTCTCTCCAACCTGTGAGAACACAGCAAGATGGAGACCAGGAAGCACCCTCACCAAGAACTGGATCTGCTGGCTCCTTGCTTTCGGACTTTCCAGACTCTGGAAGTGTGAGGAGAAAATGTCGGTTGTCTGTGCCACCCCATCTCTGGTATTCCTGAAAGCAGCGCAAGCTGACTGAGACGCAGCCCCTCATGGACAACTGCTCACCACCTGTGTTCACGTCAGGCCCAAGGCTCTCATGGGCTCCTCCAGCTCCCCGACTCCCCTTCGCAAAACCCAGCAACTCTGAGCACTAAGGGGCGCTTCTCAGGTCACGGCTCTCTCCCCAGAGTTGCTCATGGGCGTTCAGTGGAGCCTGTGGAAAAAGAGTTAGCAACGGGGGGCCAGACTCCAATTATCGAGGTCCAAGGGCCCTAAACTATCACCTCATTTACACAGAGTGTGTTAAATCTTAGTTGTTTGCTTCTCACCTGCTTTTCTGCTTTTCTGCTACCTCTTTCTCTCAGGTTTTTGTCAAACATGAGGCAGTTGATGTACCCTTTCTCCCCACAGAGGCACTGGCTACCCTTTGGGGCTCAGTTCACCGAGTTGCCTTTGACCTCAACATTCTAATGGGCTCCAGAAATGTTGTTTCATGGGTTGTCTTTCTTTTTTCTTGTTGTTAGGATGGGAGTGCTAGACTCTTTCTTGCCATTGTCTATATCGCAGCTGGACATGGAACTAGAAAACAGTGTTTAGAAATCAAAAGCGAAGACCTAGGCATGCTGAGGTCTACTGCGGCAGCATTGTTTCTAGAAGGCCTTCCTTTCCTTGACTATCTCAGTCCAATACAAGTTTCTTTTGCTCCCAAACTGTTTTCCCATACATGTGGATATCCATTAGTGAGTCTCAGGATTGAAGAGCCTATAACTGTCACTTTGTCCATCCTGCATTTTATGCTCAAACTCACATTCTGCCTGGAGAAGGAAATGGCAACCCGCTCCAGTGCTCTTGCCTGGAAAATCCCATGGACAGAGGAGCTTGGTAGGCTACAGTCCATGGGGTTGCTTAGAGTCGGACATGACTGAGCGACTTCACTTTCACTTTTCACTTTCATGCATTGGAGAAGGAAATGGCAACCCGCTCCAGTGCTCTTGCCTGGAGAATCCCAGGGACGGGGGAGCCTGGTGAGTTGCCATCTATGGGGTTGCACAGAGTCAGACATGACTGAGGCGACTTAGCAGCAGCAGCATATTCTGCCCTGTGGCATATGGTTGTCTTGACCTTTTTTTTTTTTTAATCTTACATTGTTCAGCCCAGTATGTATATATGTCTTCCCAGGTGGCTCAGTGGTAAAGAATCCTCCTGCCAATGCTGGACATGTGGCTTTGATCCCTGGGTTGGGAAGATCCCCTGGAGGAGAAAATAGCTACCTACTCCAGTATTTTTGCCTGGGAAATATGGACAGAGAAACTTGGTGAGCTACAGTCTATGGGGCCACAGAGAGCTGGGCACAACTGAGCAACTGAGCACACACACACCACACATTGTTCAGCCCAGTGTGTATATATGTCTAGCTTGAGCCCAGCTCTGTTATTGTATGTCAGCTAGTGTCCACAACAATATCATGAACAGAAAATGTGCTATCAATTTGATTAGAGAGGAATGTTCTCTGCTGGAGGACAACGGAGCAGACAACAGAATGTGTGTTTTTACCACACTTTTTAATGCATTGCCAGAGTCAATTTTAGGATGCAATTGAGTTAAATTAGTAGCTTGAAGGGAAAAGTCAGTAGCCAGAAGTAAACTGATCATTAAAACTTTTGAACTTTGACCATAATACTGAACTGACCACAGTATTGAACTGACCATTTTGGGGTTAAAAGGTTAGAAAGAGAGCACACTGAATAGCAATGTATTTTTAGTGCGCTTAGAACTATAGCTGCTTTTGGAAATTTTTGTTAAGGTGTCATGTATCAGGATTAGAATAGAGGCCATAAATATGGTTTAAAAAATGTCCTCGACATTTCATTATATGGTTTGCTATTGGCTTTCGTTGCAGTGCATTATCTGAATTGATGTAAATAGTGTTTAAGTTTGTCTTTTCATATGAATAATAAGTATCATATGTAGAGATTTCCGTTTCTATTGCTTAAATAGATTGCCACAGTAGTTTGGTACATAGTTGCCATGCACATAATTACTGCATGGCTGTTATTAGGAAAATTGTGTGGGTAAAATCAACCCTGCTATTTGGTTATGTCTGGACCTTGCTGCCTATCTGCTAAGCAATATGGGGTCAAAATAAGTACCAGGCTAGTTCTGATGTTAGCCTTTCTAGAGATGGGTTCAACTCTTCTCTGTGCAGCCTTACAATACTGCAAAACTACCATATGAGGTGTCAGCAGAGAAGAAAAGCAATTTAAAAATGCCCAACCCCACTAAATTATTACTCCCAGTACTGTATTCTGCCAGCGAATCTTGCTCTGGGTTAGTCTACTTCTTTGAAACCAATGCTCCTTCGTTCACATTATTATCACTTACAGATCATCAGTTAAGCTACAAAATATATCTTTTAAAATTAAATTTATTTATTTTTAATTGAAGGCTAATTGCTTTACAGTATTGTGTAGGTTTCTGCCAAAGATCAGCATACAAAATATTTCTTAAAAAAAAGTTGGGAATACTGTTTACCAATTAGTCTACATTAAGTAGGAGGGATGAAATCATGCCATACCTGCCAGAGATGCTCAGAGGGCTCAAACAAACCTTGTGTGCTCCAGGACCCAACGACCCCACAGAGACTGAGACAGAACTGTGTTTGAGTGTCTTCTGCAGAGGTGTGGGTCAGCAGTGGACTGCTGCAGGGGCAGGGGCTCTGGGTGCAGTAGACCTGGGTATGGCATAAGCCCTCTTGGAGAAGGTTTCCATTAACCCATAGAGCCACCAGAGCTTACACAGGACTGAGGAAACAGACTCTTGGAGGACACAAAGAAAACCTTGTGTGCAGCAGGACCCAGGAGAAAGGAGCAATGACCCCACAAGAGACTGACTCAGACTTGCCTGTGAGTGTCCAGGAGTCTCGGGTGGAGGCGTGGGTCAGCAGTGGCTTGCTGCAGGGTTGGGGGCACTGAGTGTACGCATGGGACCTTTTGAAGGAGGTCGCCATTATCTTCATGACCTCCAGCATAGTTTGGCCTCAGGTCAAATAACAGGGAGGGAACACAGCCCATCAACAGAAGATTGGATGAAAGATTTACTGAGCATGGTCCCGCCCATCAGAAAAAGACCCCTCAGTCAATCTCTCCCATCAGGAAGCTTCCATAAGCCTCTTATCCTTCTCCATGAGAGGGCAGACAGAATGAAATCCACAATCACAGAAAACTGATCAATCTTATCACATGGACCACAGCCTTGTCTAACTCAATGAAACAATGAACCATGCCATGTAGGGCCATCCAAAATGGGTGGGTCATGGTGGAGAGTTCTGATAAAACCTGGTCCACTGGAGAAGGGAATGGCAAAACACTTCAGTATTCTTGCCTTGAGAACCCCATGAACAGTATGAACAGGCAAAATGATAGGATACTGAAAGAGGAACTCCCCAGGTCGATAAGTCCCCAGTATGCTACTGGAGATCAGTGGAGAAATAACTCCAGAAAGAATGAAGGGATGGAGCCAAAACAAAAACAACACTCAGTTGTGGATGTGACTGGTGATAGAAGCAAGGTCTAATGCTGTAAAGAGCAATATTGCATAGGAACCTGGAATGTTAGGTCTGTGAATCAAGGCAAATTGCAAGTGGTCAAACAGGAGATGGCAAGAGTGAACGTTGACATTTTAGGAATCAGCGAACTAAAATGGACTGGAATGGGTGAATTTAACTCAGATGACCATTATATCTACTACTGTGGGCAGGAATCCCTTAGAAGAAATGGAGTAGCCATCATAGTCAACAAACAAGTCTGAAATGCAGTAGTTGGATGCAATCTCAAAACGACAGAATGATCTATGTTCATTTTCAAGGCAAACCATTCAATGGCATGGTAATCCAAGTCTATGCCCCGACCAGTAACGCTGCAGAAGCTGAAGTTGAATGGTTCTATGAAGACCTACAAGACCTTTTAGAACTAACACCCAAAAAAGATGTCCTTTTCATTATAGGGGACTGGAATGCAAAAGTAGGAAGTCAAGAAACACCTGGAGTAACAGGCAAATTTGGCCTTGGAATGCGGAATGAAGCAGGGCAAAGGCTAACAGATTTGCCAAGAGAATGCACTGGTCATAGCAAACACCCTCTTCCAATAACACAAGAGAAGACTCTACACATGGACATCACAGATGGTCAACACCAAAATCAGATTGATTATGTTCTTTGCAGCGAAAGATGGAGAAGCTCTATACTGTCAGCAAAAAAAGGCCGGGAACTGACTGTGGCTCAGATCATGAACTCCTTATTCCAAAAATCATACTGAAATTGAAGAAAGTAGGGAAAACTGCTGGACCATTCAGGTATGACCTAAATGAAATCCCTTACAATTATACAGTAGAAGTGAGAAATATATTTAAGGGACTAGATCTGATAGACAGAGTATCTGATGAACTATGGAATGAGGTTCGTGACATTGTACAGGAGACAGGGATCAAGACCATCCCCAAGAAAAAGGAATGCAAAAAAAACAAAATGGCAGACTGAGAATGTCTTACAAATAGCTGTGAAAATAAGAGAAGCGAATAACAAGGAAGAAAACGAAAGATATACCCATTGGATTGCAGAGTTCCAAAGAATAGCAAGGAGAGATAAGAAAGCCTTCCTCAGTGATCCAGTTCACTTCAGTCGCTCAGTCGTGTCTGACTCTTTGCGACCCCATGAATTGCAGCACGCCAGGCCTCCCTGTCCATCACCAACTCCCATAGTTCACTCAGATTCATGTCCATAGAGTCAGTGATGCCATCCAGCCATCTCACCCTCGGTCGTCCCCTTCTCCTCCTGCCCCCAATCCCTCCCAGCATCAAAGTCTTTTCCAATGAGTCCACTCTTCGCATAAGGTGGCCAAAGTACTGAAGTTTCAGCTTTAGCATCATTCCTTCCAAAGAAATCCCAGGGTTGATCTCCTTCAGAATGGACTGGTTGAATCTCCTTGCAGTCCAAGGGACTCTCAACAGTCTTCTCCAACACCTCAGTTCAAAACCATCAATTCTTTGGTGCTCAGCTTTCTTCACAGTCCAACTCTCACAACCATACATGACCACAGGAGAAACCATAGCCTTGACTAGATGGACCTTAGTCAGCAAAATAATGTCTCTGCTTTTGAAAATGCTATCTAGGTTGGTCATAACTTTTCTTCCAAGGAGTAAGCATCTTCTAATTTCATGGCTGCAGTCACCATCTGCAGTGATTTTGGAGCCCCCCAAAATAAAGTCTGACACTGTTACCACTGTTTCCCCATCTATTTCCCATGAAGTGATGGGACCAGATGCCATGATCTTCGTTTTCTGAATGTTGAGCTTTAAGCCAACTTTTTCACTCTCCTCTTTCACTTTCATCAAGAGGCTTTTCAGTTCCTCTTCGCTTTCTGCCATAAGGGTTGTGTCATCTGCATATCTGAGGTGATTGATATTTCTCCCGGCAATCTTGATTCCAGCTTGTGTTTCTTCCAGTCCAGTGTTTCTCATGATGTACTTTGCATAGAAGTTAAATAAGCAGGGTGACAATATACAGCCTTGACGCACTCCTTTTCCTATTTGGAACCAGTCTGTTGTTCCATGTCCAGTTCTAACTGTTGCTTCCTGACCTGCAAACAAATTTCTCAAGAGGCAGGTCAAGGGGTCTGGTATTCCCATCTCTTTCAGAATTTTCCACAGTTTATTGTGATCCACACAGTCAAAGGCTTTGGCATAGTCAATAAAGCAGAAATAGATGTTTTTCTGGAACTGTCTTGCTTTTCCATGATCCAGCGGATGTTGGCAATTTGATCTCTTGTTCCTCCGCCTTTTCTAAAACCAGCTTGAACATCAGGAAGTTCACGGTTTATGTATTGCTGAAGCCTGGCTTGGAGAATTTTGAGCATTACTTTACTAGCGTGTGAGATGAGTGCAATTGTGCGGTAGTTTGAGCATTCTTTGGCATTGCCTTTCTTTGGGATTGTAATAAAAACTGCCCTTTTCCAGTCCTGTGGCCACTGCTGAGTTTTCCAAATGTGCTGGCATATTGAGTGCAGCACTTTCACAGCATCATCTTTCAGGGTTTGAAATAGCTCAACTGGAATTCCATCACCTCCACTAGCTTTGTTCGTAGTGATGCTTTCTAAGGCCCACTTGACTTCACATTCCAGGATGTCTGGCTCTAGATTAGTGATCACACCATCGTGATTATCTGGGTCGTGAAGATCTTTTTTGTACAGTTCTCCTGTGTATTCTTGCCACCTCTTCTTCATATCTTCTGCTTCTGTTAGGTCCATACCGTTTCTGTCCTTTATTGAGCCCATCTTTGCAAGAAATGTTCCCTTGGTATCTCTAATTTTCTTGAAGAGATCTCTTGTCTTTCCCATTCTGTTCTTTTCCTCTATTTCTTTGCATTGATCGCTAAAGAAGGCTTTCTTATCTCTTCTTGCTAATGCAAAGAAATAGAGGAAAATAATATAATGGAAAAGACTGGAGATCTCTTCAAGAAAATTAGAGATACCAAGGGAACATTTCATGCAAACATGAAACAAAGTTTGAAGTCATGAAACAAATTTTGACATATATAATATAGCATCAGACTTCCCAGGTGGCTCAGTGGTAAAGTTGCCTGCCAATGCAGGAGACACAGGTTCAATCCCTGGGTCAGGAAGATCCCCTGGTAGAGAAAATGGCACCCCTCTCCAGTATTCTTGCCAGCAGAATCCCATGAACAGGAGCCCTGCAGTCCATGGGGTTGCAAAAGCATTGGATACAACTTAGCAACTGAAAAAATAAAAATAAAAAAGGGTACTAGTTTATCAAAGACATTGCATTGATACAATTGTTGTATCAATTATCTATTGCCACAATAATGCTGTGAAACAAACAACCAGAAAAGGCTCACTGCATATAAAAAGATAAATTATGAGTGCTGTTGATCAGCTGGGCAGATTTTCTGGTCTTGTGTTAAAAGACTCACTTGTGTTTTTGGTCGGGTGGTGGGCCAGCTTGAAGCTGGTTGGTCTGGAAGCACCTGGGACCACTGGGTTCATTTCTACAAGGACTTTCATCTTCCAGTTGTTCTTTTAGCAGTAGCAGGCTGAGAATGTAGAAGGGCAGAAGGCCGTTTGAGGCTTAAGCTTGGAACCGGAACACTGTTACTTCTGCTGTATTCTTTGGCCAAAGCAAGCCACAAGTCAAGCCCAGGTTCAAAGCTGGGGAAAGAGACTCCACCTCTTTGTGTCACATAGAAAATAGTGTGTGTGAGGGGACTGGTGAGAACTGGTACCAAACTGACAGTTTGTCCTGGTCACTGCTGCTGCTGCACATTTTCTAAAACTTTATGATATAAAACATTATCTGGTTCTGCTCATGATTTTGTGGTTCAGGCATTCAGGAAGGGCTTAGCTTGGGAGCTGTTATTTGGGAGTCACTATGGCTGGCTCTGAGTCATCTAAAGAGATGCATCCTGGATAGCTCCCTCACATGGTGGGTTGTTGATGCTGATACGTGGCTTTTCCAACAGGAAAGTAGTCAGACTTCTCAGGTGACAGTGGCTTCCCTTAGAGTGGTGTTCCAAGTGAACAGGTTGGAAGCTGAATGGCCTTGTCTGATGTAGCCTGGGGAGCCACATGTTTTCACTTTCAGGACCTTCTATCAGTAACAGCAAGCCACTGATATCAGTCCATTTTCAAGGGGAAATGAAATAGACCTTACTTCTCGATGGAAAAAGTATTGGGGAATTTACAGACATGTTGAAAAATCTCCACAAATCTATCACAATTATTCATGGAGAGAAATCATTTCCTTCATTCTGTGATAGTAAATCATGGTTCTGTGACCTTTACACCTTTAGCACTCACCATTCCCACTAAATAGTGCACTCACCATTTCTATATTCTGATTTCTTACTTCGTGTAGTTCTGTATATTATAAAGAAAACCAAGAAATGATTAAGAGTAGTCATTTATTATCCAGAATCACTGTGGATGGTGATTGCAACCATGAAGTTAGGAGACACTTGCTCCTTGGAAGAAAATTTATCACCAACCTAGACAGCATATTAAAAAGCAGAGACATGACTTTGCCAACAAAGGTCCATCTAGTCAAGGCTATGGTTTTTCCAGTGGTCATGTATGGGTGTGGAAGTTGGACTATGAAGAAGGCTGAGCACTGAAGAATTGATGCTTTTGAACTGTGGTGTGGGAGAAGACTCTTGAGAGTCCCTTGGACTGCAAGGAGATCCAACCAGTCCATCCTAAAGGAGATCAGTCCTGAATATTCATTGGAAGGACTGATGTTGAAGCTGAAACTCCAGTACTTTGGCCACCTGATGCAAAGAGCTGACTCGTTTGAAAAGACATTGATGCTGGGAAAGATTGAGGGCGGGAGGAGAAGGGGACGACAGAGGATGAGCTGGTTGGATGGCATCACTGACTCAATGGGCATGAGTTTGAGTAAACTCCGGGAGTTGGTGATGGACAGGGAGGCCTGGCGTGCTGCAGTCCATGGGGTTGCAAAGAGTCAGACACAACCGAGCAACTGAACTGAACTGAGTCATTTATTTCATTCCGAATCCTCAATGATCTTTCAGAAAATGCATACATATATACTTTCTACATAGTTTTATTTCATAGACAAAAAAAATGCTTGTAATTTTAATTTTAATTGTCTGGGAATTCATTAAGCTAATATTATCATAATTGACTTAGCAGTTTCCCAGTTTAGGTAGCTCAGTTATTTACAATTATACTAAATTGATGGCACTCCACATTTGGACATCTATTGCAATGTAACTAATTACCCGCCACCCCCACCCCCGACCCCCACCCAAAGTCAGCAGCTTCAAACAATAACCATTATTACCTCCTGCAGTTTCTGTGGGTCAGGAACCCAGGAGTGGCTTGACCTCTCATGAAATCTCTGATGAGGTTGCAGTCAGCTGTTGTCTGGAATTACAGTCTCATCTGAGGACTTCGCCAGGGCTGAGATTCTGCTTCCACCTTCACTCATGTGGTGGCTGTAAGAGTCTTCCATTTCTGCACACTTGGCTCTCTTCATAGGTTTGCCCTGGACACGGCAGCTAATTTCCCAAGTGAGTGATGAGAGGGAGAAGGAGAGAGAAAGGGAGCGAGAGATTCTGACCAAATGGAAGCTGAGGTTTTTTTCCTTTATAACCTAATCTTGAACATTATGTATCTTCACTTCCATCATACTCTGTTGATCACAAGACCAGTCTTGGCTATGTGTGGGAGGGGACTGCACGTAGGTGTGAATGTCAGGTGATGGGGATCATTGATGGGCTCATCTTGGAGCCTGTTTACTACAGGCTATTTATTGCTACAAACACCTTTGCTCAAGTTGCTGTTTATTGATGGTCAGAAAGGGGACATCTACTTGTCTGGTGTTGAATTATGAGATCATGTTGTTGTTGTTCAATCTCTATGTCATGTCCAACTCTCTGCGACACCACGGACTGTAGCAAGCCAGACTCCTCTGTCCACTCTCTCCCGGAGTTTGCTCAAACTCATGTCCATTGAATCAGTGACACTATCTAGCTGTCTCATCCTCTGCTGACCCCTTCTCCTTTTGCCTTCAGTCTATCCCAGGACCAGGGTCTTTTCCAATGAGTCGGCTCTTCACATCAGGTGGCCAAAATATTGGAACTTCAGCTTCAGCAACAGACCTTCCAATGAATATTCAGGGTTTATTTCCTTTAGGGTTGACTGATTTGAGCTCTTTGCAGTCCAATACCAGATCATAGGGATCGACAATTCAATGGGATCATTTCAAAAAGTTGTTAACTATTCTTGCAAATATTTTTGTGCCATAAGATAGTCATTGCAATGATTCTTACATTTTAAATGTCTACACAAAATACTTCAGACCATTTTACAAAGCATGTAGCTGCTGGTGCCCCCAGTCAGTTTTGGTTTGAGAAAAAGAGAAACAAGAGAGAAACAGGGAACTGCTGGATCCCCAGAACCTTTTTTTTTTTTTAAATTTAATACCTGGTTTCCATAAACTAGTCTGTAGTCCTATGGCTCAGACAGTAAAGAATCTGCTTGCAATGAAGGATCCTTGGGTTGGGAAGATCCCTTGGTGAAGGGACTGGCAACCCGCTTCAGTATTCTTGCCTGCAGAATCCCATGGACAGGGGAGCGTGGTGGGCTACAATCCAAGGGGTCGTAAAGAGTTGGACACAACTCAGTGACTAACTTTCTTTCACTTTCCATAAACTAGGCCACACTGCCCCCAACCTAATATAAGCCACTGCCATTAATAGTTCCTTTAATGGAAGAAATCTTAATTGGCAAGAAATGTGACCATTACAAAACAGAACATGTTCTTCACCATTTATGCTACGTTACCCTCCTGCTCTCTTGACCAGTTTTGAGGCAGCATGAAGGAAACGTGCTCCAGACCAGGGTACTGAAAGGGCTGTTCTATGTCAGGTGAGTTTTAAAGCTTTTATTACAATCTGTGAACTAATTTAATATGTTATAAATGAATACTCCTACGTTTTGTGAGTTCACACCCCTCCCCTCACCATTTATAGAAGATAAAATGTAACTGATTCATTTTCATGTCTGTAAAAATCTTTCCAGCTTTTGCAGAAATACATCTGGATTCATTTACATGATGCATTTTCAATCATTTCAAAATTTAATAAATTTTACAGCACCTTCCATGTTGTGGGCTCTCAATAAATTGCCACGACCATGTTAAATGATGGGGTAATAAGGACAGGACTCTGGTCGTTTATACTAATGACAAGGTTTGCATTTATAATGAAGTCTGGGCCACTGAGGGGCCAGGCAGAGCACCTGTAGGTGAGGAAGGGCTGCCTTTTAAAGTTTGCCGTGAGGATTATGCTGTGCGAATAAACCGAGCTGTGCGTGGGTGGTCCTCTCTCTGCCCCCTTTCTGCTTTTAAAGACTTAGAAGAGCTGCCAAAGTACCTATAGAAGGTGTTTGATTTAAAAGGTTTCAAAGGAAACACTCCAGTTTGCCTTCTTGTAGGGGCTTGTGAGCGAGCAGAGTTTGCAGCTGCGTGGAGGGATAAAGAGAAACTCTGAGCATTTAACTGAATTTAAAAAAATCATGCCAGGAGGGCCTTTGACCAAGAAACTCTGATAGATTTATGACACCTGGTGCCTGAACTCCATCTGTGACACCAGGGTTATAGTTCTGCAAGCCCTTAACACTGCAGCTGATCTGGTCAGCTTCTGGCTGCACTGGGCTCTGATGCACTTAGCTGCAGTTGTTTGCAGATGTCAGGAAAACGAGATGATCATTTGCAGATTTCCAGGATCTCTACCAGATTTCTTCACTCTTCCTTTCTCACAAGGAAACCTTCCAGGATACACCAGTATCTGAATGGCAGGGTGTTCTGGCATATCTGTTCAGGGGTGTTAGGGGCTTCCCCAGAGTGGAGAGGTCAAGGTCAGCCCATGCTGTTGCTGCTTGTATGGGTTGGAGACTGCCTGCATATGCGAAGACTAAACTAAACCAAGTTACCCAAATAAGGATGGCTTTATGTATCAGAATGTGCATGTGTGTGTGAATGATGAAATACATGTCAATAGTTTATAGTAAAAAAAAAAAAAAATTGAAAACAACATACCCATCCATGAGAAGCACTGATTCTATAAATTATGGTAGATTGGCAGAGTGGACTACTATATAACTACAAAGAAGGCGTACCCATATGGGATAGACAGACATATCAAGTATAAATGAAAAGTGAAAGTTAGTCGCACGGTCGTGTCCGACTCTTTGCGATTCCGTGGATTGCAGCCTGTCCCACTCTTCTGTCCATGGAATTCTCCAAGCAAGAATTCCAGTGGAATTCACTGGAGTGGGTTGCCAGTCCCTTCTCCAGGGGATCTGCCTGACTCAGGGATCAAACCCAGGTCTCCTGCGTTCCAGGCGGATTGTTTACCAACTGAGCCACTAGGGAAGCCCTGCTGCTGCTGCTAAGTCGCTTCAGTCATGTCCAACTCTGTGCGACCCCATAGTCAGCAGCCCATCAGGCTCCCCCGTCCCTGGATTCTCCAGGCAAGAGCACTGGAGTGGGTTGCCATTCCCTTCTCCAGTGCATGAAAGTGAAAAGTGAAAGTGAAGTCGCTCAGTCCTCTTCGTGACCCCATGGACTGCAGCCTACCTTGCTCCTCCATCCATGGGATTTTCCAGGCAAGAGTACTGGAGTGGGGTGCCATTGCCTTCTCCGAGGGAAGCCCTAGCAAGATGCAATACAGAGCATGTAAATGATGTATTTATGGTATTTAAAGAAAAGGAAAGTGAAAGTGAAGTCACTCAGTCGTGTCCAACTCTTTGCGACCCAATGGACTGTAGCCTACTTCTCCGCCCATGGGATTTTCCAGGCAAGAGTACTGGAGTGGGTTGCCATTTCCTTTTCCAGGGGATCTTCTTGACCCAGGGATCAAACCCAGGTCTCCCACGTTGCAGGCAGATGCTTTACTCTCTGAGTCACCAGGGAAGTAGAAAGAAAAGGAAAGAATGAGTATATATGTGTTTGCTTGAGAAGTATAACATTCTCTAGAAAGCTATATATGAAATATTGGTTGCCTCTAGGCAATATTGGTTGAAATATTGGTTGCCTCTTGGAAGGAAACTGAGTAACTAGAAAACAGAAGTGGGAGGGGTACATTCATTGTATAGCCTTTTGTGCCTTTTGAATCTTACCTGGTAAATAAGATGCAAAATAAATACTGTCAGAAAAGAGTGTTGGAACTTCCCTCCTTTCTCCCTCTCTCCATGTCTGACACTTCACTTCATGAGTGGTGGACTGATGGGTCTCCCACCAGGAGGTAGACTCTTTAAGGAGACCTGACTATAACCTCTTGAGAGGACTTGACTGTGACCTACTGGGCACCATGATTCTGTCATGCAGTGCACTGTTGGGTGCCTTGGGATAGGCTAAGTGAAGTCGCCCAGTCGTGTCCAACTCTTTGTGACCCCATGGGCTGTAGCCTACCAGGCTCCTCTGTCCATGGGATTTTCCAGGCAATAGTCCTGGAGTGGATTGCCATTTCCTTCTCCAGGGGATCTTCCCAACCCAGGGATCGAACCTGGGTCTCCCGCATTGTAGACAGATGCTTTACCATCTGAGCCACCAGGGAAGTCCAACCTGGCTGTAAACGGAGAGGTGGAAATTGCATGTTGTGTTGTTTTCACCCAGAGTCACACATTTGAGTTAAAATTATTAGAAGATGCCAAGAAAAGTAAGCCAATGACTTGTCATGTTTCACAGTCCCTGATTGGTACCAAACAGTGAGTCCCGGCTATGTGATCACTGTGTGGGAAGGATGAATAACACCTGATGCCAGCCTAACATTTCAGGTGCAATGTGAATGACATCCAGAGACAGACAATCAGATGGTGCATAAAGGGGACCCTTGTGCTCACGTGAGAGAAGTGTCTCAGTCTGGAAGAAGAAGATAATTAAATTCCTAAACTGAGCATGTGTTACTGAAGGAAGAGATAGGGTAAAAAGGAAATATCCTTTGTGACCCCTGCTAGAGGCTTTTGTACAAACTCGAATGTGTAAAGGGAGTTAATAGAATTCTGTGTAACTGTGTGCATATTATATAGCCAATTCCAGTTGAAGTAAAATTTTTCTTGAGATATCAAAACCAAACCAAAACAAAAGATCAATGCTATCAAGAACATAAACAGGGATGTATGAAAACTGGATTGTAAAATAGTAAGCAGTTAAGATTTACATCAAGTTATTTACATATAAGAAAACATATGATATTAAATGGCTTTTATATAGGAGAAACACAGCATGGGATAATATATTTATTTCATTTTTGTTGTATTTTATTTTTTTTCATAAACCACAAAATATTACCCATCTGTGGGGTAATAAATGGTCACTAAGATGAGAGTGAATCTTTTTTGGGTTTAAAGTTTGGGTAATAGAGTTTTCTCTATTATTCTCAAACCATCACCCCCCCAGGTAGAAGCAGAATTTTTTAGGCTATCTTCCTTTGAAGTAAGAACTTTAAGATCTTACATCTGGTGCTCTAAGAGTTAACCGGGAAGCTGATAAACATGTAGGTTCCTGGGCCGACTCCTGGGGATTCTGATTCAGTAAATTGGAATCGGAGCCCAGGAATATGAATGTTCTTCAAATATGCTAGGAAATTTGGATGCAAGTGGTGTATGGACTATTCTTTTAGAAACCCTGTTCCTGTGTTTCTATTGTTTTCTTGTTGTTGTTTTTCTTTATAAAGGCTGAGTTTTAATAGAGTGAAGCTGTGAAATAGTAAAGCTGGGGTTGGCAACCTACAGCGCATGGACCAAATCTAACCTTCCTATTTGTGTAAATATAGTCTTACTGGCACATTGCCATGCCCATTTGTTTACGTATTGTCTGTGACTGCTTTTGAGCTACAGGGTCAGAGGTGAGTGGTTGTGACAGAGACCAAATGGGTTGCAAAACCTAAGATATCGCTATCTGGCCCCTTACAGAGAAGTTTGCCAACCACCATGTTATAGGAAGAATCTGTACCTGATATATTACATACATTTCCCTAAAAACAAATAAGACCTTCACCAGCAGACCATGATACTTAGTGAGTACGTCAAGAGTCTGTTTCCATTAGTCAGGAAAATCAAAAAGACTCAGAATGGAGTAAATTCAAAATAGAAGATGAAAGTGATAAAGAACCTAAAAGAGAAGATATGCCTCAGGCCTCCGAAATAAATGACTTATTTCACCTACCAAAGCATGGCTTGGGGTGAGGGATGTTCCTGGCCCTCTGCTGGGTGTGTATTTACATGAACCTGTGTCCTAAACTCACTTTTCGCTGGAAGTAGACAGGTGCCTCACCTAGCCTAGAGAAGGAGGTAGCACAGAGGTCTTCATTTTTCCGTGGACAGAGAACGCTGTCATTAATTCAGTTAGTGGGAAATGGATTTCTTGGCTTTGATAATTAAGCTGGCAAAGCAGATTTGGTTCCAACGTTTTAATGAGCGCGTGTGGGTGGCCAACAAATTGCAGGTTCAGACATAAATGTTTCAAACGTGGGTGGCTGGCTTTTAACCCCAGGGCAAATTCTGTGATTGTAAGGACGTTTTAGGCTGGTAGCCAAGTTCAAAGAGTATTTGCCAAATATTAAGAAAAATGTGAACTACTCTAAGGAATATTATATTATTTGAGGACAGGATTATGTTGTTCGTTGAGTGCGGTTAGGATGCTAAGCTAACATCATTTGCGTCCACTCAAATTACAGATTTGTGAACATTCATATGTGTGTATTTGTGCTTGCATTTCATACTCAGGAGATAATCTCAAAAGACAGAGAGAAATGAAAAAGGAAAGAAGTGGATTCATTACTCCTTTTTTGTCTTCTAGTGCCTGAGTTCAGTTCAGTTCAATCACTCAGTCGTGTCTAACTCTTTGCAACCCCATGGACTGCAGCACACCAGGCTTCCCTGCCCATCACCAACTCCCAGAGCTTGCTCAGACTCATGTCCATCTAGTCGGTGATGCCATCTACCCATCTCATCCTCTGTTGTCAACTTCTCTTTCCTTCTGCCTTCAATCTTTCCCAGCATCAGGGTCTTTTCCAATGAGTCAGCTCTTTGCATCAAGTGGCCAAAGTATTGCAGCTTCAGCTTCAGTATTAGTGTCTAACTGTTAGGTATTCAGACCTGTGTAGTACTTTATGGCCAATCTTGGTTTTCTATCTGGGGGGTGATCAAAATCTGGGCTCTTATGTAATCTCAGATCACTTGGAGCATTAAACTCATTACAGAATGAGTTTGGACCCAAGAAAAGAAGGGTTAATACTTTCATTGAATTTTCACTTCCTTAGGGAGGCTACAGTTGAGGCAAAGTCCAGCTGGGTTCCATGAAGAAAAGGAGGGCAGATTTGAAAAAGTAAGTAATAGATTTCAATTTAGGTTGCTTTTCAGCCTGAAAAAGAGTCTGCATTCAATCACTGATCCTGTTAGTCGAGATAGTAATGAAATGAAAAGCAAATACAGCTTAAATTTAAAGGATATTGGAAAATATCACTTTGGCTTCTTGATTTACTCTCTCCCATTACTCAGTAAAACAAAATATGATTTGACATATTGTTCATTGTGTAGTTATGCTGGGCTCAGAAAACTAAGCCCTGTTACCTCATACTTCTTACATTTGCAAAAGTAATCAAGACTGACTTGAATTGGAGTGGAAAACCTGTTGACTTGGAGATAGAAAGATATTGGAATCTTTTACATTCCTTTCTCATATTTACCTACTGACAGCTTATACAGGCTTTGTACATTTTCTGATCAAAGGATATCCAGATGGATAGTAATGTATTTTATGCTCTTAAAGACATCAAGAATTAGACTTGTGGATTTTGCCTGTTTTTAAAAGTCAATGTGTTGTGGTTGTTAAAAAGCATTATTTTGTATTTCTGTTGTTATCAAGCTATTGCCCCAGAATCATATCCCTGCCCCATTACTCTTATCTCAGTTTCAAGTGGAAGCTGCAAAGAAAAAACAAAGAAAGAACTGGTTAGAACCAGCTGTGTCCAAGATGGTACAAGATTTGACTTCCAGTAGAGCTTGAGCCTTATTATACACTCATGGCAATTCATTAGCATGCTAAATGACACACCCACCAGTGCCTTAACCTTGACAGTTGCTATGACAATAACTGGAAAAGCCCAAACAAGGGCTAAAAAGGAGTATTACATCTCTTCTGAGTCCGAGAAGCATACTCCTGTTCTCAGATGGTGGTGGTGGTTTAGATAACTCATGAATATTCCTCCCACACCTTCCAGTTTCCTCACATTTCCCTGGACTCTCTTAAGTACTTGATGTCTCTGCCCAAAGTGGGTTAAGAAGTTGATTTGCAAACTAGGTTCCAGTTCTTCATTCCCTGGTCATTGAATCAAGCTTGTGCTGTTTCAGTCTAAGCATTGGTTTTGTTATTGACTGTGTGAATACATTTGGGAAAAAGTTATCTGGCTGAGAAAAGGAGTCTCAGCCCAGGCTAGGACCCCGATGTGGGTCCAGTCAACCAATCAATAATAGTATTAGTAGTAACTTGGGTTTTCCCTGGTGGCTCAGTGGTAAAGAAGCTACCTGCCAATGCAGGAGATGAAGATTCGATCCCTAGGTCAGGAAGATTCCCTGCAGAAAGAAATGGCCACCCACCCCAGTATTCTTGCCTAGGAAGTCCCATGGACAGAGGAGCCAGAAGGCTGCAGTCCATTAAGTTTCAAAGAGTCAGACACGACTTAGTGAATAAACAACAACAAAAGTGGCATCTGCCAGATTTCTACATATAAATTCAAGAGACAAGTCATGTATTTGTTAACTAATAAGTGCTTAATGAATATTTTATGAGGAGACATTGAAAACTATGTAGATATTCTGTTTTTCATCAGTTTCTTATGTGTTATTTTAACATCCATTGATGATTCTCAGCAGAATCAGTTATTACTAAATGTGTTGAGTTATTGCCAATGGTAATTTTCTACATTCTCATTTTTTCTACCTTTATTGCTTGACCCTCCACTATAGGATAGAATTTTCTCTTCTTATTTATTTATTTAAACATAGATTCATGAAGTCTTAACTTGATGGAATGGATTATAACCCTTTTTGGCTTTTTTTTTTTTTTTTTTTTGAAGTTCAAAATTTCCCAGGTTTGGCCAACAGGAGCTCCACCAAGTTGGCTCCTATATCCCTTGACATATTCCGGTCATTCGTTAAGCACTTCCTTTTTTATGGTCCAATAAGATTTTACAGACTTACCTTGTGCTTTCCTTGCCCTGGAATCAGCAATTTCTCCAATATCTGGTTCTTTTTAGTGGAGAAGAGTATTTAGAAACCCTGATCTGGATGCTAGGTATGTACTTTGCTACTGGAAGGTCATTGCTTCTAGGTAAGCCCTGTCAGTGAACAAAACTAGAAAATGTGTGACTCCATGCACACACATGCACACCCCATACCTGCTTCTTTATCTGCCTATTTATTAAAGCCTTGTGCTTACACTGATGCTTCGATTCCAGTGTAACACCCTAGGTTTATTCTAGTAGGAACAATAATGCCTTTTCCTTATTTATAACCCTCCCTGTGACTGAGAAGAAACTGACCCCAATTATCTTCAGTATATTCCTTAGTTGCTCAAGTCCTGTGAACAGCCATACCTGACTCCTGGGGGCTGCCTCTTTGTTTCTAGTTCCAATGGCCTTGACCCCACATTAGAAAAAAAATTCCCTTAAGCAGCAAGATCCATGGAACAAGTGATAGAGAAAGAGACACAGAAAGAGAGAAGATAGTAATGCACACAGTCTGTAAAATCAAGCCTGATAGATAGTCTAAAGTCAGGCTTTCGATACACAGAGGCTAAGTAACCATGACCCATAGAACACCTCTGTGGGGGAAGGTATGTAATTTGCTATTTAATGATATGAGCAAAACTGATTTTCCTTCCTTGGAGAGGGGATCTGTAATCTCAGAGGTGAGAAAAAGTATATAAGCCTAAAACATTATGTTTGTATCAAAAGTCAAAATCTTACTGGAAGAAATCTTAAAGTTTTAGGGGAAAACAGGTTTTTTGTTTTTTTTTAAAGTGCAAATAAGATTTTGTTTTCATTAATAAGCTAATTAAATAAGCTCACCGTTAAAAAGAGCTGATGTATTCACGGCTCTTGTAAGACTCACAGGTATTCGTATTCGTGCATGTGGGGGTGGGGAGTGAACCTTCACATGTGTGTGCACGTGGAGAGAATGGTGAGTTTCCTCTTATCTTCTCACATCACAAGAGGTATAGCCAATTTCCTTTAGTTTTAGAAGAGATGGTTGCCAGGAACCATCCTTTTAGTTGAAAAGTGCGAAATATGACATGAAACGCTGATTTTTGGAAACTTTCTTACATAATCGAATGCTTTTCTGGACTGTGTAAAATTTTATGACAAAAACCATAGCATGATTTAGAAAGATTTTTTAAAAAATACCTAGATATAGCAAACTGAAAAAAGGAAGTTTATCACTGACAGTATAAAATTTACCCTTGGGAAAAAAAAAGGTAATCTATAAATTAATCTGCAATCCTTTGCTCTAAGAATGCCTTTAATATCTCCGGCTAACATCAGGTGTTTTTGAAATCAATAGCAATCTAATTGCCCACAGAGAACAGTTGCCCTCCTATGCCTTAAGCCAAAGAGGAATTGTGTGCTTTTGTGATAAACATAATTTAGAGGAGGATTATATATTCTTCCTTAGTTTATTAGCTACTGGTGCTGCCTTATCCTGTTACCCATGTTTCCTTTTCATTATTTAATGGATAGTGCAGAAAAAGAAATGTGATATTAAAATTGGTAGCAGTACAACTTAATTTTGAAGGGTGGGAAATAGACTTTCTTATAAATTGCCTCCTTAACTAGCAAGATTAACTTGTGTGTTCAGAGTGTAAGTTAACACTGCTTTCTGATAGGTTCTGTATTGTGCACTGTAGACTAGGGTGAGGTGTATTTCTACAGAATTTTAGATTCAGAATGGAGTCTTGTAACCAACATGGCAGAGTAGGAGACGCCCAGCTCTGTCCCACCACAAAGATCAATGATGAGATGATGTCCACAAGTGAAACCAGCTCTGGGAGAGCTCTGCAGCTCACTTAAGAAACTGGAGCAACACAGCGGAATGAAACACTTAAGAATAGTCACAGAAAAGGGAAGGAAGAACGGGTTCATTTTGCCTGCATCCTTTCATCCCCTAAGCTGGCATTGCTTGGTCTGAAGAGTGAACTCCCTAGCTAGAAGGAAAGGGTGAGCAGCCAGCTCCCTGCGTTTTTAGGGGCACCATATGGAGGCCCTGCTTTGGTTACACCCCAATAACCTTTGCAATCTCTGTGGATCACTCATAATACACACCAATGATCACACAATTTTAGATGTTGTGACCACTAGTGGCCTGACATGATGAGCCACCGTGTACCCCTGGGCTTGGAGCCACTGCCCCTCACTCAATGCCCTGCTGCTGCTTCTGCTAAGTTGCTTCAGTCGTGTCCGACTCTGTGCGACCCCATAGACAGCAGCCCACCAGGCTCCCCCGTCCCTGGGATTCTCCAGGCAAGAACACTGGAGTGGGTTGCCATTTCCTTCTCTAATGCATGAAAGTGAAAAGCAAAAGTGAAGTCGCTCAGTCGTACCCGACTCTTAGCGATCCCATGGACTGCAGCCTACCAGGCTCCTCCGTCCATGGGATTTTTCCCTACAGCACCATATTCAGGGTGACAGTGTACTCTAGCATTTCCCCACCCACAGGTGAAGGTCTTTCCTTACCAAAGTCAGTCCATAAAGTCTGGAAGAGGTGACCACTTCTTCAGTTGTTCAAACATCTGTATAAGGCTTTTCAGGGGTCATGAAGAATGAGGGGAACATGACTCCACCCAAGAAGCTCAGCAAACCTCCAGTAGCTGACTTAAAGAAATGGACATATAGAAATTACATGACAAAAAAATTCAAAATAATTATTCGAAAGATACTCAGAGAACAGGAGTTCTCTGGTGGTCCAGTGTTTAGGACTCTGCACTGCCACTGCTATGGCCCGGGGTTCAATCCCTGGTTGGAGAACTAAGATCCCCACAAGCCACATGGCACAGCCAAAAATAAATAAATAAATGTAAAATAAATAAAGATGCTCAGAGAGCTACAGTAAACACAGATAATAAATAGTGCAATGAAATTAGGAAAACAATACAAGAACAACATAAGAAGTTCAACAGAAAGATTTTAAAAATTAATAAAAGAACCAAACAAATTTTGGAGCTGAAAAATAGTGACTGAGCAGAAGAACTCACTGAGAGCTTCAGCATTAGACTGGACCAAGCACAAGAATGAATCAATGGGCTTGAAGACAAATCATTTGAAACTATTCTGTTATAGGAGCAAAAAGAAAAAAGATTGAAAAGGAAGAAGGGAGCCTACAAGAGAAAAGAAACAATCTATACATCTTTGGAGTCATAGAGGAGAGGAGGGCAGAAAGGGTTAATATTTTATTTAAAGAAATAATGACCGAGAACTTCCCAAACCTGGGGAGAGAGTTGGACATCTAAGTTCAGGAAGCTAATAAGTCACACCAAAATTTTCAGTCCAAAACTATCTTCTCCAAGACACATTGCAATAAAACTGTCTAAAATCAAAGAAAGAAATTTAAAAGCAGTGAGAGAAAACAAAATTTTCCCATACTAAGGCTATAATTAGATTTCTTAGCAGAAACCTTGCAGGCCAGAGCAGGATGATGCATTCAAAATGCTGAAAGAAAAGAACTGCTAATAAGAATACAGTTGACTCTTGAAATAGCACAGCTTTGAATGCATGGGGCCAGTTATCCACAGTCTTTATCTCTTCATCTATAGCTGTGCTGGGTCCTGGTTGCTGCATGGGCCTTTCTCTAGTTGTGGCAAGCGGGGGGCCTACTCTCTAGTTGTGATGCCCAGATTGCAGTTCTTCTCTTGTTGCAAAGCACGAGCTCGAGGGCATGCAGGCTTCAGCCATTGCGGCTCCTAGGCCCTAGAAAGCAGGCTCAATAGTTGTGGCACACGGGCATGGTTGCTCTGAGGCAGGTAGGATCTTCCCAGATCAGGGCCCAGTTCCTTGCCTCCTGCGTTGGCAGGCAGATTCTTCACCACTGAGCCACCAGGGAAGTCCCCACAGTTTGTTTCTCTGTTATCAATAGTGAATACTACAGTACTCCATGATTGCACTTCGCTGGATCTGAGAATGTGAAACCATGAATACAGAGGGCCAGTGGATACAGAGGGTCCATGTATACAGAGGGCCAGCTGTAAGTTGTACGTGGCTAATTGATCGTGAATATTAATACCCCCTAGCCCCTGAATTGTTCAAGGGTGACCTTCATTTTATCCACATATGATGGTTTTCCCTAAGAAGTAAGAGGTGAGGGAGTTTATTATCAATAAACCCACCTTACAGGAAATGCTGAAAGGAATTCTCCAGACTGAAACACGAAAGAATGATAACTAGCAACATGAAAACATACAGCACGCCGGTAAAGATAGGTATATAGTCAGATTCAGGATACTTGGAAGATGATGCTGTGAAAGTGCTGCACTCAATGTGCCAGCAAATTTGCAAAACTCAGCAGTGGCCACAGGACTGGAAAAGGTCAGTTTTCATTCCAGTCCCTAAGAAAGGAAGTGCCAAAGAACGCTCAAACTACTGCACAGTTGCACTCATCTCACACACTAGTAAAGTAATGCTCAAAATTCTCCAAGCCAGGCTTCAGCAATATGTGAACCGTGAACTTCCAGATGTTCAAGCTGGTTTTAGAACAGGCAGAGGAACAAGAGATCAAATTGCCAACATCCGCTGGATCATGGAAAAAGCAAGAGAGTTCCAGAAAAACATGTATTTCTGCTTTATTGACTATGCCAAAGCCTTTGACTGTGTGGATCACAATAAACTGTGGAAAATTCTGAAAGAGATGGGAATACCAGACCACCTGACCTGCCTCTTGAGAAATCTGTATGCAGGTCAGGAAGCAAGTTAGAACTGGACATGGAACAACAGACTGGTTCCAAATAGGAAAAGGAGTATGTCAAGGCTGTATATTGTCACCCTACTTATTTAACTTATATGCAGAGTACATATTGAATGCTGGGTTGGAGGAAGCACAAGCTGGAATCAGGATTGCCAGGGGAAATATCAATAACCTCAGATATGCAGATGATACCACCCTTATGGCAGAAAGTGAAGAAGAACTAAACAGCCTCTTGATGAAAGTAAAAGAGGAGAGTGAAAAAGTTGGTTTAAAGCTCAACATTCAGAAAATGAAGATCATGGCATCTGGTCCCATCACTTCATGGCAAATAGATGAGGAAACTGGCTGACTTTATTTTTCTGGGCTCCAAAATCACAACAGATGGTGATTGCAGCCATGAAATTAAAAGATGCTTACTCCTTGGAAGGAAGATAATGACCAACCTAGATAGCATATTAAAAAGCAGAGACATTACTTTGCCAACAAATGTCCATCTAGTCAATGCTATGGTTTCTCCTGTGGTCATGTATGGATGTGGGAGTTGGACTGTGAAGAAAGCTGAATGCCAAAGAATTGAGTCTTTTGAACTGCAGTGTTGGAGAAGACTCTTGAGAGTCCCATGGGCTGCAAGGAGATCCAACCAGTCCATCCTAAAGGAGATCAGTCCTGGGTGTTCATTGGAAGGATTGATTTTGAAGCTGCAACTCCAATAGTTTGGCCACCTGGTCTTTTCTCATTTGAAAAGACCCTGATGCTGGGGAAAATTGAGGGCAGGAGGAGAAGGGGACTACAGAGGATAAGATGGTTGGATAGTGTCACTGACTCAATGGACATGGGTTTGGGTGGACTCCGGGAGTTGGTGATGCACAGGGAGGCCTGGCATGCTGTGGTTCATGGGGTCTCAAAGAATTGGACACGACTGAGCGACTGAACTGAACTGAATGTTGTAATTCAGTGGTGTGTTAACCACTTAACTCTAGTATAAACATTAAATGACAAAAGTATGAAAAATACCTATAGTTAAAACAATTTGTTAGTCGATGCACAATATAAAAAGATATTAATTGTGGCATCAGAAACAAAATGTGGGGAGGGGAATAAAAGAGTGGAATTTTTGTATGAAATGGGAGTTTGGGTATTAGCTTAAAATAGACTGTATATATCTATAAGCTATTTCAAGTAAGCCTTAGTAACCACAAAACAAAAGTACACTCAAGATAAACAGAAGGGACTCAAAAATAGAGGCTTTTAGGATCACAATTATCAACTTACAAAGGAAGCAAAGAGGAACACAGGAACTACAAGACAGCCAGAAAACAATTAACAAGATGACAATAGTAAGAACTACCTAACGATAATTACTTTAAATGTAAATAGATTAAATTATCAGATCAAATGGCACAGAGTGACTGAATGGATAAAAAATAAGACCCAGCTATATGCTGCCTATGAGAGATTCCTTCAGCTTCAAAGGCTCACATAGGTTCAGAATGAAGGTATGGAAAAAGGTATTCCACACTATTGGAAACCAAAAGGAAGCAGGGGGAACTATACTTCTGTCAGACAAAATATATGGATGAAAGAAGAAAAACATGACAAATAGGTGACGATTAGCTTATGTCTGATGTTTTTACTCATCAAGATAGATTTCTAGTCTTTCACCACGTGTCTGTAGCAGTTTTCCTATCACTTATAAATGATCCCCAAAAAAGAACTCATATAAGGTTTAAAGAAAGGATTTAGAAGTCTGAGAAATGGTTTCCTGATACAAAGAGATAACAGAAAGAAGTTAAAATTCAAGGAGGAAACGAGAATGAAGGACCAATAACACCAGGAAAATCTAAAGATATGCTTATTGTTCTGAGTAGTTTTCCACTACAACTTAAATCTTTGGCCTGTTGGGAGCATCTGAGCTTATTTAGCCTCATGAACTTCAGATCATATTGCTGGAGCTCTAAGTTCAAGTCATGTTGATGAAGTGTGCTCATATGGTCCAAAGAAGTTAGATTTGGGGGGCTGAATCACAAGAATGTGTTGGATACATCTGGCTGTTTTCTAGCTCTGGAAAGAAGATGAATTGGGCCGAGGTCTCTGCTTACTGCTACTGGGTGATTGTGCAATCACAGATATAGTACAAGGCTATTCTTGGCCTCCTACTTGACAACTCAGGGCCAACATACTCTACTTGACACAAAACACAAGCATTTTTGAAGGCTTGTATTGTGCAATATAATACTAATAGAGAACTTTAGAGATTAACTGCTGCTGGATGGGTGTGGTGAGTACTGATTGAAAACATACAATCACCATCACAGTATAGAGCACTGTTACTAGGAAGGGGTCATGGACCACTGAGAGATGGGTTTTTTTGCGAGAAGGTACTCTGCTCATTTATTTTCACTATCTCTGCGTCAGACCTGATGGGGATTGATAATATTTTTTCTTAGCACCAGAATTTGGTCAATCCATTGCCTGGGTTACTTGAATCATTGCAGAATGTCATGGGGGATGGGGTGACGTGCAATGTCCCCCTTTCTAGACTTAACAGGCAGCTGGGAGACTGAAGGTGGGAGAGATGTGGGTTGGCAGGTTGGTCTGACTAACACGGCACCCCTAATGGCAGGCCAGTATATCCTGCTGTCCTAGTTGGAGGCTGAAGTAATCTTATTGGCCAGGCGGTCTTGAAATCACTTGTTTGTTTTCAATCATGGCACATGACATGGGCCACATATCTAATGTGCATCCCTTTTGGATGAACACATTGTTAATTAAGCAGCGGGTGCTTACTTATCCCAAATAGAGCTGAAATTAAATCCAAAACATTTTTCTCTAACCTAGGACTTGAGCCATTCAGGCACTTAAGGCAGAAGATTATAGCCTTGACATGACTGGTAAAATCTTTGTCATTTATTCTCTTCACTTTCCTGAGTCTCAAGCACCTCTTGGAGCTCAGAAGCCATCTTAAATTGTCCCCAAACGGGTTTCAGTCAGATATTATGGGACCATCCATCTTTCCACTCACCTGCTAGTATCCAAATTCACTGATACACAGGAGGGCAAGGCTTTGGCATAACACTGCCCTGAGCTTAGCAGAAGCTGATTCAGTCAACCTTTATGCGCCAGGGAGGAGTCCTCCACTTAAGAGAGGCAGAGGAGACTTTTTCCTGTTTCTCCTTGAAAAGAGGAGGGTTCTGTAGAGTAAACCAACATCTGGGAAGAGAGAAAAAGCAGGGAAACACAGGCTCAGGATTACCATAAGGGGAAAATATCTCCTTAATGAAGCAGAGTTATAGGTAGGATGTTTGAGATTGGGACGAGGGCAAATGAAACTCAAGAGGTGTCACCAAGAGACACTGGGAATTGCTAGGATGGCCTGAGAGATATCATTCATGGACCAAATCAAGACTGAACTTGGGAATGAGAGACAAGAGTACTGGCTGTGGGGAAATAAGTTGAGTTCTACCCTCGAGCACTTATTTTGAATTAATCCAGTTTTTAAATGAATTACCTTGATAGACTGTAGCAGTGTTTGCTTCACTGTGGATAGCAAAAAGGAATAAAAAAGGCTTTTTTATTGGATTTGCTACAATTTCACTCTTTTTGAACAGTATGAGATTGTTGGCCATGGACTTCATTTTCAACTTCATGTACCTGTGTTCATTTTCTATGTCAGTGTAACAAATTATATCACGAGTTTTATAACATGAGTTTCTGGTCTTAGCAATTCTGGAGCTCAGAAGTTCAATGGAGGTCTTGGGTTCAGTCACTAAGTCATGACCCCATGGACTGCAGCCAACCAGGCTCCTCTGTTCATGGAATTTCCCAGGCAAGAATATTGGAGTGGGTTGCTGTTTCCTTCTCCAGGGGATATTCCCAACCCAGGGATCAAACCGATATCTCCTGCATTGGCAGGCAGATTCTTTACTGCTGAGCCACCAAGGAGGCCCCAGTGAAGATCTCACTGGGGTAAAATTACAGAGTCTGCCATCTTGGATGCCTCTCCGAAAGCTCTGGGGAGAATCTTATTTCCTTGCTTTTTCCAGCTTCCAGGGACCGCCTAGACTGATGGGCTTTTGCTTGCACCCCCCTTCCTCCAGCTTCCAACCAGCAATGTCAGCTTGTGTTCTTTTCATATTGTATCCCTCTGACCTTGCTGTGGAAGCCACAACTCCTTCTTTGACTTTCTCTTCTACTTCTGTGATTACATTGGGACCACCCAGATAATCCAGTGTAATCTCTCCACCTCGAGGTCTTCAACTTAATCACACCTGCAAAGTCCCTTTTGCCATGTGAGGTAACATGTTCATGAGTGCTGGGGATTAGGACATGGATAGCATTGAGACTGTTAGTCCACCTACCAGAAAATACCAGAAAATAAAGGTATTGCTGATAATGGCTAAACGCAGATAAGCATGGTTTTTCTATAGTGTGAGCAATTTATAGGACATATGCACCAGCCAGAATCAAGATTGTGGAAATATCAATAACCTCAGATATGCAGATGACACCACCCTTATGGCAGAAAGTGAAGAGCCTTGATCAAAAGAGCCTCTTGATGAAAGTGAAAGAGGAGAGTGAAAAAGCTGGCTTAAAACTCAACATTCAAAAAACTAAGATCATGGCATCTGGTGCCATCACTTCATGGCAAAAATGGGGAAACAATGGAAACAGTGACAGATTTTATTTTCTTGGGCTCAAAAATCACCGTAGATGGTGACTGCAGCCATGAAATTAAAAGATGCTTGTTCCTTGGAAGAAAAGCTATGACAAACCTACACAGCATATTAAAAAGCAGAGACACTACTTTGCCAGCAAAGGTCTGTCTAGTCAAAGCTTCGGTTTTTCCAGTAGTCATGTATGGATGTGAGAGTTGAACCATAAAGAAGGCTGAGCGCCAAAGAATTGATGCTTTTGAACTGTGGTGTTGGAGAAGACTCTTGAGAGTCCCTTGGACTGCAAGGAGATCAAACGAGTCACTCCTAAAGGAAATCAATCCTGACTATTAACTGGAAATACTGATGCTGAAACTGAAGTTCCAATACTTTGGCCCCCCAATACCAAGAACTGACTCATTAGAGAAGACTCTGATGCTGGAAAAGATTGAAGCCAGGAGGAGAAGGGGGCAACAGAAGAGGAGTTATCTGGGTGGCATCACTGACTCAATGGACATGAGTTTGAGTAAGCTCTGGAAGTTGATGAAGAACAGGGAAGCCTGGTGTGCTGCAGTCCATGGGGTCACAAAAAATGGGACATGACTGAGTAACTGAACAACAACAGCAAGAGCTGGCAAATGGACTTTTGGACATTCCAATTATCATCAGAATAGACCGAACTTATATTCTACAGACAGAGTGGAACAAGATTCTGAATAAGAATAATTACACTAAGATTTGTTCTTCAATTCTGAGAGAGTAATTATTGGACTCCTATTGGAAAAAAAAAGTCTATACTTCATGAGATCATCTCAAGATTATTCATCATGATTCTGGTCATCTTGCCATGTTCTCAATTTTTCAATTATTCTAGTTTGTCAAAACAAATGTCATTGTTGATTAAAGAGCTTGCTCTCTATGCATTGAAATAGTAATATTTCAGTGATATTTAAAAGAACATATTGTGGTTTTCTAAAACAAACAATAGGAAAAATTTACCCTCAAGCATATGTATTTTAAAGTGTTTTAAAATCTTTTTTGAAAATATTGGATTAAGGAGAGTGAGAAAGTCTATAACAATCCATTTTCACTTGTTATTCTGAAAGACAAATTTTTTTTCATAGAGGTTGTCAGTTATTTCCATGCATTTACAAATGAGTTTAAGCTATTCACTTTTTGGTTTTGGGGTAACCCTACAGGGTTTTGACTTCTGTTAAATTATCTGTTTAACTTGGGTGTGACAGGTTGATGTTCTCAAATACTTTGTTAGTCTATATATATATATTTTAAGCAAAGTACTCTAACTATGTAGTTTAGAGGTCTGATTCATATTTTGCTACTAGATTTGAAGTCAAGAATTATATTAAAAAAGAGCTCAGAAAGAGCAATATCCTATGCCATTATATCATATGCCATTATATTATTGTTGGAAAAATTAATTTTGCAGAGTTATTGGAATATAATATTTGATAATACATCTAAGTGATCATATACTCCTTAAAATAAAAAAATCATTTCCTTACGAGGGGCAGGATACTGTGATATTAAAAGCACAGACTATAGAGCCAGTCCATCTGGGTTGGAATCCTTGGCTCTGCCACTTGCTAGATATGTATCCTTGGGCAGGTCACTTTACATCACTTGGCTTCATTTTGCTCATCTGTAAAGTGGAGGAGAAAACTAAACAAAGTTACATACATAAAGCACTTGGAGAAATGCCTGATTCATAGGTGGTAAATCCAAGTATTTGCTATGAGATGATGATGGTAGTGATAATGATGATTATTATATATAAACCTTACAGCCAAAATATGCATTAAGTAATCATTATTAAACACTTTTCAAGGCTTAAAAAAACTCCTTAAACTAATCAGATCGACAGTAGAAACAATTTAATGTTTACAATGACATTTCATAACCAGTAGTGCATTGTGGTTAATTTTTAGTAGTACTCCATTTGAATAGGCCAACTAAAACCATTTCCTCTTTCTTAAAAATTAGAAAGCAGATGCTATTTATTTGCAAGGGAATAAGCAGAAATTACTGAAAATATACATTATCTACTGTAAACATGATGCCACCAATTCCTTGAAATAAGAAGTGGAAAATTCATTTAAGATGTATGTCCCTGATCTTTTGGAGGGTGCCCAGGGACAAAGTGAATATTTCAAGTTATACTCTGGGATTGTCTTCTTTTTTAGTTATTAAATTTAAGACCACACGTGTTTAAGTGGTAGGGAAAATAGATGCCTACTTAGTCTTTTATATGGGCTTCCCAGCTGGTACTAGTGGTAAAGAACCTGCCTGCAGGAGACATAAGAGACACAGGTTCAATCCTTGGGTTAGGAAGATCCCCTAGAGGAGTGAATGGCAATTCACTTCATTATTATTGCCTTGAGAATCCATGGACAGAGGAGCCTGGTGGCCTCAGTCCATAGTTGATAGGCTTTTATACATATAGGTAGCCTCTGCTCCCAAATTCCTTTTAACCCGTGAATGCAGGCTGCCTGGTTCTTACCCTTCCACCCAACCGTCAGAACAGGGCACTGTGCTGTAATCATCGTCTCCATTTCCAGTTCCCAACCTGGAAAATGTGGAAATTGTCAGCCATGTCCTGGCATCATAGTGAAGCTGGTTGGGCACATGGAAAGGCCAGGGCTTCCCAGGTGGCACGAGTGGTAAAGAGTCCGCCTGCCACTGCAAGAGATGCCGCAGACGTGGGCTCAGTCCCTGTATCGGGAAGATCCTCTGCAGGAGGAAATGGCAACCTACTCCCGTATACTTGCCTGGAGGATTCCATGGATAGAGGAGCCTGGCGGGCTATAGTCCATGGGGTCACATAGAGTCAAACACAACTGAATGTGCATGCAGTGAACATATGAAAGAAAAATGCAAATATTATTAAATACACTCTGTTTGTTCAGTTCACTTTTAGGATTCATCTTGAATCTTTCCTTTTCTCTCCATCTCCACCTGCTCTGATTCTGTCCATCATTTCTTTTCTGGGCACCAGCCTTTCCCTCATGGTCTCTTGTGTTCTCTCTGTCTTCAGTACTTATTTTTACCCCATCCCTTAATTATTTTAAATTTGAGGGCACTGATTTTTTATAAATTCAGAAATATATATTTTAAGACATTTTCTTCTTCTTCTCTGTATTCCTCTCCTTTCTGATAGTTACTAGTAACTTCAGTTCCAAAAATGAAATGATTTTACCACATCCATCCTTATGTATGTCTTTACTTACTTTAGTATGACCTAAGGAATATTATTTTGGAAGCATTATTTTAGAAGCTGTGATTTTTATTTTTAGTCATTTTTCAGCTTGTGACTTCAAGTGCAAGGACATCCTAGACTTAGTAGCATGGGCCAAGACTTGCCTATCATCTCCAAAACATTAAAAAACCACTGGGTAGTACACTTAGAATATCTGTGATTAACCACTGTATACATGTCTGCAAGTTTCCAAAGCACCCTGTCTGTGAGTCTGGGTGGTGACTCAAGAAGTGTGAGGGCAGAACCAGAAGACTTGAGATCTATAATTATAAATCTATAACTTGATAATTTATAAAATCTATAATTTTAATAATTATTAAAATATCTGTAATATTTTAGGCAGGAACCAATGCCTCCCTAAAATACTTCCCTTAATAAAGTGACTTGCTGAATTGTTGAGGGTCAGACATGGGGAGGTGCCTTGTAGAATTAGTTGGAAGCTGGACCAAACCATCAATCTCCTCCCAGCTTATGGCAAATAGGCCAGGTTTTGTTGGCAACATGAGGTATATGTTTAAAAAGTATTTTCCATCATCCCTTCATTTTTATATTTATAACATAACTAGTTTGGATGAAAGAAAGATGGCAATTAATAAGGGAAGTGATATACCCAACGTAAGTTCAGTCCAATTCTGCCCCCTGCAGAGGCCACTGAGCAGCAGCCGCAGGGTCCTGGCACATTATTTCAGGCTTATTGAGCATTCATTGTAACATGCAATGCACTGAAAACGTGACCACTGCCATTGATCATACTACTGTGGAATATTTGTGCAAGATGAGAAGTTCAAGATTTTCTAGTCCAGTGGTCCCCAGGGTTTTGGATGAAGACCTGGTAAGAATGTTGCTTGGAGACTCTGCCAAGTAAGAGCATTAAAAAAAACCTCTGACCATCAGGATGTTATGTTTGTGAAATAACCCAAACACAAAAGGACAAATACTATATGATATCACTTAGTTGAGTTACCTAGAGCAGTCAAATTCGAGATAGAAAGTTTGGGATGGTGAAAAAGTTCTAGAGATAGAAGGTAGATGGTTACACAACACCACAATGTACTTAATGCACTGAACTGCACAAGTAAAGTGGATGAGTGTTACGTTATAGATACATAAAGCTAAATGTGATTACAATTAAAATAATCTACCACCTATTTTCATCATTCTTGAATAAGACAGGATTGTTGCTGTTTAGTCAGTAAGTCGTGACTGATTCTTTGCAACCCGGTAGACTGTAGCCTACCAGGCTCCTTTGGCCATGGGATTTCCCAGGCAAGAATACTGGGGTGGATTGCCATGTGTTACTCCAGGGTATCTTCCTGACCTAGGAATGGGACCGGTATCTCCTGCAGTGGTGGGTGGATTCTTTACCACTGAGCCACCTGGGAAGTCCAAAAGAAAGGATATTTTCACATATAAAAGAAAGGAAGAAAGAAAAAGAAAGAGAAGAATTAAAGAATGAAAGAGAGGGAGGAAGGGAAGGAGAGGAATGATCTTAGATTAAAGAATACTCTCTTAAAATTATTAAATGTAACTTTATGGAAAAAATTGATTCATTGTCCTTTGGTTTCTCCTTTTGTTACAGATGGTCAGCACTGACTGATTCACAGCACACACACATACAACATTTAGAAATTAACATGGTTTAATTCTCTCATTTGCACATTAAAACTTCAGATTCAGAGAGAGGAAGTGTGTTATCCAAATATGACAGGGACAGTCATTTGAGTCCCTTAATTTTCATTTTCAGTCTCTTAATGTGTTTTAAAGAGATCATTTAAATGTAGGCATTTAAATTATTTTAAAAATGACTCATGAAGAGTGTTCTTTCTATTATGCAATGCCTGTTACTACTGGAAATTGGCTTTATAGTTTTAGTCTTGTTTTATTAAGGTTGTCCTGTTATTAGTTTCAGATTTAGTTCATTTATTGAATCCCTTCTAGTGCTAGACATTGTAAATGAATATTTCTATTTTCATTTAGCAGACATTTATATAATGTTTATTAAGAGCAAGGCATTGTTCTAACTGCCTTACAAATAATAACTCATAACTCTTACAATAATGCTGAGATAGGTATAATTATTGTCCTCATTTGAAAAATAAGGACACTAAGGCCCAGACTGCTTAAGTACTTGCTGTAAGTCATAGAGCAGGTAAGTGGTGGACTGCAGTTCCACTTTGACTCATTACAATTAAATTCAATTAGGGCTTCCCTGGTGGCTTAGATGGCAAAGAATCTGCCTGCCATGTGGGAGACCTGGGTTCAACCTTTGGGTCAGGAATATCCCCTGGAGGAGGCCATGGCAACCCACTCCAGTATTCCTGCCTGGAGAATCCCATGGACAGAGGAGCCTGGCGGGCTACAGTCCATCGGGTTGCAAAAAGTCAGATGCAGCTGAGCAACTGAGCATGCACATGCACGCAGACATCATAAAATGCATTGTTTTTTAAAATTCAAGAATGTGTCTGTATAAGGATGCTGCTAGATCTCTATTGAACTCAGCTATAATTAGATGCCATTATTTGGTGTGTCTTTTCCTTAGCTTGGCCTACATAACAAAATACCGTGGATGAGGTAGCTTCAACAACAGATGTTTATTTCTCATAGTTCTGGAGGCTGGGAAGCCCAAGGTCCAGATGCTGGCAGATTCAGTGCCTGGTGAGGACCTACTTCCTGGCTTGTAACAACTGTTTTCTTGCTGTGTGCTTGTATGGCCATTTCTCAGTGTGTGTTCCTGAAGAGAATGAGATTTCTCTGCCTCCTCTTCTTAAAAGGGAACTAGTCCTATCGAAGGGGGCAACAGAGGATGAGGTGGTTGAATGGTATCACTGACTCAATGGACATGAATGTGAACAAACTCCGGGAGATGGTGAAGGATAGGGAAGCCTGGTGTGCTGCAGTCCATGGGACGCAAAGTGTTGGACAGGACTGAGGGACTGAACAACAATGAAATCCTATGACAAAGGCTCCGCCATGACCCAGTCTAACCTAAGCATCTCCTAAAGGCCCCAGTTCCATATACCATTACACTGGAGGTAGGGCTTCAACTTATTTGGAGGAATATAAGCATTCAGCCCACAACAGCAGTGTGCTTATTAATTTTCTTTAGTCCATAAGAAATGTATAAATTGAGCACATTGCTGTGGGTGTAATTTGCATATCTTATTGCTATGGATGTAATTGGCATATCTTAGGATAAGGCCCTTAGGATTCTCAGTTCAGTACAGTTGCTCAGTCGTGTTCAACTCTTTGTGACCCCATAGATTGCAGCATGCGAGGCTTCCCAGTCCATCATTAACTCAAACTCATGTCCATCGAGTCAGTGATGTCATCCAACCATCTCATCTTCTGCCGTCCCCTACTCTTCCTGCCCTCAATCTTTCCTAGCATCAGAAAATTCCTAGCATCAGGATCTTTCCTAATGAATCAGCTCTTTGCATCAGGTGGCCAAAGTTCAGCATCAGTCCTTCCAATGAATATTCAGAATTGATTTCCTTTTGAATTGACTGATTTGATCTCCTTGCAGGCCAAGGGACTCTCAAGAGCCTTCTCCAACTTCACAGTTCAAAAGCATCAATTCTTTGGCACTCAGCCTTCTTTATGGTCCAACTCTCACAACCGCACATGACTAGTAGAAAATCCATAGCTATGACTATACAGACCTTTGTTGGCAAAGTAACATCTCTGCTTTTTACTACGCTGTCTAGGTTTGTCATAGCTTTCCTTCCAAGGAGCAAGCATCTTTTAATTTCATGGCTGCAATCACCATCTGCAACGATTTTGGAGCCCAAGAAAATAGTACAGTGCAAATTAATTTAAAGGTATATATTAATTTAAAAGTATATATTAGGATCCTAGTACAGTGCAAATTAATTTAAAGGTATATGGTAACTTTAAAGTATATATTAGGATCCTAGTACAGTGCAAATTAATTTAAAGGTATAGATGAGAGACGCCTAAAAACGAATCAGCATCTCACAGAGGGAAGGACGACATAGCACCTCCCCAGGTCTGCACTGCCCTGTTTCAGTAATGTGGTGATAGGCAAAGGAAGGTGAGACTATTGCATGTTGAATTAGTGATAGTCTTTATGGTGATTTAGTGGTTTTGAGAAGCATTTTCAGGAGGAAAGTCAAGGTAATCTTGTACAGGAAAGCAAATCAGAAAACCCAAATCCAATTATATCAGCAGAACTTGATGTAAGTACCTTCTTCGAGTTGAGATTCCTAGTGGAGAAATGTAGTCAATTTATATTGGGACCCTTGGCAGATCAATTTTATTTGATGTGTAAGCAAGAATTCAAAACTTCTGAACTATTTATATTCCTTGACTTTTAAAAACTTGCTTCTTATAACTAGCAAGCCATATCAAGTCAATATTGTATTTCTGCCTTTTCTTTGTCATAACTGTCAGAACAAATAGTCGGTAGAAAAGGATGAGAAAAAACTTTCATCTTGACATGTTAATAAGAAAAAAATGTTTCTGAACTCCCTTCTCCAGCATCATTTAATGGAATCATTCTTGACCCTTTTGTCCTCCAAAAGCACCAGCCTATTGGAGACCTTCTCACACTGCTACATTTAGTTCTGGGAAGACATTATTGGTAGGGCAATACAAAACAATTACTTACAATGATAGGAAAACATCACCAATATTTTTTTTTTAATTGTGGAGCGGAGGGGCTTCTCTGATGACTCAGTGGTAAAGATTCCACCTGTCAATGCAGGGGACATGGGTTTGATCCCTGGTCCAGGATTATCCCATGTGCTGCTGAGCAACTAAGCCCATGAGCCACAACTATTGAGTCTGTGCTCTAGAGCCCTGGAGCCGGGATTACTGAAGCCCGTGCTCTGCAACAAGGGAAACCACCGCAGTGAGAAGCCCGCGAAACTAGAGTGGCCCCCGCCCGGCAACCAGAGAAAGAAACCCTCACAGCAGTGAAGACCCAGCACAGCCACACATAAATAAATAAATAAGGTTTCAAAATTATCTTTAAAAAAATTTTGGAGCATATGGAAAGGGGGAAAAAACAACAACAACACTGGTTTTGTGAAATGAGAACCAGAAAGTTCCCAGTGGAAAGAGTGTGTGTCCAAGATGAAAAGGATACCTTGTGGTCCAGGAAATTTAAGGGAAAGACAAATAGGTTATAGATGCTCTAACGTGGCTGGAAATATTGTCACCTTTCCAACGAGCCACCCACCTATAAACTCACAGAGTCTACTGTATAGATCTCCAGCTCATGAGAAGTAGAGTGATTGAAATTCAACATGCACACACCTGAATATTAATTTTTAAAAACATACCTTTGAAACCAGCAATTTCATCAAAAAGGTTAAAGGAAAAACATTTTTCCAGATTTAAGTACATTCTTAAGAGTCTGCATAAATCGTGATGGTTAAAAAGCAGTCTTTTTCTTATCAATGTTAAGTATTCTGTGAAATGACTGATTTTGAGAGAAGCACTAACCATCCTAGGCTTTTCCTCATCTTATTTTTTTGTTCAGAAATTGGCGCTGTTATTGAAACAATATGGGTGAACATCTCTCTCAAAGATGTAATTTTCCCCCCTATTGTCTCCATGTTTTTACGTTAACAGGTTTTAAAGGGACTTCAAAAGAATAACACTGATATGTACAAAAGAAAAAATATCACATAGAGTTATAAGATTCATTTCATTTTAATCTTGCATTCATTTAAGCAAAAGAAGAAATATCCAGTGTCAAAATGAAATACTTCTTTGACTAACTTAAAAAAAGTTTATTATCATTTAGTCACTTCTTGCAGGAAAACCTTCTTAGTAGGGAGCCTTTAGATTTTTCTAGGTGAAAATAAACCATTTTTAGAAAGCATTATTTTTGCTGAAGCAGCATTATTTCCAATAAATAAGCCATCCATTCATTTAGTTCTTATTTATTAAACAGTTACTGAGGGAGTACTGTGAGCTAGGGGCTGTGCTCTATATGGGGATAAATAAAACACAAATCCTGCTCTCAAGGAATTCATACTGTTTAAAGGTAAATTTCATCTTAAGATTGCCAGTAGAAAATAGCCATTTAATAAGACCTTGTTGTTTAATTAGTCAGTCGTGTCTAACTCTTTTGCAACTCTGTGAACTGTAGCCCGACAGGCACCTCTGTCTATGCAGTTTCCCAGGCAAGAATATCAGAGTGGGTTGCCATTTCCTTCTCCAGGGGATCTTTCCAACCCAGGGATCGAACTTTTGTCTCCTGCATTGGCAAGTGGATTCTTTACCACTGAGTCACCAGGGAAGCCCAAGACTTATCAATAAATGTAATAAATAATGTAAATAAATAAATAAATATAATAAATACCCAAGGTAAACAGAATAATAGCCGATCTTTAAGATAGTACAATCTTTAAGATTGTAGCAATAGTACAATCTTTAAGATTGCTACAATTCTGAATTCCATTCCAGGAAACTCAAAGATTTTTATTGAATTAAAAAGGAATACAAAACATTTTAAGATCCCTGTGCAATATAAAGGAAAGTGGTTAGTGGTCTGTTTTTCAGCTGGGAGAATGGTAATAAGGTTTCTCAGAGATTCTGTCTTAATCAAGCCTGTCTCTGGTCCCTGGTTAGCTATCCTCAGGCCTTAATCGATTTATTGATGAAGGGTCCTTTCATGAAGGGCTCAAGGACCATCATTTTCTGAGTCTCTAGTCCATCTTTTGACTTGTTGTGAACCAGGCATCGCGCGTGCACTGAGTGTGACAGCTCATTGGCGCCCACAGTGCTGGTTCAGTCGGGAGCCTTTAGGGTTTTCCAAGATGACGCCTAGTTGATTCATTTCTGAATCTCGAGCATTGACATTTGTGTAAAAATACGGGAGTGTGTAGGGCAGGAAGTTCAGTGCAATCAGCTTTTCTTGGAAAATATTTTTCCTTTTCAATTCCGTGGCTATTTTTAAAAAAGGATGTTAGAAACTTGAGTTTGTTTAAAGATGAGTATGTGTTTTCCTTTCATGATGACACATAATTATTTTCAGTAAAGACTAAAAGAAACCATCCTTTTCTGTTGTCTAGCCAATAACTGACTAAAATGAGCAGTGCTGATTTACAGGTCTGGGTTGTGGTGGCTGAGAGCAGAACTTTGGGGAGTTTCATTTTTTCTCTTTGATTTGAGCTATCAGAGTTCATGTTCTGTGGAGGAGAGGCAGTCCCAGGCACACACAGGCACTCATCAGCTTGATAGCCTTCTACATCCCCGTAGCTCCATGTGCTCAAATACTTTCTTGCCAAAAGCCAATGCTAATTTAATGTGTATGGAAATTATGTATTCTGAGTCATGAGTTACTTTTCTTAACTATAGTTGTTACTGGTGCTGTAATAACTTGGCAACATTTCATCTTTTTTTTTTTTTCTTTATGTCTGGCTCATGTTAGCTTGTGTTAACTCCATCTCACGAAAACCCAAACAAACATAAATTTCATAGGACCTACTTGGCATCTGGCAGTGTTTCATGTAACTACCTAATTTATTTATTGAAATTCATAGTAAAGATGGCTCATCATGAATTGACACAGTGTTCAGGCCTTACCACCCTCTGGCTGAGTCACCTTGGGTGAATCACTTAACTTCTCTGAGTCTTGATACTGGGATTGGATTAGAAAATCTCTAAATTCTATCTAGTTCTGAAGGAATTTAGAGATTTGGGATTTGATGTGTATAATTGCTCCTAGGATGAATTTGCAGCTCTCTGAGACTGATCACTGTTTTTGGATATCATTGGAAACACTGAGAGGCCCTGTGAAAAGATGGACACTGGGTCTACCAACTATCCAGGATGAGAGGGTAGGCAGTCTGGAGGGTGAACAACTGAGCTCCCTGGGGAGCAAGAAGATTCCCGCAAGGTGGAGAAAGCAGGACACTTCCCAGGAGAAACAGCTTAGCTCTACAGACCTAAACTTTCCCTAGACACTTGGATCTTGGAGACTGGATTACTATACTGTGAAGAAGAGATTAACAGTTCTCTTCAGAAGTAATAGGAAACCACTTGAGTCAGAATCATTTTTTCAGCTGATGACTCATGAAGACATAAGTTGGAGGAGAAAACAGAATTGTAGGTGGTTTCATAGGTATTTGAGTAAAATATTTAGTTCTCAAAAATTACCCATTTGTATTGATAGGAATTATCAGTGTACCTGGAATGAGTTGTCATACGTGTTAGGATTTCAGGTGGCTGAATAAATAACACTGCTTCAGTCCTCTGAATTTTGGACCAATTCTCAACCATTGGAAACTGGCAATTCAAGATCAAAATGGCTTTAGGTTTGCATCCCCTGGGCTTGCTAGAGCTCCTCTAAATTGAAGATATCCTCCTGCCCATGTGCTAACATTAGTTCCCTCACTGGGACAAAGCCCACGCCATTAAGAGAATGGAGCGGCAGAGGTGATCATAATTAGGGAGACAGACTGGTTTCAAAGGCCAGAAATATTCAGTTACTTTCTCCAAAACTCATCCATCAAACAAGTCACAAAAAAAGGTGGGAGAGGTCAGACCAGGAATGTTCTCTGGCTGAAGCTCCTTCACTTGGATCCCAAAACATGGAAAAGGACACTCCTAAGAGTTAGCATCAAGCTCATTATTGTACTGGGAACTGTGTTTGAAAGCTATGAGAGAAGTATATATTCAACAAGTATTTACTAACAAGTAGCAAGCACTTTTCTAGGCTCTGAGATATAGCAGAGAACAAGACATCCAAGGGGCCTCTTCTTTTTTTTTTTTTTAAATAATTTTAAATAACATGCATTCCCAGGGGGGCCTCTTCTTTAGGGAACTTATATTCTTGGGGGAGGAGGCGATAATAAACATATAAGTAATTTCAAGTATTCATAAGAAATTAAAACAGGATACTATGACACAGCACTATTAAGAATAGGGTGAAGGAAGGGGACTTATGACAGGGTGGACAAGCAAGGCCACTCTCAGGAGGTGACCGATAACCTGAGGGCCTGGGGATGAGGGTTCAAGGAAGAGGCTATCACCAACTCAGTTCACCTCCCTTTGGGGGATTCTTCCTCCATCACCCCGAGGAAATGGAACTGTAACTTATCTGTGTCAATAGTAATTATATAGGACATTTCCAATGCCGGGTTCTCTGCTGGGCACTTTCCAGGCATCTGTATCTTTCTTTTCAGGCATTTCTTACACTCTGCCTTCATCGTGTTTCACCTGTTTGCCTCCTTGACTCTTCTTGTGAAAGCTGCAAGAGGTTCCCATGCCTGGTACAGTGACTGGCAGGAAGGTGGTAGACCAGCTGTCTGGTGGGCCAGAATTGGAATTCAATCTATTTCTGACTACAGAATACAAGAAAATAGATTCAAAGTCAATGACGTTTTAGGGAAATCCTTCTTGCAGCCTTGCAGGGAAACAGAAGTCAGACAGAAGTAGATGACTTGGGCTTTAGATATTTGGTCAGATATTTTTCAAAAATATGTCTGGGTTTACAGCTAGGAAGACAGCTGGGTATTTGTAAGGATTCCCTTCACAGCAAAGGTTGTGCTTGTCTAAACCAGGAGTAGAGAGCTGGACGGAGTTTTCTCCCAGGAAATATCACAAGAGTTCTAAGACCCTGAGGTAGGATTGGGCTTGATAAGTTCAAGAAGCAGAAGGAAGGCCAAGGAGAAGGACGTGTATATGAGCACAGTGAGCACGGCTGACAGCACTGGGATGCCACGCTGGAAAGGAAGACGGGCCAGATCTGAGCCTGAGATTCCCCCGAGTGTCACAGAAAGCCACTGGAGTATTCTAGAAGATGCATTTGGATCACCTGGGGAGCTTGTTAAACTGAAGACTTTGGATCATTAGGCCTGGGATGGAGCCTGAGAGTCTGCATGTCTAACAGCACCCAGGGGGTGCTGTTGCTGGTGGCCCATGACCCAAGTTTGAGTACTAAGATTCTCATTCATATCTGAAGTGATCGCTTGGCCCTGTGGAGGGTGGAGAATGAATTGCAAGGGCTCAGAGTAGAAGCAGGGAGATCAGTGTGAAGCTGTTGCAGTCCATACAAGGGCACAGACTCTTAGGACTGTGTGACTGAGGTCTGATATTTAAGAATAGAGGTTCCAATAGGTTCCACTCAAGAGTGCTGCACAGGTATGCAACACAATATACAGCAGGCCAATATTCAATTTCAATAAGTATTAATTACTTTTCAATAAGGCTAATAATATTCACCTCCTGTTGTTGTTCCGTCGCTAAGTTATGTCTGACTCTTTGCTACCCCATAGACTGCAGGACACCAGGCTTCCCTGTCCTCCACTATCTCCCAGAGTTTGCTCCAGTTCACATCCATTGAGTCAGTGACGCCATCTAATTATCTCATCCTCTGCCACCCACTTCTCCGTTAGCCTTCAATCTTCCCCAGCATAAAGGTCTTTTCCATTGAGTCAGCTCTTCACTTCAAGTGGCCAAAGTATTGGAGCTTCAGCTTCAGCATTACTTCTTCCAATGAATATTCAGCATGATTTCCTTTAGGATTGACTGGTTTGATCTCCTTGCAGTCCAGGGGGCTCTCAAGAGTCTTCTTCAGCAGCGCAGTTCGAAAACATCAGTTCTTCAGCATTACCACTGTTCATTGAGTACCTGCTGTATTACAGATCAGTGTTCCTCAAGCTGTAACATACATAGGAATCACTTGGGGATCTTATAAATTATGGATTCTGGTTTAATAGGTCTGAGGTGAGGCCTAATAGTCTGCTTTTTTCTTAATTTATTGATTTTTAATTGAAGGATAATTGCTTTACAATATTATATTGGTTTCTGCCATACATCAACAAGAATCAGCCATAGGCATACAGATAGCAGTCTGCTTTTTTAACAGGTAGCATTGATAATGCCAAGTCTGCAGAGCATACTCAGCTCTATCCCAGTGCTATGAGAATCAATCACCTGGGAAATTTTTAAACTGTCAATATTTAGATCACACTTGAGATGAATTTTCAAACTCTCTGGGGAAGGAGCCCAGATATATATATTTTTAAAAGATGTCCCTCAGGGGAGCCTATTGTGTTGTTAGGGCTGAGACTCTCAGAGCTAGCGGTGTTCACCCAATTTCCCTGGGGAGGTGGCCAATACTGTAGTTCCCATGGTACAAAGGAGGTACATAGGGGCTAATGAACTTGCCCAAGGTCACATTAATTGCCCAAGGTCTGGTTAAATGCTAGAATGGAGATTTTGATTTAGTTCTTCTAACTCCAAATTGAAAGTGAAAGTGAAGTTGCTCAATCCTGTTCAACTCTTTGTGACCCCATGGACTGTAGCCTACCAGGCTCCTCCCTCCATGGGATTCTCCAGGCGAGAGTACTGGAATGGGTTGCCATTTCCTTCTCCAGGGGATCTTCCTGACCCAGGGATCGAACCTAGGTATCCTGCATTCCAGGCAGATGCTTTAACCTCTGAGCCACCAGGGAAATGTCATGCTTTTTCCATAATACCATACTAATTCCCTACTTCCTATTTTAGGCAAAACTCTCTGTGCTAGGTATTGAGGGGAACATGGTAGAAGGCAGAGCCCAATGAGGAAACAGGAATTCAGGTATCTCAAAGAGAGTGACTCTAATACAGGAGATTGGTCACAATGGCACTGAGAGGGCTAGAGGGGGGAAAGGAAGGGACGGTTGCAGAAGGAACAGATAGGAAGGAATGGTTGTCGCAGAAGGCAAAAAGGAAGAAACAGTTGTAGAAGGGACAAAAGGAAGTGCGTGTGTGCTAAGTCGCTTCGATCATGTCGGACTCTTTGCAACCCTATGGACCATAGCCTGCCTGCCCATGGGATTCTCCAATCAAAGATACTGGAGTGGATTGCCGCATCCTCCTCCAGAGGATCTTCTCAACCCAGGGATCGCACCCACAAAGCCTACATCTCCTACATCATCAGGCATGTTCTTTACCACCAATGCCACCTTGGAAGCCCCTGACATAAGGAAGGGATATTCACAAAGATCAGGAAACTGCTGTGGTCCTGGGCTGGAAACTGTGAACTGGTATCTAGCATTCCACTGTCAGAGTTGCTGCTGTTGGTGGTCATGCTGCAGTCACGGGACCCATGCTTCCCCCAAACCCTAACCCCGCTTGAATCTAAGCCCTGTTTACTGTCTGTAGGAAAATAGGGCTTGACTTATGCATTCTGCTTGCAGGCTGTATTTGCTAGAATCCCCCTCTTCTGTATGCAAAAAGCATATGATAGAAGCGTTGAACACTGAAACTTTTAGCTACTGGTCATGTCTTAGTGGTCACCATCAAGAGGAAGCAGATGCCGTTCTTTAGTCTTTGGAGCTTGACCCTCTGCTGCTTTGAGTCCTCCCCCTGTGAAGCATTCCTAGTTGCTGAGTCTTGGTAAGTCCTGAGTCCCCTGCTCCCCTCTGCTCACCATCTCATCCCCTTGGTTGGTGTTACCATGCTGTTCTTGCTGGTGTTCATTAGTGAAAACTCATCCTTGTGCTTGACGTTTGAAGCTTGACTGAGCTTCTTCAATGACCAAGAAACTTGCAAAGAAAAAAGAAAACTAAAATTACAGTGGGTTTTCTGGATATTTTGATAGATTTTTAAAAATAAAAACAAGTTAAGGTTTAAAAATAGAATAAAATATCTTTCTCATAACTTACAAAAAATGTTTTGTAAAAGCAGAGAAAGATCACCTCTTATTAAATGGTACATTAAAAAGTGAATTTAGAATATTTCTTATGGTATCAGCAGTTAATTTGTATCCATAAAACAAATGCCCATATCTGCATTTATTTACATAATTTCCTCTCTTATGATTAATTTAATACTTACAAAGAGAAAAAATTATTGAAAAATTTTTTTCAGCCAGAATTGCACCCTGTCCCAATTTTCATCTGTAAGAGAGATTTCTGTGTCTTTGGAACTAGGAAGAGAGAAAATTTTCATAAGTTAATAGATTTTTTGTTGTTATTTTATATTCCACCTTGACTGAGTTTGTTGTTGTTATTTAGTTGCTAAGTTGTGTCCAACTCTTCTGTGACCCTATGACTGTAGCCCCCCAGTCTCTTCTGTCCATGGGATTTCACAGGCCAGAAAACTGGAGTGGATTGCCATTCCCTTCTCCAGGGGATCTTCCAAACCCAGGAATCAAACCTGAGTCTCCTGCATTGGCAGGTGGATTCTTTACCACTGAGCCACCAGGGAAGCCTCTTGACTGAATTACTACTTGGTAATTGAAAGTGAAAATCTCTTAGCTGTGCCCGATTCTTTGCAACTCCACGGACCATACAGTCCATGGAATTCTCCAGGCCAGAATACTGGAGTGGGTTGCCTTTTCCTTCTCCAGGGGATCTTCCCAACCCAGGAATCGAACCCAGGTTCCCACATTGTAGGCGAATTCTTTACCAGGTGAGCCACCAGGGGAGCCACTAGGGAAGTAATTTGGAAATTACCATGTGGTAATTTCTACCACACAAGTGCACTCGTCTCACACGCTAGTAAAGTCATGCTCAAAATTCTCCAAGCCAGGCTTCAGCAAGATGTGAACCGTGAACTTCCTGATGTTCAAGCTGGTTTTAGAAAAGGCAGAGGAACCAGAGATCAAATTGCCAACATCTGCTGGATCATCGCAAAAGCAGAAGTTCCAGAAAAACATCTCTTTCTGCTTTATTGACTATGCCAAAGCCTTTGACTGTGTGGATCACAATAAACTGTGGAAAATTCTGAAAGAGATGGGAATACCAGACCACCTGACCTGCTTCTTGAGAAACCTGTATGCAGGTCAGGAAGCAATAGTTAGAACTGGACATGAAACAACAGACTGGTTCCAAATAGGAAAAGGAGTATGTCAAGGCTGTATATTTTCACCCTACTTACTTAACATCTATGCAGAGTACATCATGAGAAATGCTGGACTGGAAGAAGCACAAGCTGGAATCAAGATTGCCGGGAGAAACATCAATAACCTCAGATATGCAGATGACACCACCCTTATGGCAGAAAGTGAAAAAGAACTAAAGAACCTCTTGATGAAAGTGAAAGAGGAGAGTGAAAAAGTTGGCTTAAAGTTCAACATTCAGAAAATGAAGATCATGGCATCTGGTCCCATCACTTCATGAGAATTAGATGGGGAAACAGTGGAAACAGTGTCAGACTTTATTTTTCTGGGCTCCAAAATCACTGCAGATGGTGATTGCAGCCATGAAATTAAAAGACACTTACTCCTTGGAAGGAAAGTTATGACCAACCTAGATAGCATATTCAAAAGCAGAGACATTACTTTGCCAACAAAGGTCTGTCTAGTCAAGGCTATGGTTTTTCCAGTGGTCATGTATGGATGTGAGAGTTGGACTGTGAAGAAAGCTGAGGGCTGAAGAATTGATGCTTTTGAACTGTGGTGTTGGAGAAGACTCTTGAGAGTCCCTTGGACTGCAAGGAGATCCAACCAGTTCATCCTAAAGGAGACCAGTCCTGGGTGTTCATTGGAAGGACTGATGCTGAAGCTGAAACTCCAATACTTTGGCCACCTCATGTGAAGAGTTGACTCATTGGAAAAGACCCTGATCCTGGGAGGTATTGAAGGCAGGAGGAGAAGGGGACGACAGAGGATGAGATGGCTGGATGGCATCACCGACTCGATGGACATGAGTTTGGGTGCACTCCGGGAGGCGGTGATGAACAGGTAGGTCTGGTGTACTGTGGTTCATGGGGTCACAAAGAGTCAGACACGACTGAGGGACTGAACTGAACTGAACTGAATTTCAAATGAGAAGACCAAGAAAGAGATATACATTCTGATCACTAGAGCTTGTGGAGGCCATTGACTTAATTTGTTAAGGAGAGTGTTGTGCAGCCAGCCTTTCAGGAAGGGAGTAAGAGGTGTCTCCTTCCTCCAAAGGTCTAAATGGCCTGAAAAAAGTTATGGGGATTTACTTCACATGTGCACATACATCCCTTCTTCTGTGGTTATCCTAACAAAGTGAGAATATTATTTAAACCAGGTACTTTATTTTGCTGGATTATTTGATATGTTTAAAAAGTGTAAGACCATTTCCTCAGTAGGCATGTGCTTGCACTTAGCCTTAATTCATACCCTTGGAGGCAGCAAATACAGCGGGGCCCTATTCTGTGTATTTTAAGAGGTTTCTTATAACAGGCCTGGTCTGTTGGCAATACTGCTGAGTAGCACTTAGAGGGTTTACAAACCACTCAGTGGTGGTGATGACATACCCAGTGTGGTTCTGGAAGCTAAATAAAACACAGGAAAGAGATATTCAATAAAATAAAGAACACATCTATGTAATTATCGCCAGAAATGAAATGTCGAAACCCTAAATTTGAGTGTGGTTTAGGCACCTGAAGATTCTGTAGATAAACATAATTTCCCAGATTAAAATTTCAGGAAGGAATGTCTCTCTCAAATGTCTTATTTAGATCAAATATTTTGAAAACGTTTTGACTGATCCTAGGAGAAACAGGGAGCAGATTGTTGAGTGTGACAGGTGCCCGCAAAAGAAACATTCCCTCCTTAGTCACTGCATTTACTGTTAAGTAAGCCAGCAGAGCACCCATCCAGGCCAAGATCACTTATTTTCCACTAGGAGTTTTTTGGCTAGCTCATAAGCTATAGGCCATTACTGTGGAATTGTTTTATGATTAAAAATGCAGAGCTAAAACTAAGTTTTTCTTTTAGTAGGAATTCTTTTAATAATTTTTTAATAACAGTGGTCCAATTAATACTGTCACCGTTCGAGGTTAAGAGACTCCCTTCTCCTGTGGATAAATTCTCATCCAAGTCTTTGGATTTCTTGGTAGTTATTCTCAAGGGAAATCAGCTAATGTCTTTCAAACCTTGACTATGCTAAATACTCCATTGTCCTAGACATTTTTACTCAGGCTCTCTCATTTAATCTCCAAGATAATTTCCTTAGGTATTTTTGCAAGTTAAAACAAACAAACAAAAAAACTGAGACCCTAAGAGGTGAGATCATTTGCCAAAGGCCACAGGGTAAGTAGATATCCAATTCCAGATTCCAACCCCAGGTCATCTACCTAAAACCATATTCATGATTTTCATGAATATTTCATGTCATTCATGACAGTCATGATTCAAAGCAACGTGGACCTGACAGGTTCAAATACATTGGTAATGTGTCTGAGTTTTCCATTTACCTGAAGTTAATCATACTTCCAGTATAATCCAGGTATTTATGGTTTATTTCTGTTTTATTATTTCTCCCATTTTAGTACCTAGCATGATGCGCTCTATATAGCACATAATTAATGAATACTTGCTGAACCAAGTATTTCTTGCTTAATCCATTTTCTTGGATCTTGAGCCCCATGAAAAAGCTGCTTCGCTTACAGAGGTCAGAGCAATCTTGGTTAGAAAACGTACAGAAATGGATTATCTCCATCCTTTTATCCACCTGGTAAAATCCTATATCAAAGGTTAGTTCATATTATCATCTCATTTATATAGCTTTCTCTGACCCATTTTGTTGCTGAGGCAGAATTACTTCTCCTTCTATGTATGATTTAGGACTTTATGTATAATTTCTTGTAGTTTTTTATTTTAAGACAAAGAATGATCATAATTTCTATTTATTGTGCACTATGGGCTTCCCAGGTAGCTCTAATGGTAAAGAATCTTCCTGCCAACGCAAGAGACATAGGAGGCATAAGTAGGGAGGATCCCCTGGAGGAGGGCATGGCAACCCCCTGCAGTATTCTTGTCTGGGAAATCTCATGGACAGAGGAGCCTGGTGGGTTACAGTCCATGGGGTTACAAAGAGTTGGACATGACATGCACATTTTGTGCTATGCCAGGCATTAAGCTAAATACTCTGCAAATGATATCTCTTTTTAATCTTCAGAGCAGTCCTGGGCGATGACAAACCTTAGGCATCGTTATTCTATATTTGTTGTTGTGTAATCACTAAGTCACGTCCAGCTCTGTGATCCCATGGACTGCAGCCGGCCAGGCTTCTCTGTCCATGGGATTTCCCAAGAATACTGGAGTGGGTTTCCATTTCCTTCTCCAAGGGATCTTCCAAACCAAGGGATTGAACCTAGGTCTCCTGCATTGGCAGGTGGATTCTTTACCATTGAGTCACCTGAGAAGCCCATATCCTATATTACAGGTGAGGAAACTGAACCTCAGAGGGATTGAATCACGTACCCCCCAGGCACAGTGAGTGCATTTTAGAGATGCAGTAGGAATCCAGATCTAACCAATTCCTAAAGCCTGTGCTTTCAATTTATTCTTTTATTTTTAATTGAGGCAAAATTTACACACAGTGAAGCGCACGTAACTGAAGTGTACAGTGTGGTGACTTTGATAAGTGTACACATCTGTGTAACTGTCTACCCATCAAAATACAAAACATTTTCACTGCCAGGGAAATTCTTTCATTCCCCTTCTCTGTCAGTTTCTGCCACTCAAGATTAAGGCTGCTTGAACGTCACAGAAATTAAGAGAATGAGGCTATGGTTTTTCCAGTGGTCATGTATGGATGTGAGAATTGGACGGTGAAGAAAGCTGAGGGCTGAAGAATTGATGCTTTTGAACTGTGATGTGGGAGAAGACTCTTGAGAGTCCCTTGGACTGCAAGGAGATCCAACCAGTCTATGCTAAAGGAGACCAGTCCTGGGTGTTAGACTGATGCTGAGGCTGAAACTCCAATACTTTGGCTACCTCATGCGAAGAGTTCACTCATTGGAAAAGACCCTGATCCTGGGAGGGATTGGGGGCAGGAGGAGAAGGGGATGACAGAGGATGAGATGGCTGGATGGCATTACTGACTCGATGGACGTGAGTCTGAGTGAACTCCGGGTGTTGGTGATGGACAGGGAGGCCTGGCGTGCTGCGATTCATGGGGTCGCAAAGAGTCGGACACGACTAAGCGACTGAACTGAACTGATGTATTATTTTGACCTGTCACTGTTTTTGCCCAATATGATATTTTTGAGAGTCATCCATGTTGTAACGGGTAATGATATCCACCATATCAATGATTCCCTCCTTTTAATTGCTGAATAGTAGTCCATATTATGAATATACCACAATCTGTTGATCCATTCTCCTATTGTTGGCATTTGGATTTTTCCAGGTTTTGGCTATTGTGAATAAAAGCTACTATAAACACTCTTATAAATGAAAATATATGTTTTCACCCCTCTTGGGTTAACACCTAAGTGTGGAATTGCTGAGCCATAAAGTGGAAGCATGGCTAACTTTGTGAGGAATTACCAATTTTCCATAGTGGCTGTACTGTTTTATTTTACACTGTCGTCGGCAATGTCTAAGAGTTCTAGTTCATTTCTTCTCCAACATTTGGCGCTGTTGATCTTTCTACATTTTTCACTACCTTTAAAAATGCCCTCTTTCCTCCTTAACTGCATGTCTTTCAAGGTCAGAAAATAGGTGCTATTTATTTCTCCATCCAAGTTTAACTCAGTGTCTGGCACAAATCTGATGCATGTGAAACTAATTTTGAGGATCACAAAAATGCTTGTCAAGGTCCTTTCTACCAACGAAAATCTGTAATTCTAACCTGATGCCATGTGGTTGGCAGATAGTCTTAAACTGAAAAGGCTTTGGACAGTACTCTTCAGGGTAGCACCGTTTTCAAAGGGAGGTAGAGACTGGTGATCCCTGCTGAGAAAGTGAGTAACCAGCCAGACATCTGTCGTTCTGGGTGAGGTGGCCTGTAAGTCTGTGCTTCTGCACTAGGCATGTGTGACATGGGAAGTCCCTTGGACATCACTGAAAGCATGAGTGTTGACTTCTGACCTTCAGTCATTTAGGACTTCAGCTGCATAATAATATGAAAACAAAATAGCTTAAAACAGGATCCTGTGGATCAGGAGTCTAGTCATGGCTTACCTGCATCTTCTGCTTCGAGGCTGCAATCAAGGTGTGGGCTGGGGCTTTGCTTCCAGGCTCACTTGGTCTCTGACGGGATTCAGGTCCAAATGGGTTGGTGGACTGAGGGCTTCAGCTTCTTGCTAGATTTTGACCGCTAGCCACCCATAATTCCTTGCTACATGGGCTTCGCCAACATGGCCACTGGCTTCATCAAAGCCAGCAAGGGAGCAACTCCTAGGAGGATGGGTGTTTGCATTTTATGCAATAAAATTGTGAAAATGACATCCTGTCCCCCTGGCAATATTCTGTCGATAAAAAGCAAGTCATGGATCCTGCCCACGTACAAGGAAAGAGGATCACGCAAGGACATGAATATTGAGAGGTGAGGCTCATGGAGGCCATCTTAGTATCTGTCTACCACAGAAGGTCAATTAAATTTTTTTAAAAGTGAAAAATAGAGATCTTGTGAAGAATATAGCTGTTTGACCCAAAGAGGATATAATTTTTTTTTTTTTACTCTCCTAATGAATAGTTTCAGAGGCTCCAACATTACCCCAACACAGAGACCCTGTTCTGGATAAATTATCTGCAGTTAATGTCCACTGATACATTGATTGATAGGAAAGCATGAAGTGCTTTATGCATAAATATTTCTGAGTGGGTTCATTCAGGGTAGATGAATTGAATCTTTTCTGTGACCTGCTACTGGACAGAGCTTCTGCTCTGAAATTCGTCACGGATTAAAGAAATAGAGAGATTGACAGAGAGACGCCTAGAACCCACGTGTGGGAAGCCAAACTTTTTGCCAGTGAGTTTGCAATGACTGACCGAGACCAAACACAGAAAACAACTAAATTGTCCATACTCTGAGGCAGAGTATTTTTAATTAAAAATGTAAGTCACACATATAAATGGCAGTGAAAATAAAATGCTTTACTTGTCAGAAGATACCTGGCAGGTGTTCAGGCTTTCACCCTTAGCTTTGGAGAGTTTAGCCAGTCAAGGAAGACAGGAGAGCCTTGTCCAGCCTTGACCATGTGGTATTTATTCTGCCCATCCTTGATCACTAAGGATTTTGAGTGCCCTAAATGTTTTTCTAAATTTAAATCAAGTGCAAATGTTCGTTTCCAGACTTTCGGGAAACATTATTGTAGTCCTTCCATTCTTCAGAAACCTTTGGAAAATGAAGGGCCACATAGCTGGACTCGAAAAAAAAAGTTTGTTTCAAAGTTCATCTCCTCCATAAACTGCATAACCTCTTTCCTCAAGTATAGGGATTAATCATTTCAATAAAATGGAAAGCAGTGTATTTATCTGTGTTAGTTTAAAAAGGGAGACAATATTAGTAGACATTTAGAAATTCCTTTTGGCATATTCTAGACATTTTACATTGAAAGCCAAAAAAGCAAATCTCTTCTGATGGATACATACTGAAAGAGCAATTTTATTTTAGTTACAAAATAATAATAATGGGTGACAGATATATGGAGCTTATTATGTGCTAAATACAGTTCTGCTCAGCATGGATTATATAGTATATACACACATATACACTATATATCTATGTAAAAAATATATGTGTATATTTACTGACTTAATTCTTCATAGCCACCTGTTAAAAAAAATCTAAAATATATGTGTACTGCCCCTACCTATTCTCTTTTACATCTGTGCTCTTATCCTGCTGGTTCCCTTGATAATGAATGAAATAAAAATTTTATTCATGCCCACTTTATATTTACTTGAGAATGGTATTTTAACTTTTTCACAATTGTTGTTGTTTAGTCGCTAGGCCATGTCTGACTATGCTTTGGTAAATCCTGTAATGTGAGTACTATTATTGTTCCTATTGGAGGAAGCACAGGTTGGAATCAAGATTGCCGGGAGAAATATCAATAACCTCAGATATGCAGATGACACCACCCTTATGGCAGAAAGTGAAAAAGAACTAAAGAACCTCTTGATGAAAGTGAAAGAGGAGAGTGAAAAACCTGGTTTAAAACTCAACATTCATAAAATGAAGATCATGGCATCCTGTCCCATCACTTTATGGCAAATAGATGGGGAAACAGTGGAAACAGTGGCTGACTTTATTTTTCTGGGCTCCAAAATCACTGCAGATGGTGATTGCAGCCATGAAATTAAAAGACGCTTACTCATTGGAAGGAAAGTTATGACCAACCTAGACAGCATATTGAAAAGCAGAGACATTACTTTGCCAACAAAGGTCTGTTTAATCAAGGCTGTGGTTTTTCCAGTGGTCATGTATGGATGTGAGAGTTGGACTGTGAAGAAAGCTGAGCGCCGAAGAATTGATGCTCTTGAACTGTGGTGTTGGAGAAGACTCTTGAGAGTCCCTTGGACTGCAAGGAGATCCAACCAGTCCATCCTAAAGGAAATCAGTCCTGAATATTCATTGGAAGGACTGATACTGAAGCTGAAACTCCAATACTTTGGCCACCTCATGTGAAGAGTTAACTCATTTGAAAAGACCCTGATACTGGGAAAGATTGGGGGCAGGAGGAGAAGGGGACAACAGAGGATGAGATGATTGGATGGCATCACTGACTCAATGGACATGGGTTTGGGTGAACTGCAGGAATTGGTGATGGACAGGGGAGGCCTGGTGTGCTGTGGTTCATGGGGTGGCAAAGAGTTGGACACGACTGAGCGACTGAGCTGAACTGAACTGTACAAGTAAGGCAAAAGAGGCACAAGGAGGTTGGACGGCTGGCCTGGGGCTTCACAGCCCGTCCACAGTGGAACCAGCACTCAGACCCCACAGCCTGAACTAGACAGAGTCTCTGCTCTTAACTGCCTCACCGTCCCCAGGGTTGAGGAATTTGTTTTCACACCTAGGTCATGGCCACCCTTAGCAACAGTGAAGAAGGAGAATCAAAAAAAGAGTTCAAGACAAACTTGTGCATTCCAGCTTAAGAAAAACAAACCAGAAAAGCACACTCCCTCCAAGCTTCTGGTTTAGGACAAGCAGTCCGAGAAAAAAAGAAAAAAAACACACTTCACTATTTAAAAAAATAAACACCTGACGATAATGGTCTAATTGTGATTTTGAAAGCAACATAAAATGCTTCCCAAAAGGATTAAAAAAGCAACTCCCAAAGTTGCAGGAATAGTTGGAACTCTCTGAAAAGTCTCAATGGGCATCTGGAAGTGTGATCTCCAGGTTAACATAAGGATTACAGAGCAGCCAAACCGAGCAAACTCCAGGAGACAGTGAAGGACACACCTGGTGTGCTGCAGTTCATGAGGTTGCAAAGAGTCACACATGACTGAGCAACTGAACAACAACGGTAAATAAATGTGTTATTATACATGTAAATAAATATATAAACATAGATATACATACATACATATTTATGGTTTTATAAGTATATATGTGCAAAACCATATAGTTTTTGTATGTACATATTTATAGTTTTTACTGACAGTAAATTTTATAAACAATTCAAACATCACAGAAATTTGCAAAGAAAATAGGCAAAAATCTCCTTAAATCCAGTCATTCACAGGAATTGCTTTATTTACTGAAAAATGAACACCAACATTTTAAATACCCTTTCATGCAACCTCTATGCATATCTAGCTATGTAATACTCATACAATTGTATGAAAATTTATCCATCCTAAGAAGGCTGTGGTTAAGCTTTTCTACCCAGAAGGGATGTGGAGGTCTTTCATGGTCAATATATAATGGAGTTTTTTGTTTACTTGTTTTTTTGTTTTTGTTTTTTTTTTCCTGTGGCCATGTTATGCTCCTGATCTTAGTTCCTGGACCAGGGATCAAACCCCGGGCCCACAGCAGTGAAAGCACCAAGTCCTAACCACTGCTGGAAATTCCCACGGTCAATATATGGTTTGCTGATCCAAACCATCAGTATAGTCAATAGAAATCAGAGGAATGTTGTAACTAGGTTTTCTTAAGATAGAATCATCAGAATTGGTCATGTGCAGATTTTCTTAAATCCTTGAAAACATCATGGAGACAAGGGATGAGAAAGTATGAGGAAGGGCATGAGTGAACAAGGAGGAGCCCTCCAGCTCGCTGGCTGTTCGCTTGGGTCCGTCAGGGAAGAGACAGAGGGGTTAATGTTCACAAGCATTCAGTGCCCTGTGCTGTTGACCCTGGAGGTGACTCTGACAAGGTCACAAGAGTGAGGCACAAGCTGTGTGGGGCTGGGAAACATTTCAAATGATGACTTTTTAACTCTTGTTGCTACAAGATGCAAGGAATCCTAGGACGATGGCTGGTGCTGCTTTAAATAGCTGCAAAAAGAATCAAGCGCACCAACTAGTAGATTCTTTCATCTCTCTCCAGAAAGGACATTTTTACCTGTATTTATGTTTTGAATCTGTGATAAATGCCAGGGCTGTAATTAAGAAAAGACCTAAGGCATAGCAGAGGAAGGGCCATTGTGTTCAAAATGTTTAGAACTGGACAAAGACAACTGATTTTTCCTTTGGGAAAAAGTGACAGTCCGCATACATAGATGAATTATACTGAATCTATTAAAAACACATGTTGTGTTTGGTTAAATGCTAATCTCTTGTTTACCCTCCTGCTGTCAAGGGCTGTGGTGCTCGTCGTGGATCTGAATGTATGTTTGAACTATTGCCGCACAGGAAAAGAGTCACTGTGTTTATGTTCCACTGGGGCTCCTAGACTCAAATTTATTGATTTTCAACCTAGGGAGTCTACTGCAATAGACATTACTGTGTGTCCCTATGTAAACCAAATCCATTTTTTCCTTCATCCATTTGTATGAAGAAATATCATATTCAAGGACTTTGGAAGCATAAGAAATTGCTTCCAGGGCATGTAAGGTGGGGGTTGCCCGCAGAACTCTGTCGGAGGGCTCCACCGTATTCACTCATGCCCTTCCTCGTACTTCTTCATCCCATGTCTCCATGAAGTTTTCAAAGATTTAAGAAAATCTGCACATGATCACTTCTGATAATTCTATTCCCAGCTGTCTCTTCACCTTAAGAAAACCTAATTACAACATACCTCTAATTTCTATTGACTATATTGATGTTTGGATCAGCATATATTGACCGTAGGAATTTCCTGCAGTGGTTAGGACTTGGTACCTTCACTGCTGTGGACCCTTGCTTCTCTCTCACCAACCAGTCTTGATATCTTTTTTTTTTTTTTTCTCATTGGATTACAGATAGCATTTTCCCAGAAAGCTTTCACTGAGCCCTCCAAGCCTGAGCTGGTTATTTCTCCCCTGTATTCCTCCATTCTTCCACCTCTCACACCTGGTTATGGTTGCCTGCAACCTCTTCTCCACTCCTCACCTCTGGATGGTCGGGTTGGAAGCATATCACCTGAGATGGTATCTGCCTGAAGATTTTAGTAAACATCTATTGAGTGAATGAGGATGCCTGTCTTCTCAAAAGCGTTTGTCCTTTAGTGAGGGGACTGCTGTATACTACTAATCCCTTCCTACTCCCAGGACCACCTCCTTGTCCCCTGGATTCCTGAAACCTTGGTGTGCAACTTTCATAGCAAATAACAAACTCCTTTCTTTATTCCCTAACAATATCAAATATGATTGAATCTGAGAAGTCCTGGCAAGTAACGGATCAAAAAAAGAATAAAAAAATTCTTAGACAAAAGTGAACCTCAGGATCCTGTGGTCCTTGGGATCAGCTCACTTTGACTGAATTACAGAACGAGGACTTGAAACATTGCAGTGAGCATTCCTCTATCACCTGCGGGCCTGGAGCCTGGTCCCAGTTCCATGTGATTGCAAATGTGTGACTGGGAAGGAACACACCCAGTCTATTTTGAGACCATTCTATTTCCTCCAAAAGCTCTTGCCCACGCTTTCTCATCTCCTCTTGCAGAACTGAGAATTAAAATTTGTCTAAATGTGCTTTTCTTCGTAGTCACACTCTCAGCACCATGCTATATCATCTAACATGTTAGTAAGGAGACTGGTTTTGTCCTGGTATTTCATTTCAGGAAAAGATTATTCACTGAGGACCCAATCTTTGTATATCATCATGCTTGAGGAGCCTTTTCCTACTGTTCATGGGATTCAACCCTGAATATTCATTGGAAAGACATGCTGAAGCTGAAGCTCCAATACTTTGGCCACCTGATGCGAATAGCCAACTCATTGGAGAAGACTCTGATGCTGTGAAAGATTGAGGGCAAGAGGAGAAGGGAGTGACAGAGGATGAGGATGAGATGGTTGGATGGCACCACCGAATCAACGGACATGAGTTTGAGCAAATTCCAGGAGATAGTGAAGGACAGGGAAGCCTGGTGTGCTGCAGTTCATGGAGTCGAAAAGAGTCAGACAAAACTTAGCAACTGAACAACAAATGCTTGGGGAGCAGTCAGTGTAATAAAGTTTTAGGCATATACTGCATAGAATAGAAATATTAGGAAGGACAAGGAGCGAAGGTGGGATAGAAAGGTTCTGTCTCCTGATTAATGCAGTTAATATTATGGATGGTGTGGATCACAGTGTAATGGGCAACACTTGGGTGAAGAGGATAGACATTAAAAGTAGAAAAATATTTCAGTAGCCTCTGTTGTTGAAACATTTTGATATTGTGGTTGACATCAGTTACTCAGTGATGAACTCCCGGTTTTTTTCAGTGGGCTCAGAGGAGTCTGCCTCTTACAGCCTACAACATGAAGTTGATTCCCATCTTCTCTCACTGCTCCAAGAATTCTCTTGGAGTCCCAGACTCAAATATTCATGCCCAGAAAGCAGCAAAACACCTTCCTAACCAGAAAGATAGCGCTTCTTGTGAAGGCTCCCTGGGGAAAGCCACGGGGGACAGGCAGGAGAGAGGGAACGTGTCACCTTCTGAGAGTGTCTCTGCTCACATGCAGGGACTCTATTTGGAGTCTGAGAGCCAGGTAACTAAGAAAATTGGCAGTGCCGTCCAGAGTGAAGAGGAATCTGAGGCAAGTGGGAACGTGTGTCTGGAAACAGTTTTGGCAGAGGACGGTTTCCTCTTTTAGTGCACATGCACGTAGGTAGAAATAGGTTGTTTTTTTTTCTTCCACCCCAGTTTTGCTCACTAATGATCATATTACTACAGGAGAAAAGATGAGTTGTAGGGACAGTGAGATTAGCTGGAAAGCTGAGCCGGGTGTATGCTCCTGGGGAATATCCATAGGCTGCACAGCAGATGCTGGGCAATCCAAGTTGTGTTGTGTGAGTTGTGTGAGCTTGAACTGGCAGCAACCAGGGCAACACTTGGACTTGACCAAAGTCAATTGACAAATGAGATACTTCTTCTTTTGTATTTAGGGAAAAAACTCCAAAATTCCTTTATATTTAGGGAAAAAATTTTCCTTTGTATTTAGGGAAAAAAATTTTCTTTGTATTTAGGGAAAAAATATCTCCCCCAAAATATTGTTTGATTAATATCCTTTAAGGTAGTATGGTAAACATTCACAGAAGTGATTCATACTAAGAAAATAAACAAAACCAAAATCAGACCCTTTAGCATAACATTGTGCAATCAAGTTATGTATAAACTAAGTGCTATTCATAGGAAGCAGATAGAGCTGAGATGTACATGCTGGCATGCCATCTATAGAAAAGTCTTTAACAGTTGCTTTTTTTCCTTTAATCATATAAACACCAGAGACTAAGGCACAGATAGCTACCTCCTTAAGAGATGGGGTGAGAGTCGGGGTGTGGGCTTCCCTGTGTAATCACTTGTATAATGTCAGAGATGATCTGGTCCAGTATACTACGTAAATCAAGTGTTTATGCACAAGCGGTTTGAACTGGTCAAGAGTGCTGCCCCGGAGCTGATTGGAGGAATGAAGTGTATAAACTTGCCCTAAGTTACATTTCAGGTTGGTCTTCATACCAGACTGACTGAGGATTGGGATCTAAACTGTGTTATTGCGGTCAGATCTCTGACTTTCTCCTTTTCCTCCTTTTTTGACCCCCAGAGATAACATTTTATAACAAGTAATTTTTTTACAATTGGATTATTAGAGAAACACTGGCAATGAGAACTTTGTGCTACATATATAAGTATGTGTATATATAAGCTTTTTTATATTTGAAGGTGGGGATGGAGGTGCAGTGTTATGTCATGTTAAGTTTAGGGGGTTCTTGGATCATTTTGGGGGTCTTCCCTGGTGGCTCAGATGGTGAAGAATCCGCCTGCAATGCAGGAGACCCGGGTTTAGTCCCTGGGTCCAGAAGATCCCGGGGAGAAGGGAATGGCAACCCACTCCAGTATTCTTGTTTGGAGGATTCCATGGACAGAGGAGCCTGGCATCTACAGTTCATGGGGTCGCAAAGAGTCAGACATGACTGAGCGACTGACAAAGGTCCTTTAAAGATCCTGGATCATTTTTATGAGGAGCTCAGTTAAGAACATCTTGAAATTGGCGAACACATTCAGGGAACAGAACTTGGCTTCAAGTGTAAATTTTCACCCACAAGGTCCATAACAAATTGTAAAAATGATCAAAGAAGAGCTGCAAGGACTATCTTGTTCATCTTTCCTTTACAGTTTTATCTCCCTCCATGTGCTCACTGTCCCCCCAGCACACATACAGGCCAAGCTGACCTGCCCATCCTTATGATCCCTTATGCTATTCCCCTGGGGTACATATCATTGCTTTCATCACATCTGAGTTGAATCACGTCCACAGTTTCAGGCACAGCTCAAGTATTACTTCCACTTTAAGGTCTGCCAACATAGACCTCTAATCCTTCCTCTCAGTTTGCAGTCGGTCACTCCATTATCACAGCTTGATAAGTATAATTAGAGGGCTGTGGGCAGGTGCTGAAGTCCAAAGCTCATAGCACAGAGTATTCACATCATGACTTTAGATGCTCCTATATATTCACCTTAACCCCAGTTTTACCTGGGGCAAGTGAGACTCAGTGAAGCCAAACAACCTGACTGATACTATGAAAATGAAATGAAATGAAATGAAAGGTGCTCAGTCATGTCTGACTCTGCAGACCCTGTGGACTGTCACCTGCCAGGCTCCTCTGTCCATGGAATTCTCCAGGCAAGAGTACTAGAGTGGGTTGCCATTCCCTTCTCCAGGGGATCTTCCTGACCCAGGGACTTAACCTGGATCTCCTGCATTGCAAGCATATTCTGTACTGTTTGAGCTACAAAAGACCCCAACTGATATTTTACACCCTGTTAACAGTGAAGCCAGAGAAGGCAATGTCATCCCACTCCAGTACTCTTGCCTGGAAAATCCCATGGACGGAGAAGCCTTGTAGGCTGCAGTCCATGGGGTCGCTAAGAGTTGGACTCGACTGAAATGTCTTAGCAGCAGCAGCAACAACGGTGAAGCCAGAATCCAGATTCCAGGTGTCCTTGAAGAGGCCCTTACCTCTCGTAAAATCTCCCAGATGTTTTAAGAGGAAGAAGCATTGCAAGCCTTCTCCACCTTTGTTTGTTTTTTTCTGTCTGATCCAGGCCTGGGTGCCTAGTGGTTGAGAAACCACAGCTAGTTTCTTCTGTCAGTGGACAAGGATACTCAGCAGACAAGAATCCAGAACCTAGATAAAGACAGGAAAATCTGAGTGCATGTTGATTGCAAAGAGCTGTGTTTATTTACTTGCGGCAGCATTATGGAATGATACTTGTGTAAAACAGACTTACTCACTGATTTCTGAGACCATAAAAACACTATAAGAATTGGATGGGAGTGTTATGTATTGAGGTAAGAATTAGGCCTTATTCTTATCTGTTTCTAAAAATGTTAAGATCAATAGTCGTAGTCAAGGAAAGAACTGTCACTTGACAAAACAGGATACTCTAGAGCCCAGTTTACTGGACAGTGAAATAGATCAGGAGTCTTCCCTCAAGTTCCTCCTGTTTTTCCTTCAGCACACAGTGCTTCTCCATGCCAAGCCAAGAGGTTCCAAAAGGCTGATGGTATTTTGTCTCTAAGTGCTAATAAAAACTTATAAATTTGGTTTGTGTTATGTATGTAGTTTTAGTCATAAAAGATTTAAAATCTAGTTAAGCTAAATCAAAAATGCTACTTTGCAGTCTGCAGTATTTAGGGCTAGAAGTTGTCATGACTGTGAATATTATATTGGCTTTCAAGCCTTTAAAAATTAATGTGACCTCCACTGCAAACATCATTTGGATGTCTTGATAAAGTATAGGTGGTTCACATATAAAGTACTTCAATGATTCTGTGTGGAGTGACTCATACAAGGATGATTGCCATTAAAGGAATTTGGCTTCAAATACAGGGTTCTCTGCTGGTACTTAGGTGATTTTTCTAACACAAGTGATTGATCCCTGGAGTGGAACAAAAGGGACCCACTTGTGAAATTGCCTTTTAAGTGCCCTTAAGGGCATGGGGTCATGGTATTTAAAGCTTTGGAATGATTCCCTGTCAATATGAATCAAGCATTGAATTTTCAGTGTGGTGTTTAATTCTCTGATCAGAGGTGCAGCAGGGAAAAGTTGGTTATGTTTTAAAATTCCTTGGCTTTTTAGGGAAAGTCACTTACTTTTTATTTATTTTTAGTATGGAAATGTAAAAAGAAAAAAAAACACTTGGTTTGGGGACCAGCTGAGTCCATGCCAAAGCGAAGTGAAACATGCAGCAGTCAAATCTGATTACTCTCCAGGATTTGTGTAGACCCTTCTCTCCTTGCTGGAGGGAGGAGGAATGTGTGTGTGTGTGTCCCTACCCCTACCCCAATAATGGAAATTCAGAGAAGAGACAAATGAGTGTAGCTGAAGTCTATTTTAAAAAATAGACAATGAAAAAAGTTATGTGGGGCTTGAGTGGCTAAAATTTGGATGCATAAAAAGTGGTGATAAAACAATTTCCATTATTGGGGTGGGAGTAGGAGGACAAAAGATGAGATGGTTGGATGGCACCACCAGCTCCATGGACATGAGTCTAAGCAAGCTCTGGGAGTTGATGATGGACAGGGAAGACTAGTGCTGCAAGTCCATGGGGTCGCAAGGAGTTGGACACGGCTGAGCGACTGAACTGTACTGATCCTATGCAGACCTTTTCATTTTAATTTTATTTTTGGCTGTGCTGGGTCTTAGTTGCTGCCAGAGGGCTTTCTCTAATTGTGGCGAGCAGAGGCTACCCTCTGGTTGCAGTGAACAGGCATCTCATTGTGGTGGCATCTCTTGTTGCAGAGCACGAACTCTAGGCACTCAGGCTTCAATAGTTGTGTCTCATGAGCTTAGTTGCCCTACAGCACATGGGATCTTCCCAGACCAAGGATCAAACCAGTGCTCCCTGCATTGACAAGGCAGATTCCTATCCACTGTGCCACCAGGGAAGTCCTGTATGTAAACTTGACTTAAAGGTTTTGTAAACTTGAATGTTTTACGGAACATGCATGGAACTTACTTAAAAAATGCACTTTTCACTTGAGCCAGATATCTTCCTGAGACAATATCTCTTACATATATGTGTAGCTTTGTGAGACATCATTTATAGAACTTTAGAGTGTATAAGTGGTATATATAAAAACAAAGGGTTTTAAAATTTTTTCCTACTTTGTTCCATGACAACTTTATTTGTTTTATGTAAGTAACTAAAAAGTAAAATGACATTTTTGAAAACCCATGATGGGCCCCCAAATCTTACTTCTCTCACCGAATTGAAAGATTTTATAAAATCCCTGATTTTTTAAAATTATGAGTATTATGCAGGCAGACTCCAGTATTCTTGCCTGGAAAATCCCATGGGCAGAAGAGCCTGGAAGGCTACAGTCCATGGGGTCACAAAGAGCCACAGTCCATGGGGGTCACAAAGAGCTGGGCAGGATTTAGCGACTTAACCACTGCCACCACCACCATGCAGGCAGAAGAGCCAACAGTGTGTGGTGGGTCTGAGTGGAAAGAGAAGTCTTCAGAGGGCTCTGGAAGTGGAAGGGTCCAGCTCCACGCTGGCCCCACGTTGTTTAACTGCCCCCTCTCCGGAAGGTTTTTTGACCTCTCTCAGGGTTTATTTCCTCATCTACAAGATGAGAAAACAGTATCTACCTGCAGATGGAAGGACAGAGCTATATTGTAATGATTTGCCTAATACACAATCCTTGATTGGCACATAATAAATATTCATACCTTTCCCTACCTTTCTGTACCTCGCGAAAGGATCAAGACTCTGCTACCTAAAAATCCATTTTCCACTGCTTTATATTTCTATTAAGCTAGTATCATCTAACTCTCTATTTCTAACCTTTATCATCAGGATTTCATTAGCATATTCAATTTTCCTGTTATTTATAACCCTACCTTATTATTCTTATAATCCGTACAAAGTTATTTTTGCTCCAGTGCCACTTTGTACTGTCAAGAAATATATTTTCTTCATTGCTGAGTGCTTTCTTCAATTATTCTCAGTTATGTCTAAAGCATTCATATACCTTCTTATTTATCTTTTTATGGCCCCCACAGAGCATTAATTGTTTTTTAGGTTTGTAATGGCTTTGCTCACTGAGTCTGAAGTGTTCAAGGCCTCTAGACCAACCATGGTCTCATTCTTATTGTTGCCTAGACTAGGACTTCTCTTGTAAAACCTTAGCTACAAAATCCTTAACAGGAACCCTTCAGTTCTATGTGCTGTGCTTGTGGTTAGTCACTCAGTCATGTCTGACTCTTGGCAACCCCATGGACTATAGCCCGCCAGGCTCCTCTGTCCATGGAGATTCTCCAGGCAAGAATATTGTAATGGGTTGCCATGCCCTTCTCCAAGAGATCTTCCAACCAAGGGATTGAAACCAGGTCTCCTACATTGCAGGCAGATTCTTTACCATCTGAACCACCAGGGAAGCCCAAGAATATTGGAATGCATAGCCTATCCCTTCTGCAGGGGACCTTCCCAACCCAAGGATTGAACCAGGGTCTCCTGCATTGCAGGTGGATTCTTTATCAGCTGAGCTACCAGGGAAGCCCTTAGTTCTATACAGAACTCCAATTTCAGTCCTTTGTCTTGAAAATAGACTATCTCATCCTTATATACAGCCCTAGTTCCTACCACTTCAGTGGGCTTGAATCAGGACATGTGTGCCTGGCATTCACAACAGAGAAAAATCTATGGTGCTTATGTCATTCGCTTGGCATAAAGTGGTTCTGAAAAGAAAAACACATTTTGCATTAACCAGCTTTCCCTATTCCTACCTTTCTTTCAGGCAGGGTTGAAGTTATACATGTATTTTTTTTTAAGTCATTTCATGTATTAAATTCTGTGCTTTCTAGAAAGAGTTGTGTCCATGTTAAAATGACTTCTTGATATTATCAATATATCTGTTCTTAATATTATTCACACTTACTCAAATGATTGAAATCTACATGATAAAGAAAATGACTTTTGAAAGATGAGCAGTTTCATTTGCTTATTGTGTGAAGGGTCTTCAAGGGCTTACTAGGGGGTTCGGTGGTAAAGAATCCGCCAGCCAATGCTGGAGATGCCAGAGATGCATATTTGATGCCTGGGTCCAGAAGATCCCCTGGAGGAGGGCATGGTGACCCACTTAAGTCTTCTTGCCTAGAAAATCCCATGAACAGAGGAGCCTGGAGGGCTACAGTCCATGGAGTCACAAAGAGTTGGACCCGACTGAGTGACTGAGCAGGCACTCAGGGGTCTTCAGGGAATCTGAGAGTTGGAAGGAAGATTGAGAGGTCACCATGCATCTCCCGCCACCCAGCGAAGGGATCTTGCCTATCATGGCTTCAGCCCTGCCTCTGGGAGGATGCTACCCTGAGGCCCCATTCCACTTTCGACAACTCCTTAGACTGGAAGTTCTGTCTTGATCAGCTGAGTTTCCCTTTGCACCATGACAATCAAGTTACTTTGGGTGGGCTTGATTTCATTTGACTGATGTTTTGTGCTGTCGGGGAAAGCTTTTTTATTAAGAAGTTTTCTCTAATAAGCAAATAGATATTGAGTAGGCTTGTGTATATTTCAAATTCATGACCATGAAAACCAGGAAACTAGGTGTTTGTTTTACTACAAAGATGAACTCCAGTTTTCTTCCAGCAGAACTCATGCTAGTCTTTGCTCCCAAGTTCTGCATCAGCCTCAACCCTCAGACTCAGTCCTTCAATGGTTCAGAAAAGCAAGTGACTCACTGTAATTTTGAAAGACTATTCATATTTCCAGATCTATGATGAATTCAAGGCAAACAGGCTTTTTAAGAAAGACTCCTCTTTCTGGGTGTAAGAAAGCACTCTTCCCCAACTCATTTTGTTGAAAGACAGGATTAACTTTATTAGAAAAGAAACCGATCTACTATGTGCTGGAGAGTATTTATGACCTCCAGAACACTCTATCTTTCAGAATAATAATACAGGCATACGAATAGCCAAATTCTGCCAGGTTTTTAAAAATTACATTTTGTTCATGCCCAGGTATAACCTCCCATCGTAAATCCTGGGAATTGTGTAGGAAGACAGTGACAGACCATCCCAGTGCATAATGAGAGATGCATATTTCAGTGCTGGTCTGATGTTTATGTATGTGATTACCTACATGCGTAACGGATTTTTTTTTAACATGTCACATCTTGAAATTGACTCTGTTTTAAATATAATCATGGTGCTACTCTTTATTGTATGCATGCCACGCAGTTTGTAAATGTAACTCTGATCCCCCAGTCCTATAAGATGAGGTTTATTCTTCCTGCTTTTCCTGTGGGGAAAGTAAAACCCAGAAACTTCAAGACCTAGCTCAAGGTCACATTCAGGGTGTAGATTGCCACCTCAGATTGATGTGCTTCAAAACCCCACATTCTTTCTCCTGTATTCGGTACTTTGGCTCATCTTTGGCAAAGAATATCTGGTTTTTAGGCACTTATTTGTTTTTGTGGGGAGGAGTGTTTATATAGGCCTACAGAGTAATATATAGAGGTATGCAAATCCTTTTTTATCTTCCAATATTATAGTTCTATCAACCACAAAATCTCGCCTAAATCCTATTAAATCTGATACAAAATAGAACTAGAGAGATGATAGAAAAGGGAGCGGTGCTGAACTTATTGGAACTCACCCTTTTTAAATAGAGACCGCCAGGCTCATGCGTTTGATTGCTAGTTAATTTTGTGAGGATTACTGCTCTGAATGACTTCAGTGGTTCCTGCTGCTCTATTAAAAATCCTCTGTTACATTTGAAGACCTAATAAACAGGAAACTATGATCTCTTCCTTGTGTTACTCGAAAGTTGATATGAAAGTATAATCCCAGATGGGATAGTTCAGTCTGCACTACAACATCTGTGTAAGACCGATGTCCCCATGAAAGCCATTTCATCCACATGCTTTCTAAATCAGCATCAGCACTTATGAGCACTCTTCGACTCTCTCGTTTGTGTGCATATCATTGTAGTGTGCTTTATTTGAAACACCCTGTAGAGTGCTCTTTCATACTCATTTCCCTGCAGCATGAAAAGAATTGGCAAGTGACGAGTAATTCGCTGTCAAACATATGACTGTTTCATTTAGAATATAGAGGACACAGATTCTCATTTACCAGTGGCCTCAGGCCATGGCTCAGGAGCCCATCAAGCAGAAGACTGAACTAGCAATGAATTTTTTTAATCCATTAAAAAATATATACGTGTTGACACCAACCTCTAACAAAGTAGTGGTTCGTCACTCAGCAAGAGTTATTCGTAGGACATCACCAAGGCCCACTGATGACTTTCCCTTGGTGTTTCCCTACCTAGTCTTCACAGAGTCCTTCCATCTAGATTCTGGGTTTCACCTTCCTCTAGGCTCAGAGTGGTGCCATTTTTGCACACACAGCAGTTGCAGAAAACTCCCATCTGCCCTCTGTCCTACTGCATAGAGCCCTAAGGTAGTATGGACTGGAATTTCTTTGAGCTTGAACCCAACTTCAAGTCCAGCTCTGAAACCTCTATACATGCGTCCTTTGGCTCAGGTCTTCTCTGTGGAAAGGGACCCTCACTCTGTCCTGCCGACCTCCTAGGGTGGATGGGGGTGGGAGCTGCTGAAAAAGAAGGTCTTTTCAGATGTGCCCCAAAGCCCTTGGAATCTTTGCACAAAGTTCCTTCTGCTTCTTAAATGAGACTTTGTCTTCTGATCTTTATTTCAAGGTCATAAAACACCCTTAGATTCATCGCCCTCTTTGACTGCACTCCTTTTCTTCCTTGAGTTAAGGAAACTGTTGTTCCTTCTCATTCTGCCCTGTGCTTCACCCCTTACAGGAGTCATCACAAACAACTGAAGACCTATTTTGTAATCATTTGTTTAATGTCTGTCATTCATTTTTATTGCAGACTTCAGAGGGCCAGTGCTATGGACTGTTTATATGCTCCTATACATATTGAAGCCCTATACATTTATATACTCCTAATGGCAACCCACTCCAGTACTCTTGCCTGGAAAATCCTATGGACAGAGGAGCCTGGTAGGATGCAGTCCATGGGGTCGCTAAGAGTCGGACATGACTGAGCGACTTCACTTTCACTTTTCACTTTCATGCATTGGAGAAGGAAATGGCAACCCACTCCAGTGTTCTTGCCTGGAGAATCCCAGGGACAGAGGAGCCTGGTGGGCTGCTGTCTATGGGGTCGCACAGAGTTGGACACGACTGACAAGACTTAGCAGCAGCAGCAGCGTACAGACTTCCCTGGTGGCTCAGACAGTAAAGCTTCTGCCTACAATGTGGGAGACCTGGGTTCAATCCCCAGGTCGGAAAGATCTTCTGAAGAAGGAAATGGCAACCCACTCCAGTATTCTTGCCTGGAAAATCCCATGGATGGGGGAGCCTGATAGGCTACAGTCCATCGGGTCGCAAAGAGTTGGACACAACTGAGCGAATTCACTCACTCATACATATTATATACAAATTGAAGCCCTGCCCCTAATTTGATTCATTCAGAGATGGGGATTTCATGTGGTAATCAGGTTTAGATGAGGTCATAAAGATGGGGCCCCCATGATGGGAGTAGTGCCTTAATTTGAAGAGGAAGAGACCAGAGACCTGTCTCTCCACCACCTGAGGCCACAGCAGGAAACACAGCCATCTGCAAGTCAGGAGGAACCCTGGACCATGAGGACCCTGATCTTAAACTTCTAGCCTCCAGAACTGTCAGAGATAAATATTTGTTGTTTAAGCCACCCAGTCTGTAGTAATTTATTATAGCAGGCCTGAACTAAGACAGGCAGGGTTCATATCTTTTTACTCAGGCTTGTATCACTACGCATAGTGCTTGGCATAAAGTAAGCACTTGATTAAGTGTTTGATGGATGAATTTGTGAGTGTCCTGCCTGCAAGTTGCTTGGAAACATGAGCAACTCCATCCTCTTCAGTCCATTCCATCCCTGAGAAGCCCAAGACTGATCAGCCTGAGATGCCCTGAGAGCTAACAGGCCAGTATTTCAGAGTACCTGGGTCTCCCAGACTGGAATCTCTGAGTCAGGTAGGGAGTGTGTGGTGAGCAAAAGAGCTTCAGAATCAGGCAGCCACACTGAGACCCAGGAGCACCCGCTGATGAGCTGTTGGAGGTGGTGCAGGCTACTTCACCTCCCCCACCTCAGTGTTGTCTGCTGTAAAATGGGTCTGACAGTGGTTCTTGCCTCAGAGGTTGTCATAGGAACAAAGTGGTATGAGTCTTTTGAGTGCTTAGCACAGACCCCAGTCAGCACTGATGTGAACCATCAATGATGGTATGAAAGGTACAGATTTTTTTGGCCTTGTTCTGTGTCTCCCAGAGTAGTTTCTTTGTTGTCTTTGTCCTGCTCATCTTCCACCACATTCTTTAGGGTTTCTTTATGTGGTAATTGTATGATGGAAAGTGTCCATCCTCATGGTGGCTAGGTCCTGGAAGAAGATTATCTGACTCTGATTAGAGCCTTGGAGTATGCAGGGCTGGGCTGCTCTCCCACTGGGTGTGTTATAGTCACCAAGGTGGAATCAGCTGACTGTAGTAATTACTTTGGGAGGAAGATCTAATGGAATGAAACAGAAACCTAAATGATTCCATCTCTCTTTTATACTTTATTCCTACCTCCATAAGATCATATAATACAATTATGATGAATCCCTGAGCTAATTCAGCAATAATTTTTATTTATATTTAGGTAGTTATTATCACAATACTACACTGATCATTTGATTCCAAAAGTAATTTCCTTCTACAAAGGTACCCTTGACATCCTATAATGTATATTAAGATTGAATGGGGGGATAAACAAGGCAGTAGATTTGATGTATTAAAAAACAAGGCAGTGATTTTGAGCCTGGAATACACAGAGGAAAGCATTCATTTGCTTTTAAAATTAATTACAAATGAAAGCCACTTTCTAAATCATAACTGATAACAATTTGTATTTTTTTTCAGGGTCTGCCTGGAATGCTCATTTTTATCATTTAAGCTTAAGAAGGTATTTGTAGGATTTTTTTTTGCTGTGTTAACTGGTTGGGGTGAACACTCAGGATTTTTTTAAAAGGTATTTAATATTTTTGTAAATGTATTGAAGTATTCTTAGTTAATAAAGCCATTTGTTTTAATTTAGTGGAAAATAATTTTATTAGAGCTTAAATAAAGTTGTGCAAGCAATGTTCCTCCATTACAGGGTCTTTGGGACTGTGTTAATTATAAGAAATGGAGACTATTACTGAGCACACAAACTCCTCATTGTTAACCACGGCTGGTGCGTGCTGACAGCTGCCTCTTAGGGAAATGTAACCCCTGGTTAACGGTGGAAAGTGTGGCATTAGCATAATTTTTTGGCGAGGACTGAGCTGGGGCTGCAGCCCTGCCTTCCACCTCGACTCTTTCATTACTGTATCTTATCAGAGGCCCAGATCCTAGGGGGGAGATGAAGCCATGTGACTGTACTATAGGTAACCAAAACCCTGTGAGAAATGCCCATGTCTAAATAAAAGAAGAAAGGATTTCAGTTGCTTATGATAATGGTTTTAAAAGGGTCCCTGGAAGAAAGACTCTGAAAAGAATCACTGGTGTTTGAACAAAACTGACACCATGTAGAGGCGGCTTTTTTTGACATTGACACTAATGCATGTTATGGTTTCTATAAGAGGAATTAGAATTTAAACAGTTTTATTCTTCAGGGACCAATTCAGACAAAAATAGATCTGCTAATGCAAGACTTAGAGTCAAGAATAAATTACGTCCCCTGAAGGTTCTCTAAGTTCATTTGCACATTACTAAAGGTACTTCAAACAGTTGGGAATTAATTTTTGTATATTTCAGAGAACATATCAAGCCAGTGTTGAAAAGTAATAGAAAATATCAAATAGTAACTAGTGGTAAAAAAGCTGTTTGCCAATTCAGGAGATGCAAGAGACCAGGTTCGATCCCTGGGTTGGGAAGATCACCTGGAGGGGGAAAACGGCAACCCACTCCAATATTCTTGCCTGAAAAATTCTATGGACAGGAGGAGGCTGGCAGGCTATAGTTGGAGTCAAAAGAGTCAGACACAACTGGGCACATATTTTATCATAATGTTCGTTCTTGATAGGATAAGCTACTCCCTTGGCCGAGGATTCTTTGCTTTTGTCAATAATAAATAATATTATAAGCTTGAATATGAATGATACAATTGGTTAATAGAAGATAAGGAAGTGGCTACCATTCGCTGAGCACTTACTGGGTGCCAGGAAGGCACTATGCTTAATGCTTTATACACATCTTGTTTCTCTATCATAAAACCCTATTACTTAGGGGCTATTCTGTCCTCACGACCCAGATAATCATGATGATGTGATCACTAATCTAGAGCCAGACATCTTGGAATGTGAAGTCAAGTGGGCCTTAGAAAGCATCACTATGAACAAAGCTAATGGAGGTGATGGAATTCCAATTGAGCTGTTTCAAATCCTGAAAGATGATGCTGTGGAAGTGCTGCACTCAATATGCCAGCAAATTTGGAAAACTCAGCAGTGACCACAGGAGTGGAAAAGGTCAGTTTTCATTCCAATCCCAAAGAAAGGCAATGCCAAAGAATGCTCAAACTACTGCACAATTGCACTCATCTCACATGCTAGTAAAGTAATGCTCAAAATTCTCCAAGCCAGGCTTCAGCAATACATGAACCGTGAACTCCCTGATGTTCAAGCTGGTTTTAGGAAAGGCAGAGGAACCAGAGATCAAATTGCCAACATCTGCTGGATCATGGAAAAAGCAAGAGAGTTCCAGAAAAACATCTATTTCTGCTTTATTGACTATGCCAAAGCCTTTGACTATGTGGATCACAAGAAACTGTGGAAAATTCTGAAAGAGATGGGAATACCAGACCACCTAACCTGCCTCTTGAGAAATCTGTATGCAGGTCAGGAAGCAACAGTTCGAACTGGACATGGAACAACAGACTGGTTCCAAATAGGAGAAGGAGTACATCAAGGCTGTATATTGTCACCCTGCTTATTTAACTTATATGTAGAGTACATCATGAGAGGCTCTGGACTGGAAGAAACACAAGCTGGAATCAAGATCACCAGGAGAAATATCAATCACCTCAGATATGCAGATGACACCACCCTTATGGCAGAAAGTGAAGAGGAGCTAAAAAGCCTCTTGATGAAAGTGAAAGAGGAGAGCGAAAAAGTTGGCTTAAAGCTCAATATTCAGCAAATAAAGATCATGGCATCTGGTCCCATCACTTCATGGGAAATAGATGGGGAAACAGTGGAAACAGTGTCAGACTTTATTTTTTTGGGCTCCAAAATCACTGCAGATGGTGATTGCAGCCATAAAATTAAAAGACGCTTACTCCTTGGAAGAAAAGTTATGACCAACCTAGATAGCATATTCAAAAGCAGAGACATTACTTTGCCGACTTAGGTCCATCTAGTCAAGGCTATTGTTTTTCCAGTGGTCATGTATGGATGTGAGAGTTGGACTGTGAAGAAGGCTGGGCACTGAAGAATTGATGCTTTTGAACTGTGGTGTTGGAGAAGACTCTTGAGAGTCCCTTGGACTGCAAGAAGATCCAACCAGTCCATTCTGAAGGAGATCAGCCCTGGGATTTCTTTGGAAGGAATGATGCTAAAGAGGAAGCTCCAGTACTTTGGCCACTTCATGTGAAGAGTTGACTCATTGGAAAAGACTCTGACGCTGGGAGGGATTGCGGGCAGGAGGAGAAGGGGATGACGGAGGATGAGATGGCTGGATGGCACCACGGACTCGATGGATGTGAGTCTGAGTGAACTCTGGGAGTTGGTGATGGACAGGGAGGCCTGGCGTGCTGCGATTCATGGGGTCGCAAAGAGTTGGACACGACTGAGCGACTGAACTGAACTGATTCTGTCCTCAGTTGCAAATGGGGACATTAATCCTCAGGGAAATTGAGCGTTATTCCCAAGGTCCTTCTGTCAGTAAGGAGTAGGACTTGACATTTGAACCCAGGTCTCTGTGTCCTGGCGCCTGCAGGACTTCCTAACTTCCTTGGCCACCCCAGGGCTTCTGTTCCTGTTACCAGTGATAGTCGCTTCTATTAGTAGCGCCTTCCTGCATCTATTAAACAATTCTCCTGGGGCTCCTTTCCATTCTCCCTGTTACATAGGAGTGACTGTTGCTATTTAAAGCAGAGGGCACATTGACAATTCTGTTCAATAGTCCTTCAATGTCGGTGCTTCTGGCAGTTTCTCTGTCTGGCTGTGGTGGTCTCCGTTGGGTTCACGTGGGTGTGGCAGGGAGCTCCTCTGTGTCGGCCAGGTCCCCTCACGTGACTCTGCTCCACTCCAGGACCCCAGCCTGGAAAGACAGGTAGCCTCAATGGGACCAGTGTCTTTCCTTCAGATTTTCCAGAGGCATTTTCCTTCCAGATCTTTGTGGGCCCTTAAAGCGTGTGTAGGGATCAAGCATTAGTGTCTCTAGGACTGATGAAACGGCCCTGTTGGTTTAAGTCGAGTGCAGTCTGGGGATGCTCCAGGCAGAAAGAGGATTATGCATTTATCTCCCTTTCTACTGTGAAACAGGAGGGTCAGCAGAACGATACAGGTGAATAGGAACATATCTGTGCAGGAACAAATATATTCTGAAAGTATAAGCTCAGAAGATTATTCTTTGGAAGATTTGTGGAGTCCCAGAAAGGTCTGGGGGCAACCCATGTGGTTTAAAGGGTAATCTCTGTGCCCAGAGATGCCATGTGCCAGCCGACTTACAGGCAGCCCGTGAGCCCACCTGGCCCCCTGGAGCTGGAGCTAACTGGAACTGCCTGGTCGGCCCTCCTGTGATCATCTGCCCTCCCTCTGGGTTCTCCTTTGGCGTGAAATTCATATTGTATGGTGCTTCCCAGGTGGCTCAGTGGTAAAGAATCCACCTGCCAATGCAGGACACTCAGGTTCAATCCCTGGGTCAGGAAGATCCCCTGAAGAAGGAAATGCCACCCACTCCACTATTCTTACTGGGAGAATTCCATGGATAGTGAAGCCTGGTGGGCTACAATCCATGGGGTCGCAAAGAGTCAGACACAATGAGCGACTGAGCATGCGCACATGTTGTAGAGTCTCTCCCCAGAAATGATAGAGGGGACCCATGATTAAGATCTCCCTGAATAAGATCTTTGATCTTTTATTTCTGAAAATGAGATTCAGCCTGAATTAAGAACTCTAATTTCTGTTTTGTAGCTCAGTGATTCTCAATCCTAGCCCAGATATTAGAATTATACAAAGAACTTGAAAATACCAATTGCCAAATGACTTGTCCCCAAACAATTAAGTTGGAATAGTTAAGGATGGTGCCTGGCATCAATATTCCTTAAACACTATTGCAGCGGAATGTGCACTGGGGGTTGAAGACCACTGAGTGGGAGGATGGAGAGGTGGTGAGGGGTCTTACACTGCTGCAGCTTACTTGGTGCTTCGTATGTACAAGTTTTGTTCTAGGGATTTTCATAGAACGAGCTTACCCTCATGTACTCCTTACAGTGAACTGTAAGCTTATTTTGTTTCTAGAGATGTGTATATGGAAAACTTTGAGGAGGTAGAGCAGTTTATTCAGAGTGGAATGCCCCTTTTGGAGATATTCTTAGACTTAACCTGCTCATCTAGGTGCACTGTATCTGGTTTTTCATAACATTGTTCTAGTAAGTGCACCTACAGTAACTCCCAGGTATTTGGACTTAACACCTTTACACATAATACACGTGGTCTTTCATTTATATTAACAATACCAACAGTCTTGCTGGGAGGTCTCCACCAGGAAAAGCCAGGTAGCGGGGTGAGATGTAGAATGTGTTCTCACTTAGCTAGTCCGAAGGTCTGAGATCACTTGTTCTAGTGAGGGCAGTTCTAAAACCATGAAACCACCAATAGTTTGTTGTCAGTGGTTCTGGTATATAGCTAGATCAGTTTCAACCCACATATAGAGCCACAAAACCACTACCCGCATCAGGACTGTTGTTGTCCAGTTGCTAAGTCATGCCCCGCTCTTTGCAACCCCGTGGACTGCAGCATGCCAGGCTTCCCTGTCCTTCACTATCTCCTGGATTTGCTCAAATTCATGTCCGTTGAGTTAGCGATGCTATCTAACCATCTCATCATCTGCCACCTCCTTCTCCTTTTGCCTTCAATCTTTCCCAGCATCAGGGTCTTTACCAATGAGTCCACTCTTCACATCAAGTGGCCCAGAGTATTGGAGTTCAGCTTCAGCATCAGTCCTTCCAATGAATATTTAGGGTTGACTTCCTTTAGGCTTTGGTCTCCTTACTGTCCAAGGAATTCTCAAGAGTCTTCTCCAACACCACAGTTCAAAAGTGTCAGTTCCTCCGCACTGGGCCATCTTTATGGACATAGACCAGCAAGTAGAGTTCAGAGGACTGAAGTGTTGCTTCCTGTCAGTACCACCTTGCTTCCTCCGCCCACCTGAGCAGACTCCGCAAGCTTGGCTTTCTGTAAGAGATTTATCTACATGCCAGCCTGAGTATGTGATTTCTTGGCAGTTTGGAGATAGGTCCTTCTGAAAGTTTGACTGATAATAGGAGTGGAACCATGTGGGGTGTATACCTTTCTTTCTTTCCCTAACTTGACCACATACTGTAATCCTTGATCCCCAGAGGAAGGACTTAAGACCCCAAAAGGAGGCTGAAATCAGAGCTCTGAAAGTGTGGGTTAGTTTCTGGGAAGAAATGAAATGATACACCCCTACAGGACCCCAAAGATTACATGGATTGGAGACTGGGATATCGACAGTAGGCATTCACAGGGCAGTGGAGATGGGTGACTGGTAAGCTTTTGTCCTCTGTCCTGATCCCAGACTCTCGTCTGTCTTGCTCACTTTTTCTTTTGATTTGTATTGTGAGTTCTAAGCTCAGAGGCCCCAGGGCTGGGGTCTGCCCTCCCTTCTTCACCACTTGACACCCTCCATAGAATCCTCTCTAAGACAGAGCAGCAAGAAGCCTCTTTGATGCCTGGGAGCCTGTTCAGGGAAGCGCTTGGTTACAGCCCTCATCCTTTGATCTCCACAGCCCACAAGTTACCAACTTCAGGTTTGAAAATCCTGAGAATCTCGTTTATTTTGCGCTCTGAAAGTGTAAGATCCTAGGATGAAAAGCTCTACCTTAAACACCAAAAAATAATAACACTTACACCCTAGGAGGATAAAAACTTGCTGTCTCCAGCTAAAGAGATGTATTTTATTTGTGTAGCTTTTCATTTCCTTTTCCATACCTCTGTTACACATGCACGGCCCTTGGAACCTCTGTGTTCTAATAAAGCACAAGAGTGTAGGTGTAGATGGAAGCTCGGGGGGCCGCTGGCGGTGGGAACAATGAGGTCCATGGTTCAGTGCCAGCCCTGGTCAGCCCTGGTCATTTCTTTATGTAGAAAGAAGTGATGTCTTATGATGAGGGAGGGAGGGAGGGAAAGAAGAAGGAGCTGACAAAGCAGGGACATTTGACCTGAGCAAAGGGGGTGGACAAGAGCTTTTTCTGGTAGAGGAAAGAGCCAGTTCAAAAGGTCCCTAGCTGACAACAGATTCCTGCATCCTGGAGCAGAGCAAAGGCTGTTGTCCTGGTGGCAAGTGTGGCAGGACACAGGTTCTGAGTCATGTAGGGTTAGACACCATGGTACGGAATTGATTATTTTGTTCTTAGAGAAACAGATTTTAAGCAGAGGGCTAACATGGCCAGAGTAATAAAGTTAAAAGATCCCTCTGGTTGCTGTGTGGTCAGGGAGAAAACTGACAATCAATGAAGAGAAGGCTCGTCCCTCTCTGGTGGCCCAGAGGGGTTGGTGAGAAGTGGTCTGACTTAAGTAATATTTTGAAAGCTGAGCCAACAGGGCTTGCAAATGGGTTGGTATGGATGGGAGAAGGGAAAGAGATGGATCAAAGCTGACAAAGGCTTTGAAGCCTGTCTTGGAAGGAATGTGTTGTGTAGCCTGATATAGACGACAGGAGAAATAGCGATTTGGGGGACCTAATAGAAGCAAATAAAGGGTTCTGTTGGGACTTCCCTGCTGATTCAGTGGTTAAGAATCCACCTTGCAGTGCAGGGACTTGGGTTTGAACCCTGATCAGAGAACTAAGATCTCACATGCAGGGGAGTATCTCAGCCCAAGTGCTGCAACTACTGAGCCCCTGCGCCACTACTAGGGAGCCTGTGCCCGCAACAAAGATCCCGCGTGATGCAAGGGAGTCTGCGAACCACAGCTGAGACCTGACCCGGCCAAGTCAACAGATGACTAATGGACTTAGCTAATCAATAAAAAGAGTTTTGTTTGGACGGAGAGATGTGAGATACCCATAGGCATCCAGGCTGAGGTGCTAAAGAATCAGTGGATACACATGTCCGGAATCCAAGGTACTAGTCAGGCATTGAACTCATTCATTTCAGGAGTTCCTGGGCATTTTGGTTTTTACGGAGACTTCCCATATTTTAGAAGCGTTTAGCGGTTGGGCTCCCTTTGATTCCTGGGATGAACACCTGGAGAAGATGCTGGAATGTGTTGGGATTCCTCACATTCCTCCTGGGGAAAACACGTTTACATGATGAGCAGGCGGGACCCTCTGTGGCCATCCTGACCACTTAGGGTGGAGTCCCTCTGAGTATGTTGCTAGACTTAGGCAACCATTTCTCTGTATTCTTTTCTGCACATCTTCTTTCCTAAGTCCTATATATATCTATATATAGAGATCAACTTCCTGCTCAAGTATGTTCCCCATGGAGTGCTGCACAATAATTAAGATCTAGCAAACTATGAATCCTGTTCACATTTCAAAGTTTCCTGAAAGTAACCCAATCACAAGCATTCCAGGTGTTTGTGTGTGAGTGTCATATACATGAAAATTTGACCCCACTGTCCTTCTTATACAAATAGCCAGTTAGATTACAGTCATTGTACACATCATGTAGATAGTAAATCAGAAGACTAGGAAGAAACAGGGGTTGGATAATGCCTCAGAAAGGGGAAAAAAAATCTATAAGCCAAACAGCACTTATTTATTACATTTAGATAAGTTTCCCCACTTGAACTGTCCCTAGCTTAAACTCTGCTCCTCCTTTTTATTCTTACTTTTTAAGTTCTTTTTGCCATCTCCTGAAAAAAGCACCTTTTATTGATCTTATTCCCTAATCTACTGTCTTCTGTAAGTCTCCTGGCATTTTGAATATTTCCTACATTTTGCTCTGTTAGAAAGTCTGGTCATCTTCACTTTCCCGCTAAACTCACCACATCACTGGCTCCCCTACACGATCAAACATGGTGCCAGCTGGTGGCACTGGTGGTGCCCAGGCTGTGCAAAAGCAGGAGACAGCAACACTCCAGGTGGGCTCTTCAGAAGAGCAGGTGCCAAGTACCTTCTGGAAAAACCAGTCTCCCTTCCTATCTGCAGCTTAACAGCTGTGGGTCTGTGAGCAAGTTGCTGGGTTTCTCCAGGCTTCTGTTCTCTTCTCAGTAATTGGGGATCATTCTAACCCCCTCTGATGTTTGAATTAAGTGAATGAATACCTTTAAAACACTTAGTAGAGTACTTGCTACCCAGAAGGAATTCAGTAAGCTTTAGTTCCTATCAGAAAACCCCTGAGTCTTTATCCCTCAGGAAACAATAACCACACACTCTGAAAACACACACATACCACTAAGTGGCTATTAGTGAAGACAAATCAAGCTTCGGAAGCAAGTTAGACTGAGAAGATGAAGGGAAATTGATAATCAAGACAAAGTAGAGAAACAATGCAGCGGTTCTCCAAGTGTGGTTTCCGGACAGCAGCATCACGTGGGAGCTTGGTAGCAATGCAGATTCTCAGAGCTACTGTGATGCTAGGGGTAAAGAACCTGCCTGCTAATGCAGGAGACATAAGAGACGTGGGTTTGATCCCTCAGTTGGGAAGATCGCCTGGAGGAAGGCATGGCAGCCCACTCCAGTATTCTTGGCTGGAGAATCCCATGGACAGAGGAGCCTGGCAGGCTACAGTCCATAGGGTCACAAAGAGTTGTACATGACTAAAGCGACTTAGCATGCGCATGGGCACTGAATCAGAACTCTGAGAGTGGGATCGGGCAGTCCGAGTGTTAGCAGCCTCTGCAGGTAGTTCTGATGCGTGTTGAAGCTGGAGAACCACTGGCCTAAAGTAAACTTAGCAGATATTGGGTGGGGAATAATGGTCCGTGTCTGTGTGCATACACACCGTGGTTGGTAGAACGTTTGTAGCTGCTGAAGCTATTAATCAAGCCTGGTAGTATCAGCAAAATGTCACCAAATTGGAGATTAATTACCCATTTTCCTTTGGTACTGTTGTCTGAATAGGAATATAACTAAAAGACTTATTTTCCATGACTTTGCACTCAATTCATTTGGGGTTGAAAACTATTAAGTCATCAACTTTTTCTTCTTTTTTTTTTCTAGGAAATTCCACTTACTTGGATGACCATGGACCACCTCCTAGTAAGGTAAGATCTTTGCTTATGCTATAAAACCCCTTTTCCTTCTCTCAGTACCTATAGCCTCCAACAACCCCAGCCACATCCCCCTTGGCCCGGAGTTGTTCATAAGAAGGTAGTAGGTATGGGTGTCAAGTTCATCTTTGATTAATAGTGAGTAGAAAAAGGAAGCATGCAAAGAATATAAAAATGGGTAAAAATAATATTGGTATGTTAACATCTTTTCACCCATGTTTCTTACTTCTAGCAGGATGGCAATGAATCCCAGAATTGATGAGGCCAGGGTTCCAGATAAAGGTCCCTTGAGTGTCCCCCGAGGGAGCAGGAGGCAATGTTTATTTCATCAGTAGCTGTCGCTGTCCCAGGCAGGGGAGCCTCAGGGCTGAGTTAGGACTTCTGGCTGTTTCTCCTGGTTGCTGCCTCCTGTGCCTCTGAATCCTTGCTGGCCCATGATGTGGGGTCCACAACCCAGCCCCCTCACGCCTTCAGGCCTTGGGCCAGACTCATGCCTGCCCCTTCCTCCTTGGCCTGGCTTACCTGGGCTACTCCACTCAGGGTTCAGTCCCCTGGAGCCAGCCTTCTCCGCCAGTGTCCTTTCAAGGCTGGCCTAGCCTGGCTGGCACAAGCACTTCTGCTTTTAGAAGCAATATTGGCATGATTTATAAGGGTCAGAACTATCCAGTGAAGTGTAGTTCCCCACAACTATCTACTTTCTTAACCTCAGTGAAAACCAAATATTAATCTACTGAAAAAGGAGAAAAATATAGATGTTCTTTGATCACTTAAGGTGATGTCACCGAACTGCAGTTGTAAGTACATAGTGAGAAAATCAAGCACTCACCTTAGAGGCTTAAAACTAGTTTTGAATTTATGGGTTCTAAAGAATAACTCTACCATGTTTAAGACCACAAGCTTTGGAATAAGGTATTTCTGGAGTTGGTAGAACTCTAGATAGAGCATATGACATTGAACAGATAACTTGATATGTCAAGCTTTAATTTTTTTGATGTGCAAAGTGGGTTAAAAATATGACCCACAGTAAGGGCATCTAAAAGGACTGAGTGAGTTGATATATGACAAGCCCTCAGCCCCTAGCATGTGATAAGTGTTAAATAAACGGTAGCTAGTGTTAACTAGACTGGAATAGCATTAAGATTATTGATGAATGGTACAGTGATATTTATCATAGTGGTGAATGGTGTATCACTTGGTCCACTGCATATGTGCTGAATGCCTGTGATGCTGCAGGCACTAGGAATACAGATATGAAACAAAACAAGAACAATGACAAGGCAGTTCCTACCCTGTAGAAACAAAGGAATATAGCGGATTAGACACCATCTGAGGATGAGGAGTGCATCTAGCTCATCTCAGTATCCTCACATCCTTGGGTTTAGCCTCGATACACGGAGAAGCACATCCTGACTGTTCATTAATTTTCACTAAACTGGACCGCGGGATCCAGAGCTGGAATCTGAATTAGGTCTCCTGGCTCCCATCCCAGGTTCTTTCCACTCGGCCAGTATTCTCAAACTTTAGCTTGCATCAAGATTTCCTGGAGGCTTGTTAAAACATGGATTTCCAGGCCCAGACCCCTAAGTGTCTGATGCAGTAGGTCCAGGGTGGGATGGGAGAATTTGCATCTTTAACCAGCTCCTGAGCGATGGTGAATACTGCACGTCTGGGGACCACATTTGAGATCCACTGCTCTCAAACCATGAATATCAAGAAAATCGGCTCTTGTTGTTTTTACTGCCAATAGCCTAGAGAGAGTGGCATGGCTTCTTGCATAAAAGCTATTAATTAATAATGATGACTCACCATTGTAACCTTTCTTGTGGTGAAAACATATTTTCTTGGTCAATAACCTATCCCGGAGGGAAAATAAGTGGGTGTGGGGAAGGATGATGTGGACAGCCTGCTATGGTCCTTTACCTCTTAACTGTGTTTCTCTCCTAAGTTGGGCCAAGTAAGCCCTCCCCACCCCCAACTCCCTCTGCTCTGCAGGGAAAGGGGCTAGGTGACTCAGCATGTGGGGCATGTCAGGCCGTTACTTTGGGTTCCGGGTCTGATAAACAGGATTTTACTTGGTCAGAAGACCCAGGCCCACTTCCCATAAACTTACCTCCTGGAGCTCAGTCCTTGGTGACTCACCTGGAACTATTCCTTTAGCCTGTCTAGGGGCCTTGCTCTTGCCAAGTTGGCCATCTTGCCTACTTCTTTGCTAGTCTGGTGGTGCCTGGATTCTATATTTGCTGGGCTCTCGCCCCTTGATCCCATAGCGCTTTCCTTGGCTCTGCATTCTCCACTTCCTACTAATCTTCGCCCCTCTCTCTTCTGTCACTCCCAACCAAGACTTAACCATGATGCACAAGTCATATCAGACCATTTTAGGTCATTTTCAGAATAAATCCAGTCTTACAAACTCCACTCAAGTTTTAAAACTGTGAGTATGATCTCTTTCAGCCAGCAGAGATTATAGGTAATACAGCAGTGATTATATAATACAGATTCTTTCACTATAACTGTATTTTCATTATCTAGGAGTGGAGTAGCAAAACCCCTCTTCACTTTCTAAGCAGTAGCCGAAAAAATAAAAATGAGTAAAAATAATATTGGTACATTAACATCTTTTCATCCATGCTTATTACCTCTGGCAGTGTGGAAATGAACCCCAGAAGTGATGAGGTCAGAGTTTCAGATAAGGGTCCCTTGAGTGTCCCCCGAGGTGAGGCCTAGGTAGTTTAAGTCTGCAGACCACTGGTGTATTCAGGGGCACAGTGGTATCAGGGAATAAGGACTCACACACGTGTGGCCTCCAGAGTGAACCCCCAGTCTGGCAGTAGGAAGCACGACTGAGTCCAGATCCACAGTTTTCATATTTGTTTAGCACTCAGAAATAACTTTTTGATGCCAAGACTGAAAGAGCTGTGATCTAGATAAAGTAGGACTTTGAAACCCTGAAAATGGACTGAGGTTTACAGGCGAGTTCTCATTTTATTGCAAGTTTAGTTCCACAAGTTTCGCATTCCACAAGTAATTACCATTTAGGAATTGGGGTGTGTGCCACATGGCTCATCCAGGGCCCAGGGCTTCATTCTGTCTAGTTTTTTTCATAGAAAAGAACCAAATGCCTCTGACTTTTACTTGTTTTTCAAATCCGCTTTAACCTCCCAGTTTTTGATCTAAGTCATTATTCAAAGGCAGATGTTAATGTTTTCTTTTGTCGACTGCTTTTTACAACCACTATGTGTGTACGCAGAATTTAGTGGTTGAAGGTTAGAGCCCTACTGAGACTGAACAGGGAGGTTTCTGCTGAATGAACTAGAAAGATACTTTTGAGTACAAAAACAGGGGTGACACAACAGTGTAGTGTGATCCCACGTCTTAAAACTTGTATGCACACGTCTGTGTGTACACAGAGAGCAGCCTGGGAGAATAAAGATGTTTAGTCCGGATGGTGAGATTTTTAGGAGGTTTTTTAACTCATTTCCTTATTTTTTGTATACATTTGAGTTCATTGAAGTGATGCTTGCTCAGTCTAAAAATTGGGTAAGGCTAGGGGAATGCCACCACCTCTACCCCACCAACCCTGCCAAAGGTGTTGTGAGCTGCTGGCATTGGCAGTGATAAATTCTGGAGGTAGCAAAAAGGACACAGATATTATTTCACATACATGGGGCTCCCAAATCGAATAGATAAGGAGAGCTGATCTAAGCAACTCAAGAAAAATAAAATCTCTATCCATCACTGATGTCTATCATTTCTTATGTGCCAAGCACTCTGCTAAGCACTTTGCACGGAAGTTTAGTCTCTATAAAACTTACAGGCTTCCCTGGCAGCTCCATGGTAAAGAATCCACCTGCCGAATGCAGGAGATGCAGGTGTGATCCGTGGGTTGGGAAGATCCCATATGCTACGGAGCAGCTAAGCCTGGGTGCTGCAACTACTGGGCCTGTGCTCTCGAGCCTGGAACCACAACTCCTGAGCCCACGTGCCACAGCTACCATAGCCTGTGTGTCCTAGAGCCATGCTCTGCAACAGGAGAAGCCATGGCAATGAGGAGCCCTCATACTGCACCCAGAGAGTAGCGCCCACTTGCCCCAACTAGAAAAACCCTTACAGCAAAGAGACTCAGCACAACCAAGAATAAATAAATAAATAAAATATTAGAAAGAAATCTATAGAGGGGACTTCACTGGTGGTTCAGTGGTTAAGACTTCACCTTCCAAGGCAGGGGTTGTGGGTTCGATCCCTGATTGGGAGCTAAGATTCCATGTGCCTCGTGGCCACAAAACCAAACCATAAAACAGAACCAATATTGTAACCAATTCAAGAAAAGACTTAAATAGTCCACATTAGAGAAAAAAATCTTTAAAAAGCTCTGAAGAAGTAGTTATTTAATCCTTATTTTGTAGATGAGGGAACTGGATCTTAGGGAGGCTGAAAAACTTGCCAGAGGGATACACTAAGTATTGGACTTGTGACTCCAGCCCAGGACTGTGTCTGTAGTTCTAGGGTTCACTTATAACCATTCCAAGATGACTAATTTAATATAAAGACAGTAATTTTTGACCTTATTTCTGGAGGTTTACCCTTTTATTATATATAAGTTCTCTGGCATTTTAGCTAATACAATAAACAAGCTTTAATTCTCAGTATACCAGAAAAATAGTCATCACCATTTACTATTGGGTCCAATGGAACTTTTAAAAATATCAATGCAGTGAGTATTTTTCTTCTTTTTCCTTCCAATCACCGTTATATACATACCCACCATCAGCATTTGCTCATTTACATACTGTATATAGAGTAAATGTTGATATACAGACATTATAAAAGGTGAAAAAAGACTGTCCCATGTTCATTTAGCAAAATGAGATGGTCTAGGGTTTTTTTTAAGCCTTTTATTTTGTATTGGGTTACAATGGCACCCCCACTCCAGTACTCTTGCCTGGAAAATCCCATGGATGGAGTAGCCTGGTAGGCTGCAGTCCATGGGGTCGCTAAGTCGGACATGACTGAGTGACTTCACTTTTACCTTTCACTTTCATGCATTGGAGAAGGAAATGGCAACCCACTCCAGTGTTCTTGCCTGGAGAATCCCAGGGATGGGGGAGCCTGGTGGGCTGCCGTCTATGGGGTTGCACAGAGTCGGACACAACTGAAGTGACTTAGCAATAGCAATAGTTGATTAACGATGTTGTAGTAATTTCAGGTGAGTAGCAAAGGGACTCAGCCATACATATACTTGTATCCATTCTCCCTCAAACTCCCCTCAGGATGGTCCAGGTTCTTATTGCAAAATATCGTTTGTGTGTGTTAGTTGCTCAGTCATGTCTGACTCTTTGCAACCCCATGGGCTGTAGCCCACCAGGCTCTTCTGTCCATGGAATTCTCCAGGCAAGAATAGTAAAGTGGGTTGCCATTCCTTTCTCCAGGGGATCTTCCCGACCCAGGGGTCGAACCTGGGCCTCCTGCATTGCAGGCAGATTCTTTACCATCCGAGCCATCAGGAAAGCCCAGGTATTGTTTGATGAAGTCCGTACTCTTGACGACCAAGTGCATGGGAATACCATAGTTTCTCTTTGTCCTTAGAAATATGTTGTTCCCTCATAGACATTTTAGCTTGAAAGAATTAATGTCATCATCTGAAGACTCATGGTCTGAGGTTTCACTTTCATGATCAATTGAATTTCATCAGCATCTTCAAGGTCTTGAGTGCTGAGCTCTGACTCTGAGCATTCTTTTCTGATTTTTTTAATGCCTGGGAAACCTCTCCAACCATCGATTTCCTTCTCTTTGTCATCAGAGGTGAGAAGGAAACATTCCGAATTCTCCACTATATTCAATGAATATTAAAAACAAACCACAAAGATGGTGTTTCCAGTCTTCTGCTAAACCTTTCATAAAGATGATGCAACACTTTAGGCAGCAAAATAAAATATGAAGAGTGATGCAATAGCGACAAGTTATTTTCTTTAATGAATCGTTCTAAGCCTGCAGTGTTCAGTACAGGAGCCCTTAGGTTCATATAGCCATTTAAATTAACTAAAATTCAAACAGTAAACATTCATTTCTTCAGTTGCCTTAGTCACATATCACATTCTTTGTAGCCATGTGCAGCTAGTACTACGGTAGTGAACAACACAGAATAAAACATTTCAATCATCACTGAACAGCAGTGTGCTGCTGCTGCTAAGTCGCTTCAGTCGTGTCCAACTCTGTGCGACCCCACAGACGGTAGCCCACCAGGCTCCCCCGTCCCTGGGATTCTCCAGGCAAGAACACTGGAGTGGGTTGCATTTCCTTCTCCAGTGCATGAAAGTGAGAAGTAAAAGTGAAGTCGCTCAGTCGTGTCCGACTCCTAGTGACCCCATGGACTGCAGCCCACCAGGTTCCTCCGTCCATGGGATTTTCCAGGTAAGAGTACTGGAGTGGGGTGCCATTGCCTTCTCCAGAACAGCAGTGTAGTTCTAAGCTATTCCATCATCTTCCATTTTTTTCTATTACTTTAGTCTTTTTAAAGCATACTTGGGAATAATTGATGCATAATTGGTTGGTAATTGTTTTAGGATGATGAACTAGCAAAATGTTTCAAGATATAAGGAGAGAAATCATTTGAGACTCCATAATGGGTCTTAAATTTTTTAAAGAGGCTAGCAGATCCTATTATATGGTAATTACATTATATTACATACTATATAATATTATTATTATCTAATTATAATTACATTATATGGTCCTATTATATGATAATTGCAAGGTTGGGTGAGTTTTATTCTCTTTATTTTTTTAACAAAATGTATATTTTCTTTGGAACATCTCTAAGAAAGAACTAAAATCAAGAAATATTAATCCATACAAGAAGTTAGAACTGCTCAAAAAAAAAAAAAATCCGCAAACCTAAAACACTAAAACTGATTCCAGGGAATCCTGATGTTTATTGAGACTTAAGATAGATTACTGACACCTGCATTTGTATACAAAAGTATTCTGACATATAATGCATATGTTATTTTTGTATGTAAAGTAATATGCTACCTAATTTAGTATTTGAGAGTCTATTTTTAAATGGCTTCATTAGAAAAGGGTTTACAATTTGTTATGCTATAAAATCTCCAAATGAATAAGAAGTGGTAGTATTAATTGAGGTGACATTTATTTGCACTTAGCAGTATCTACTACTACTAATGCTACTACTAAGTCGCTTCAGTCATGTCCGACTCTGTGCGACCCCATAGACAGCAGCCCACCAGGCTCCCCCGTCCCTGGGATTCTCCAGGCAAGAACACTGGAGTGGTTGACATTTCCTTCTCCAATGCATGAAAGTGAAAGTGAAGTCTCTCAGTCGTGTCCAACCCTCAGTGACACCATGGACTGCAGCCCACCAGGCTCCTCTGTCCATGGGATTTTCCAGGCAAGAGTACTGGAGTAGGGTGCCATATCTGGCAATGAACAGTTGCTCAATGAAGGTTAGTTCTTCTTACCCACTCCCCCGCCAGAAATTAATTTCCCTTTGTGTGCTCAGTCACTCAGTCATGTCCAACTCTTTGTGACCCTATGGACTGTACCTCACCAGGCTCCTCTGTCCATAGAATCTTCCAGGCAAGAATACTGGAGTGGGTTGCCACTTCCTACTCTGGGGGATCTTCCCCACCCAGTGATGAAACCCACATCTCTTGCATCTCCTGCATTGGCAAGTGGATTCTTTACCACTAAGGCCACCCGGGAAGCCCTAATTTCCCCTTTATTGTTGTTCAGTTGTGCAGTCATGTCTGACTCTTTGTGACCTTATGGGCTGCAGCATGCCAGGCTTCCCTGTCTTTCACTATCTTCTGGAGTTTGTGCAAACTCATGTCCATTGAGTCAGTGATGCCATCCAACCATCTCGTCTTCTGTCGTCCCCTTCACCTTCTGCCTTCAATCTTTCCCAGCATCAGGGTTTCCCTTTAGTATCAATTAATTAATGAGTGACTACTTTGTCCTGGGAATCTGGGAGACATGACAAAAACTGAAGATAATCCCCTGCCATATTATAAGGACTTCCCTGGTGGCTCAGACGGTAAAGTGTCTGCCTACAGTGCAGGAGACCCGGGTTCAATCCCTGGGTAGGGAAGATCTCCTCGAGAAGGAAATGGCAACCCACTCCAGTATTCTTGCCTGGAAAATCCCATGGATGGAGGAGCCTGGCAGGCCACAGTCCATGGGGTCACAAAGAGTCGGACACGACTGAGTGACTTCACTAATATAATCTAGTTAAGATTTCAAGGAACTGAAGACTATGATAGCACATGGTTCTGTGGTGGATGTATTCATTAGTCTAAATGATCCTGTGCAGACACCCATTCATTCATTCAGGCGTGTACTGTGCACCAGATTTGTGTTGGACTCTGCTAGGTGCTGAGGCCATAAGGCTGCAGAAGGCACGGTCCCTGCCCTCAATGAGTTTAGACTCTAGTCGGAAAGACAGGCTAGTGCACAGACCCAATCAAATACATTAAGTAGGTGGCTAGGTGCTATGATAAGGATGAATCCAGGAGGTTCTGCCTGACCTTCCCTCCAAGTGGGAGCCCTGAAAATGGAGTAGGAGGAACAAACCAAGTCAAAGAGTCTGGTACAGACAGGGTGAGGGGGAGTGGGCCTCGCTACTGGGATTTGATGAGTGGTGTGTGGAAAATTGAGTTATGAACTGCTTTGAGGAGCTTGGCTTTAACAGGAAGGAGTGAAAAAATGACATCCAAGGAGATGGAGACCACATTGACATAATTGTATCGTAGGAAAAAGTTATCTAGGAGGAAAAGAGTGAAGAGTGACAAATTCAGTTCTGAATTGACCTGTGTCCCTCAAAAGACATGGTGTAGTCCAAACCGCAGGAATCTGGAAATTCAGTCTTCTTTGGAAATAGTCTCTTTGCAGATGTCATAACATTAAGATGAGGTCATACTGGGCCCTAAAAGCTATGACAAACCTAGACAGTGTATTTAAAAGCTGAGACATCACTTTGCTGACAAAGGCCCATATAGCCAAAGTTATGGTTTTTCCAGTAGTCATGTATGGATATGAAAGTTGGACCATAAAGAAAGCTGAGAGTCAAAAGAACTGGTACTTTTGAACTGTGGTACTAGGGAAGACTCTTGAACAACAAGAAGATCAAACCAGTCAATCCTAAAGGAAATCGACCCTGAATATTCATTGGAGGGACTGATGCTGAAGCTGAAACTCCAGTCCTTTGGCCACCTGATGCGAAGAGCTGACTCACTGGAAAAGACCCTGATGCTGGGAAAAATTGAGGGCAGGAGAAGGGGGCGACAGAAGATGAGATGGTTGGGGATAACATCATTGACTCAATGGACATGAGTTTGAGAAAACTCCAGGAGATAGTGAAGGACAGGAAGCCTGGTGGGCTGGGGTCCATGGGGTTGCGAAGAGTTGGACATGACTGAGTGAATGAACAGCAACAAGTCCCATATGCCTGATGTCCTTATGAGAAGGAAATTTGGACATAGAGACAGAGACCAACAGGAAGAAGGCCATGTGATGATGGAGGCAAAGATTGGAGTCAAGTAACACCAAGGATTGCTAGCAGCCACCAGAATCCAGGAGAGAGACATGGAACACACTCCCCTCTGAGCCCTCAAAAAGAAGTTAGCCCTACTGACACCTTGATTTCCAACTTCTGGCCTCCTGAACTGTGAGATAATGAACTTCTTTTGCATTAAGCTACCCAATTTGTGATACTCTGTTATGGCAGTCCTAGAAAGTAATTCAAATGGACTGAGTTTTATACCTTCAATTACCAGGATAGCATTGTATTATATACCCTGTTAGGCATTATTTGGTTTGAGTTAATAAGCATTGAAACTATCCTTAGAAATCTATCATTGGGATAATTTAAGTGCACTTTCCAATTTTTTTCAACATTCACTTTTTCCCTAACTATCCAGCTTCACTTTTCTTGGTAATTTCTTTTTCTTTATAATTCTTCTGTCTTTTGCTATTTTATTATCCCCCATATTCTTCACAATTTCTTTCATTTGAAATTTTTATCTATTGTTCAAATTGTGTTTTTTTACTCAAAAATCATTTTATACTTTTTATACATTTTATATTTTTCTCTGAAAAGGACTTCAGCAACAATCCAATTAGGAAGATAAACTGCATATTTGTTTTGGTTTGGTTTTGCCCTTTCAATATCTCCTTTAAAATTAGAGATATATTTGCTGAAAGAAGACGTTTTAATGTTCTCTAGTGAAGAAATTATGTTTTCCACTCCTTGCTTGGATCCTATGAAGGAAAACCCACATATTTAGTAATCATAGTAGGTGAGCGACTTCTGAAAGATACTGAGAATACGGTTACTTGCAGGTGTCTTGGCCAAGCATCCATCAACTTAGAGAGGGTTTCTGCATCCAAAACACCCCTTTTCCCTGAGGGCAGGATTGCTAACCTTGATGTTCATGTACGTTTGGTCACAATCAATTTTTACTTGAAAGAGTAGAGCTGAGATTCAAGAGGAAAAGCAATTTCTTGTTTCTTTCCTCTAAAATCTCAAAATTGGTTTTTTAGGATGTAGGCATGGCCACCCACCTTGTTTTCCTCTGTCTGTGAAGTCTGCAAGAGGCACACACCTCTCTGGCACAAAACGGCTGTGTGCTGGGTATGCCTTGAATGCCTGCTTCGGCGTCCACAGTTCCTGAAGCTTTGGCTCTTGAGAAGAAGGCCCCCATTTCAGCCTGCTGTAGTGTCAGATGTGATCAGAGACCCACATTATCTGGGTTTCCGTCAGGAAAAAAAAATTGGCATTCTCCTGGAAGCTTATATCTTTTTATTATTATCTAAGGGAAGAACAATGAAGTATCTAGAGAGTCATTCTTATATGATGAAATATTCCAAACAAACACAAAATATTAGAGAGACAAATAATACATCTGTGCCCAATATACCCAGTGTACCCACCTCATATGTTCAAAACACATTACTATTTCAACTTACCAGTCCTCATTCTGACTTTCATATTCACTCTTGGTGACTAGGAGGAGGAACATGGATTTTGCCATTGGACCTCGGTTCAAATTCTGGCTATGTAACCAGTTACCCTACAAGAAGTACTTTACCTCTTTAAACTTCCATTTTCTATTTCTGAAAGAAAATAGTTGTAATAGATCCACCTCTTTGTTTTATTTATTTATTTATTATTATTTTTTTTAACTTTACAATATTGTATTGGTTTTGCCATACATCAACATGAATCCGCCACGGGTGTACACATGTTCCCAATCCTAAACCCCCTTCCTACCTCCCTCCCTATACCATTCCTCTGGGTCATCCCAATGCACCAGCCCCAAGCATCCTGTATCCTGCATCGAACCTAGACTGGTGATTCGTTTCTTATATGATATTATATATGTTTCAATGCCATTCTCCCAAATCATCCCACCCTCTCCCTCTCGCACAGAGTCGAAAAGACTGTTCTATACATCTGTGTCTCTTTTGCTGTCTCGCATACAGGATTATCGTTACCACCTTTCTAAATTCCATATATATGCATTAGTATACTGTATTGGTGTTTTTCTTTCTGGCTTACTCACTCTGTATAATCGGCTCCAGTTTCATCTACCTCATTAGAACTGATTCAAGTGTATTCTTTTTAATGGCTGAGTAATACTCCGCTGTGTATATGTACCACCTCTTTGAACTGTGAGGCTTAAATGTGGCAAATGGAAAGCACTCAGCATGATGCCAGACACAGGAAAGCTGCCAGTACTGGGTCCTTCATACTATCGGTCTTTCCTTTATACAGACTTTCAAAATTCTAGTAGCTCACTTTGCTGTAAGGTAGAGTAAGCCTCACTCCCAACCCCCAACCCTGTTTCATTTGGATTTTTGAAAGCAGTTAATTAAATGTCAGTTGGCATACCAGATGCCATCTCCTAACTTGAAAAAGTTTCAGGTCCTGTTGTTATCCCTTCGTTTATTCCCTGGGCTCATTCAGCACTCCAAGCAAGGCCTTCCACCATCCCCTGGCCATTTAACTTGTCCTAAAGCCCATATCATTTTCTGTGTTCACACCTGACTTTATCCAATGTCCTTTTAAAAAATGACAAAAGCAAAGCTGCTTTTCATTTTATGGAAGAACCAATTGCACTGGGTAATAGGTTTGTGTTTAATGATTCATGATAAATATATTAGGTTTAGAGAAAGAGAGAACTAGCAGGACAGAATGAGGCAGGGAGTTAGGAATCAGTTTCACTCTGATGAGCATGACCTTGAAGGTGTCCCTTCCACCCTCTCATTTCGTTGATTGCTGCAAACGATAGGAAAATTAATGACTTGAATATTTTTTAATAAGTCTGGGTGTCTGACCTCAGTGTGTGCTATAAAGAACTTTATGCTTTGGTATTTGGTTTGAGTTGAGTAATCAATAGCTTAGAAGGTTAAAAAAATCAGCCTTACATAATCTTATCCTGAAGTCACCTATATTCTGGCTTCGCTCTTCCTTTGGGCTCATCCCAGCTCTCAACCATCAGTGTGGAAGTTTTGGCACAGCTACTAGCCTCTTGGGATTTCAACCTTCCACAGAGATCTGTATACAAGTTCAGAGACAGTACTTCTAAATTTATCAGTTTTATGAGCATGTAGTGTATTCTGTCTTTCCCAAGAAGAACATAATGAATCCATTTCTTCTTCAACAAATGTTTAGCACTATTAAATACATCTTCCACTTTTTTTTAGTTAATTTTTTTTGTAAAACCATGGGTTTAAAAATATGTGATTTATGTAATTGTTCTTTTAGCATCTGCCCCACCCCACTCTCTAAGGCCTAAGGGCTAGTTATCACTGATAAGATGTTCTCCAAACTTTATCCAAAGCAGCACCAGTTATGATCATAGACTTAACATGCTGTTGGGTTTGGGCTGCCTTTAACAAAAATGAAGGGCTTTACATGAAGCATGAAATTTTAAAACTACATTGTTGTTGGAAAGCATATTTAATCTAGAAATTGCTTTAGTAAATTAGGAAAACCCATGCCACCATTCTTTGGCAGGGTTAACAACTGGCCTCGGGGTTTTCAAAGTTATAGTAACTTAATCATCTTAACAGTTCCCAATATAGTTACCTAATTCTTTCTGCTTGTTTGTTTTATTTCCTCCTTGACCATCTGATCAGTTTTTTGTTGTTGTTGTTTTAAAAATTATACGTGCTCCTATTGTGTTGTGATTTGGGAAGTACAGAAAGTTATAGAGTAGCAGGAAAATAATCACCCATAGTGCCACCACTCAGAGGCAAACCGTAATGAAGAGTTTTTCACAGTTCTGTCCAGTCTTTATATTATATTAAGAATATTAAAGTCTTATGTACCTTTGGTTGCCAATAGTTTGCCAGTCCTTGTAACTTTATGTGCATACATAATGCAGAGTTTGAAGCACCAAATACCTCGTTAGCTTATTGTGAAAAAGTGAACCCTGACTACACCTTTCCCCATTATTTTCTGCTCTTGAGAACAAGTACTTTAAACTGCTTTGAGTCTTTAGTGCTAGTTTTCATATTTCTTAATAATTTGCTTATGTTACTTCTTGCTTTTCCCTGGCTTTAGGCATTGTCCACTGACATCCTCCTGTGAACAGAAGGATTGAGCTCTTTCACCAGAGCCCACCTGCCACCACCACACAACACCCTTCTCATCCTTGTCCTCTGAACTGGGTGTATTTTATTTGGGCTAAATCACTGACACTGACACTAGGAAATAATAAAACGGCCACTAAGACATTATGATAAGGTTTCCAATACTGTTCATCTTTGTGTTTTCTTTATAACAAGTAATTGTCTTGTTTTGTACATTCATTTTCATGCTTTCCTATGATCCCCAATGTATCCTCAAACTCTTCTCCAGTTGTATAAATATCCTCTCAGTGTCTCCAGACATGTCAGACTTTTGTCCCTGTCGAGTTGTGGAAGGCTCGCCTGGGGCTATTCACCTGTTCCCACTGGGCTGGTTACGTTCAGCCTCTTACTTGGATATGCCTTGGGAGTTCCTTCACTCTGTTTGCTCCCATTTCCTGCATCCTATGTTGTATTAGTTTCCCCTTGCTGCTATGACAACTTAACTACAATCTTAGTGGCTTAAATGTATTACCTTATATTTCTGGAAATCAGAAGTCTGAAATGAGTCTCACTGAGCTAAAACCAAGGAGCTGGCACGGCTCTTCTGGAAGAGAATCCATTTCCTTGCCTTTTCCAGCTTCTAGAGACTGCCTGCATTCTTTGGCTCATGGCTCCTCTCTCCATCTGCAAAGCCAGCATGATAGCATCTTCAGATCTCAGAGATCTGTCTCTCCTCCCTTCCTCTTCCACTCATGGGGACCCTCGTGATTAAACTGGGTCCGCTTAATTAACCCAGGATAATCTTCCTGTCAGAAGTTCTCTTTGTGTGTGTGTGTGATATAACAAACCATATTCACAGATTCTGGAGGTTAGGACTTGGACATCCCTAATGGAGGCAGGGGACATTATTCTGCTTTCCATGTGTATCTTTCTCTTTCCTCAGCCTACTGAGAAAAGGTGCATGGGATGGAAATGTTCTGAAATATCACGTTTCTGAAAATGGTCTTTATTCTATCCTTGATTAATTGTTTGACGGAATGAAATTCCTGATTGGGAATCTGTATTAACCAGGATAGGCTAGGGTGATGCAAATCCAGTTGGTACACACATAAGTTTATATCTTGCTTATATAAGAGCCTTAGTGAGACCAGTGGGTCCACTGGTTCTCAGGGAAGCTCATTTCAGGAGCTCATTCCATCTTATGGCTATCCAACCAGCTCATACTATCTCAGCTTGGACCTTCATGTCACTCTGGCAGAGGAGAGAGGAGCTGGGAATATGTGAAGACTTCTCCTGCCTTCATCCTGGAAATGACTCATGTTACTTCTGTGAGCAGTCAGTTGGCCAGAACCGCTCAGCTACAAGGGGACTGGGAGCATCAAAGTCATTTCCCCTCTGAATGCTAATGGTCCTTTCCCACCTGATTCTAGCTTCTGGTGTTTCTGTTAAGAAGACTTACTCTTCGCCCTTCATATGGAAATCTCATCTGTTTGTATGGAAGCTTCTTATTCCTACTATTCTGAAATTTTATGATTTTGTGCCTAGTATGTGTCACTTTTCAGGTACTCGGTGGACATTTTGATCAGGAAACTGATTCCGTTCTGGGATCTTTGCTTGACTTGTTTTCACTGATGATTTTTCCTCTGCATTCTGTCTTTTTGTCTTTCTGGATCTCCTCTCATTTGGATGTTGAACCTCCAGGACTAATTAGTTATATTTCTTATCTTTGTTCTTTTTATTTTTATTTTCTTTGTATTTTTGCTCTGTGATCTGAAAGAGTTTCTCAGCTGGGACTTCCAACTTTTCTATTGTTTCCTCCTCATTGTTCTCATATTTTTAATGGGCAAGAACTTTGCTGGTGCTATTTATTCTTCTCTGAATGTTCTTAATTATAACATTCCTCAGTTTCATAAAAAGCTTTTGCATTTCTTACAAAAGATTATTCCAAGATATTTTACCTTTTTTTTGGCTATTATTTTGAATGGAATATTTTTTTCACTGTGTTTTACATTAACTGTGTAATACTGAACAATTATTGATTTTGTGCATTATATATACTCACGCATCTGAGCTATTATTATTATTTATTTATATTTTATTTTTAAAATAATAATACTTTTTCCATTCTTTTTCTTAATAGAGATTCCCCTAACAGAGGAACAATATTCATTTTATCTCTTCCTTTCTAATTCTGTTTCAGGTTTTATAACACTATCCAGAAAAATATTAAATACTATAAAGTCCATGGTGGGGCACTGGGTATTATTATTACCATGTCATCCACATTTATGACATGTACCTGGCATATTTTGGTGGTGTTGTTCAGTCGCTCAGTCATGTCCGACTCTTTGTGACCCATGGACTGCAGCACACCGGGCTTCCCTGCCCTTCACTGTCTCCTCAAACTTGTGTCCATTGAGTCACTGATGCCATCCAACCATCTCATCTTCTGTCTTCCCCTCCTCCTCCTGCCCTCAATCTTTCCCAGCATAAGAGTCTTTTCCAGTGAGTTGGCTCTTTGCATCAGGTGGCCAAATTATTAGGGCTTCAGCTTCAGCAACAGTCCTTCCAACGAATATTCAGGATTGATTTCCTTTAGGATTGACTGGTTTGATCTCCTTGCAGTCCAAATGACTCTCAAGAGTCTTCTCTAGCTCCGCAGTTTGAAAAATTCAGTTCTTCCATGCTTAGCCTTCTTTATGGTCCAATTCCCACATCTGTACATGACTATTGGAAAAACCATAGCTTTGACGAGATGGACCTTTGTCGGCAAATTCCTGGCACATAGTAGCACTCAATATTTGTCAAATCAATGAATAGTGGTTATAAAAATATCTTTTGTATTATTTGAAATTTTAATGATAATGCTACAAATGTTTTATTAGTAAGTATAATTTTAGTTGACATTTCATTGAAGATAAATATTCTTTATCATGCTAATGAAATATCTTTAATTTCCTGGTTATTTATGAGAATCATATTCCCTTAGTGACTTGGTATTTTGCACTTAGAAACATGTGTTGAACTGAATTAATTCACTTTTACTTTAACGGAGGAGAGAGAGATTTGCATGTATAAACAAACAGGCACTTTTTATTGATATTTGATTTGTCTTATCTTTACCGGTAACCTGGAAGAAGAAATGCTAAGAAAAATCTCTGAGTTTGCAGGTAACTCTAGTCTTTTGGGAGGATGAGGGTTGAGGGCTGGCACTAAACCACAGGAGTGTCTACCAGGCCCAGTGTCCTTGTCAGCTGCCACCTAGTATAGTACTGCATCCCGAAGAAGCTATCAAAGTGTTGGCAGTCCTCCAACAGAGATCATAGCTGTGCCATGTGCAAGCTATGATTTATCTATACCTGGATGATTATATGCAATTTTAGTCAACAAAGAGCGCAAGAGGCATAATTAAGCTGGAGAACATCCAGAGAGTAACAACTAGAACGATCTTGGAAGATGGAAGAAAAGACTAACCGGATTACGATTCTTTTCTGCAAAGACATCAGCACAGGAAAATGATCAAAATCTATAAAGCCACAAGGAATATATGTTTGAGGTGAACACAAAACTGTTCATCAAGGCCTCAAACACATCTCTGATCTGAAATAAATAGACACAGTGTCCTGCAAATCTTAAATAAAAGTATGAAAACTGAAGGAAAATTCTGTGCTTTGTGGAGGATAATGAACCCCTGGATTTCACTTGCCCAATTGACAGTGCAGGCCAAAACTATAAATCAGTCCTCATAAAAGTTTATATAATTCATGGATGACAAATCCATAATGGATTAAGACAAAAACAAGGTTGCTTAAAGGGACAGCCTAATGTTTCAGAGTTCGCGTTCTTGAATCCACGAAAAGCAGTCTTATTTTATATATAATAGAAAAGGAACATTCTTCTTTCCTCAATCAGAGCATCATTTAGTAATTATTGACTCTCACTGATAGTTGAGTCATTATTGATGCTTATCTTTAAATCATTCTCTGGATTGCTGCTGTTTAGACTGCCCATATTTGCAGGGCTCTATGGCAACCCACTCCAGTACTCTTGCTTGGAGAATTCCCATAGATGGAGGAGCCTGGTGGGCTCAGTTCATGGGATCTCAAAGAGTCGGACATGACTGTGTGACTAACCTTCACTTAAATCCCGCACCTTCAGTGGCTGCCCTACCTGGAGACTCTATTGTGTGACCACTTTAGAACAAGGAGCTTCAAGGTCCCAATAGAAGCCCAGGCTCCAGTTCTTACTAGTTCTTAGAACTGACAAAAGCCAACTATTCTTTCTGAGTTTTGTTTTTCTCACTTATAAGATTTCCCTATATTCTTCACATTCATGTTTTTGTGAAAGGAAATATTGCTTGTGAAAGTGCTTTGGAAGCTTGTAAGGTGCTGGCTGTGCCACTGGTCGGTAGAGATGGGGATGGCCTGTTTCTCGAAGCTGTAGGTCCTCAGGGAACTGCCACTCTCTTCCCAGACTCCTGAGAGGACCCCCCTCAACAAGTGAACCCCGCTGTGGCCTGTTGCTCTGGTGAGCTGGCTTGACCCTGTGGAGGTACGGGGTTTTGTGTTTGCTCCTGAAACCTAAAGCCTAGTGAAGGGCAGAATGAGTGACAGCCTGACAGCTCTCTTCCGGGTTCACACTCTCATCTTGACCTTGAGCTTTTACCACCTGAAGGTGACCTTTTAGCATGTCCCTTATCTGACGGTGAGAAGACATAGAAAAGGAATGATAGCCATTTTCTCGAGACTGGGAGCAGAGCAGAACCAGCTGGACTGTTCCCCATAACCTTTCCCTGAAGCCATAGACAGGCTCCCTCTTGGCCTTTTTTTCCCCTCAATAAGGGAAATTGGGGACCATTTACTTATTGCATTAGCTATATGGAACTTTGGAGAAAAAAAGCAATGTGAAGCAGCCAACAACAGGAAGAGGCCAAGATAGACAGCCAAGTGGAAAATGGCTTTAAAAACCTTTATACAGTACCTTGAGAGCTTTATTCCTTGCCACCATGGCCTAATTTTGTCCTTGAGAAGTGCATGACCTTAAGGATTCCTCCTCCTCCATGAAAATAGCCTTGAGCTCCTGTTAGAGATCAGAGTGTACAAAACTATAAACCACCACAATGTTAATTATGGTCTTATAATACTCTCCTACTACAGTGGATAGCATATACCATGATAACCATTATTATGCACTGTACCACCTGTGGCTATATGTTTTTATCTCCCCAACTATATAGTAATTCCTTAAGGGCACGGAACATGTTTTATACATCCTTTTTGGCTTAAACGATATGTACTGATTATGCATACCTAGAGGAATCCTTTCATCTGGCCGTTTCAGAGGTATGCAGAGGGCCTGCCAGTGATGTAAGCTGAATCCAGCATGATTCCACGATGCAGTGCTGGCTTAGTATGGTGCTATAGAACATTCATAATCAGAGGTGGGCTGGAAAGGGGGACCCTTCTTGTGTGGACTCATTTGTTTGTCCAACTTCTATTCTCATGCCTTTCCCATTTTTTTCTCTCTTCTTCAAAACCAAATGTTTCCCCTTGCCTTGGTCAAAAAGAATATCCCGTTGGAAATATATGTCTGGGCATTAAGGGAAATAGGCAGACTATAGTTGTATGAGGATTTCAAGTTCCTGTATTTAGAATTTGATTCTGTGCTAAAATTTAACTGCATCCTGGGTAAAAATATCAGAAGAGGAAAAAAAAATAAACTGATCTGGGTTTGTCATTTGTCTACTTAGCAGACAAGTTATAGGGATTATCCAGTGCGTGCGTGCTAAGTTACTTCAGTCATATCAGACTCTGTGTCCGTATAAACTACAGCCTTCCAGGCTTCTCTGTCCATGTGATTCTCCAAGCAAGAATACTGGAATGGGGTTCCATGACCTCCTCAGAGGACCTCTCTGACCTCGGTACTGAGCCCGCATCTCTTACATCTCCTGCATCAGCAGGGCAGGTTTTACCACTAGCGCCACCTGGGGAGCCCTGGATTATCCAGTAGATGTTTCTAAACTTTCAAACTTTGTTGAGATAACAGATAATCACTGAGGAGTGATATTGCTAGCGTGATTGCCGTTGTAACACAGTGAATGAGAGATCAGCTTCTACAGCTTAGTAAGCCTGCCTGCAAATTTAGATTCTGCCTCTTACTGTGTCATTTGGGTCAGATTTCTGAATGTCTATTATTCTCAGTTTCCTCATCTATATAATAGAGATAGAAGCCTCTATTTGATAGAGTTGTTAAAAGGATTGATTGAAAGAAACCATATGAAATGCTTAGCACAGTCCTAGTACAAATTGCATTATCTAAGTTATATTCCCTAATGCCACTAATTGATGAATTGTGTTTTACCGAGTCCTGATCTGAATTGCTAAATATTTAGAAATATTATTTTAACAACTGTCCATTTGTAATACCTGTTGAAACCTTTCAGGATAAATGTTTTAAATGAACTTGATTATATATGTTTTGTGGCATTTGGTTCAAGCGAGATCAATTTGTTTTAGCCAGGGTTTTTTTTTTTCCTCTATCAAAAGTGCTTTTTGTTACTGAGCATTTTTAATAGGTTTACATAATGTATTTTTAATCAATGACATAGTGGGATGCTTTTATAGATTATGATTTTATCCAATTGCAAAGGTAAAGAGCTATTTAATTATTGGTATGTACTGATATCCAATTAGTACTCTAGTGAAATGTCCCAGAGAAGAATAATTTCATTTCAATATCCTGGACTTTCGAGGGTGTATTTTTATCCTGGTATATGTGAAAGTCAACTGTTGTTATCCAAAGTAATAAAAGCTACTATTTTGCTTGTTGAATTTGATTGTTTTACTTATCTTTTAATATTTTGAATGTGTACTCACAGATTTATAATTTTATATTTTAATTATAAATGTCAAATTTCTATTGACTTTGAACGGTAATTTGAATGAGTTATACAGACAATAGATTTTCAGCCACATTTAATTAAAAATACAAATGAAAGATGAATTTTCTCTTATTTTAATTACCAAATCATTTTGTAATAACCTATAATATTCGAAAAGAAATTTTTTTTTCAACATCACAAAAAGGCTACTGATGGAAATGGTGAATCATCCCTTTATACAGTGTCTAAGAACTTAGATTATTTCATCGGTTCACATGAATTTCATTCATTAACCTTAGCAAAACTATTTTCAATAGCTTACTCTTAATCTAATTATTTACAATTGATGTTATGGTAGTATGATCACTGAATACTTGAGTTATGGCTCAAAGCCATGATTCCTTCAAAGTTAAGGACTCTAAGGATGTTTATTCATACATTTTTTGACATATTCTCTATTTCACTATTTTAAAAGTAGAAATATCGTTTTGTCATGAGTTCTTTAAATGTTATGTAAATATAGTGTTTCTAATATTTTATTGGAAATTATATTTATCTTATAATGTTCTTTTTGAGAGTAAATATATTTTAGTGAAACTTGCTCTCAATTTATTTTCTCAGAAACTCAAATGTCATGGAAAGTAATTCAACTTTTCCATATTTAAGAAGCTCTGATTATAATGAATGCTAATATATGTAAACGAATAGTGCCCTGTCCTTTTGGCCTTCAGTAGTCTCAACGACAGTGTTCCAAACAATCCTCCAACAGCATATATTAAAATGCTCTTCCTACTTCTCAGAAATCACCCTGTAAAGCATAGGGAACGAAATGGTTTCCTGATAATTGTGCTAATGGCACTAAAAATAGATGGTCGGTTTTTAAATGTATGATTTAATATTCTTTCATATATGTATATGTAAAAAGATTGAAAAATTCCATCTCACTTTAAAAAGATTCTACTAGTATTTCATTCCAGGTGTCTAAAGGAACTTTGGGCAAGCAGTTTTCGTTGTTTCGTTTTCGTCTTTGTAGTGGAGCCTGTAGGTAGGTACCTAGGTACTGAGACGCTCTCAGAACCTGCATTATTCTTGCAGTGCTGTTTAGCATTGCTGCCCTTGGGACGCACGTTAGCAGAGGGGACGGGGACGTGTGCTGGCAGTCCACCTCCATTCTCACTTAGGAAATTGCCAGCCTCTGCTCCTGCCTTCTATAGTGATTACTTTGCTATGATCGAAGTACCTGGCAAGAAGATAAATCTTTCGCTAGACAGAAATTCCTCAAGTACTTTTCCCCCATCAAACATGATGGCAGATGTGTTGGGTCTGGATGTCCAAATAGGCAAGTTCCATTTTCACAGAATCAATAGTGCATCCCATTTTAAGAATTATTGTCTTAATTATGCAAATATAGAAAGAACTAACAAACCTTAGCGGGGAAAAGCAACAGGCAGCTGTTCTGCTTTATTTAGGGGGAGGGATGTTATCTTCTACTTATTTAATGAGTTAGAAGTTTGTTTTCTGTGAATGGAGTCTAGAGCTAATTTGATTTTGTTGGGAAAACACAGATGAGTTTCATAATCAAAATATTGGTTGGCCAAGAAAGTTTATTCGGGTTTTTCTCTAAGATGTGATGGAAAAACGTGAATGAACATTTTGGCCAACCCAAAAGATTCTGGCAATATCTTAGGCAATTGAGGACAAGTGTGCGTGCATGCTCAGTCACGTTGTGTCTCACTCTTTGCAACGCCCATGGACTGAGCCTGCCAGGCTCCTCTATCCATGGGATTAAATCTTCTAAGGTAACCCTGAATACTTTTTGGATTCTCCTTCTTCCCTAGTCCTCTTCTCCTTCCAGAACTCTGCTCCAGGTGTGAGGGAAAATCCATTTCCCTCCTCAGTCTAACTTTGTTGTTGTTTAGTCGCTAAGTCATGTCTGACTCCTTTGTGACCCCATGGGCTGTAGCCTGCCAGACTCTTCTGTTCGTGGGATTTTCCAGGCAAGAATACTGGAGTGGGTTGCCATCCATTCTCCATGGGATCTTCCCAGCCCAGGGACTGAACCCACATCTCCTGCTTTGGCAGGCAAGTTCTTTATCATTGAGCCATTAGGAAAGCCTCTTCAGTGATACTGCTGCTGCTGCTAAGCCGCTTCAGTCATATCCGACTCTACGCGACCCTGTAGACGGCAACCCACCAGGCTCCCCGTCCCTGGGATTCTCCAGGCAAGAACGCTGGAGTGGGTTGCCATTTCCTTCTCCAATGCATGAAAGTAAAAAGTGAAAGTGAAGTCACTCAGTCGCGTCTGACTCTTAGCGACCGCATGGACTGCAGCCTACCAGGCTCCTCTGTCCATGGGATTTTCCAGGCAAGAGTACTGGAGTGGGGTGCCATTGCCTTCTCTGTTCAGTCTTACTACAGCCCATCTATTCTTTAAGCCACAACCACAGGCTCATAACCTTGAAGAAAGTTAATGAAATTAACTCAGAACTCTTAGATGGGCCCCTTTTTCCCATTCCCTCCATCATCAGAGTTCAGCTTTCTAATAAATGTAGGTACGTATATCTGTATACTATACATACTTGTAAAAGGCATGAGGCTGGGTGTGCACAAACGTAACATTTTCTCTTCCCTTTCCTTTCCTCCCTTCTTCTTGTGGCCAGTCAGGTTCCCTGAGGTTTTGTGTGGCCTCAGGGCAGTAGCACCTTGCCCTTATTCTGTTTTCTCTTTGGAATCCTCCCAAGTCGTCTTTGTTGCTTCTCCATCTGAGTCAGATGACCTTGGCTCACCAGGGCCTCTGAGCAACAAGCCCATGCATGCTACATCCTCCTTGTCCTGACCCCAGGTCCCTCTGGCCCTCTTTCATAACTTCAGAAAAACTCCAGAAGACTTCTCATAGTGACCTGCCCACAGGACGATGTATCTGAGTAGCTCCCTCAGCCATTACCCGCCTTAAATCTCAAGCTTTGGTCAGGAGCGAGGCCTCTTGATACAGCCTAGAGCCTCCAAAGACACATCTGTGAGGCTAGCCCCTTGTCCTCTGGGATTCTCGCAAATGATCTGTGGTTTCTATCAACCTGACTCTCCCCAGACCACTTGGTCAGGGCCCCGACGTTTTCCTAGGGACCCAGACAGCTTCTAAGAATTAGTCCTGACCCTCTTCATCCTTATCTCAGTGGGCAACTAAATCTTTATTGCCTTTTGGGAAGTAACTAGCTCTTGCTGTGTTCTTTCACCAGTCTTTGATTTTGTTGATAAACTTGATGTCTTCTACCTTCAGTCTTTGCCTTTTAGAACTCTGAATCACTCTTCTCTAGATCCCTTAAGGTTGAAAAAATTTGGCTTTCAAAGCAAATAGCTTTCTTAGTAAGTCACAACTGAAACCTTAGAAGTTCAAAAGAGAAACATAAAATAAAAAGAAATTCTCAGGAAAAATAATCAGGTCTGACACTAAAATTGACTTCTTTTTCTATATTGTCTCTTTTCCTTTTTAAGGAAAAAATGTGTTGTTTTTTGTTCTTGTGTTAGTTGCTTTATTGATTCTGTGCTTTGGGTGGGGGGCAGTTAAGAATATAGAGGTCAACAGCCTCAAAAAATTTTTAGCAGCAAAGAGATGATCATTTAAAACTAGATTCAAATGCCCCATTTATGCGTCTTTTTTGTAGCAACTTGTGTGCGTTTCTTGATTTCATTTAATTCGCTGGAAAATGTGTCAGTGAAAATTTCAATTCATGTGTTGTTTCTTTCTGTCTCAAGATGGCTTATCAGATGACATATAACAACATGTAATCATAACAGAAGAAAAGGACAGAGAGAGAGCAGGCTGATATCACTGCATTGGTTCTGAGCTGCTTTATTAAATTCTGTACTTCGGCGAATTTCAGGCCTTGCTGTTGTTCATCAGTAACTCTAACCCTGTGGTGCATAATTTAAGAGAAAGCAAGATCAAGGAGAAGCAACTCTTATCTCCCTTGCCTGTGCTTGTAATGGCTGCCATCATTTATCCACAGGGAGAAATGAGCAATTGGAAACATTCCTCTTTGGCCGGCCAGAACCTGTTCATAGTTTGTTTGGCAAGAAATGAAGATAAAGAGTTATCAGGTGTGGCAGATTATCCCTGAGAGTCTGTGTTTTTTTTTTTTTATCTTTCCATGAATCACCCTCTGATAAGCACAGGGGACGGCACTTAGAAAAGAAAATCTCTTTGGAGAATAAAAATTTAATTCTGCTGCAGAATGCCAACAAGATGATCATTTCCCAATGAACTGTTCACTGCACATTACGACAGAGCAGATGGGAGCATCTAGGTACTTTTCCGAAAGATCGGTTATTAAATGATAATATGCGTTTGAATCTAGGGGAATCTTGTTAAAGCACAGAGGATCTGGAGTGGGACCCGAGACTGCATTTTCTGACAAGTTCCCGGGTTACGTTACTGTTACTGGTGCCTGGTTCTCACTTTACACAGCAAAGTCTTAACTTAGGTGTTTCAAATAGCTTTGTGCAGAAATTTCATATTGAAGTGGTGGAGCTAGTAGGGATTTGCAATGCCAATGTTTTTTACAGGTCCCTCAGCTTGCCATCATTAAAGAAATTGTCCGACTGGAAACCAAGAGTTTAAGCAAGGGTAATCTGTCAATGCTCCACTCTGGCCAGATCTGCACCTCTGCAAATGTCCATCTTGAATTTGCTCTGAGGTTCTGACCCAACTGTTGGAAGGCTTGCTTGAAGAATGCCTCCCTCCACCTGCAAGACTCCCTACCAGAACTATAATACATAAAACCCGGTGTTTACATGAGCAAGCATTTCTGCAGCTGTGCAATCTTATAGGGATCAAAAAACTTCTGTGAGGATTGAGGTGACCCAAGAAGCCAGCTAGAAAAGATTTGATGTAATTATGTTAATTCATCAAGAGATAATTTCATTTTCAGTGATGAATGGCCTTAAAGTTTTGGACCTTGATAAGAAGGATTTTCAGAGGAAAACCATGAGCAGTGAGTAGTTGATTCTTCTCCTGGGACTTTGATTTCTTAACATGAAATCCTTGTTCCAATGCTTTGACTTTCTTATCCCAGTTCAAATAATCTTCTGATTTATTAACTCTTGTTTCTATGGAGAAGAATATCTGCCATATTGAAAGAAAGTTGTTTCAGTCCTCATATCCCAGCCACACCAATTACCAACACACAGGAGCTGTGGACTGAATGTTTGTGTCCCCTCAAAATTCATACATGAAACTCTAATCCCCGGTGTGGTGGTATTTGGAGGTGGGGCTTTTAGGAGGTAATTAGGCAATAAGGGTGGAATGCTCAGGAATGAGATTAGTGCCCTTGTGAAGAAGAGATATGAGAGAAAGGACATCTCTGCTGTGTGAGGATATAGCAAGGAGGCAGCCATGTGCAAAGCAGGAAGAGGGTTCTCACAAGGAACCCAGTCAGACTGTGCCTTGTCTTGGACTTCTCAGCCTCCATAACTATGAGAAATAAATATCTGTTGTTTAAGCCACCCCATCTATGGTATTTTTGTTACGCAGTCCAAACTGACTAAGACACATGGTCTAGTCATGTCCAACTCTTTGCAGCCTAATGGACTATAGCCTGCCAGGCTCCTCTGTCCATGGGATTCTCCAAGCAAGAATACTGGAATGGATAGCCATTCCCTTCTCCAGAGGGTCTTTCTGACCCAGGAATGAAATCTGTACCTCTTACATCTCCTGTATTAACAGGTAGGTTCTTTACTACCTGCACCAACTGGGAAGCCCCATTTCATGTCATATATATGCTCAAATCCTTTACCTCATCCTTGAACTGTTTTGTATCAGATCTCACATATCATGTCCTTTCATCTATAAATGTGTCAGTATGTATTCCTACAAATATGTATATCAGAACTTTAAAAATATAATTGCAATACTATTATTTCAGCTTTAAAATTAACAGTAATACCTTAAGATAGTCAGAAATCCTTATGGAATTTGTGTTTCCCTGATAGCCTCAAAATATTTTCAGCTGGGTTTGTTCAAGTCAGTTTCCAAGGGTGTTTCTACATATGTTGTATTTGTTGATATGTCTCAAATCTCTTTTAATGTGTACATTCTTTTTCTTCTCCCCCACCATACTCCCAAGTGCACTTGGAAATTTATTTTGAAAAACAGCCATTTGACCAGCCAAAGTTTCCTACATTACAGGTTTTGATGACTACATTCCTGTGGTATTGTAGAACATATCACTCTGCTTTCTGTAGTTCCTGTAAATTGGTGATTAGATGCAGAGGCTTACTCAGAGTCCACAGTGTTTCGTAAGAACACATCATAAGTGATGCTGAATGCTTCTTGTTGCATCTCATTAGGAAATACACTGGTTTTCTCTCTTTTTCTGCAATATTGTGAAGCATGGTCTTATCTTTCATATAAGAGTTCAGAAATCTGGATCAAAGCTAATGGTATCTTTGATAAGTGAAATTTAGTATATCGGACTAAATATATAATTATATGTATAATATGCATAATATAAAATATATGAGATTAAGTGTGGCTACATATGATAAAGAAGACAAAATAAGAGTGGCTTATTCAAAATAGAAGTTGATTTTTCTTATTTATAAAATAAGTCCAAAGATAGACAATACTAGATTGGCATCACATCATAGTCATCATAGAGTCATATTTTTGTTCATGGTTTCTATACTTAAGATGGCCTCATGGTCCAAAATGACCACTGAAGCTCAAACATCATATGTGTCTCTTAGGCTGGTAGCAGAGATGGAGGTGAGGGAGTTGGAAAAAAGTCTAATTTCCCAGCTAAGTCAATCTACTTTAAAAAGCTGTCCCAGCATCCTAACCAAGGTATTCTGGATATTTCTAAATAGTCACCGATAACTTCAAAGGAAGCAAAGAAAATTGTTTATACTGTGGAAATCTGTCATAATATTGATTAAGTGTTCAAAAGATTTCAGGTGGCCACACACAATAAATGTCCATTATATGAAAGCCTGGCTGAAGTGGGAACTGATGCAAAATTTGTCCGAGGAAAGGAAAGATACTTCCAGACTGAAGGGTGAAGTGAAGGATGGTTTCCTGGAATGAGTACAAGAGGGTAGGTGTGGAGGGAATGGGTACTTGAGCCAGTTGTGGGGATGTCGGTGTTCTATGGAGATGCCCACTGATGCGGTGCCACACAGCTAGCTTCTCCAGGAACCATATCCGACAGACTGTCACTTCTCTAAACAGGATGTGCCTTTAAAAATGTGCCTCTTATAGAAATAAAAGCAAAAGTAAACAAATGGGATCTAATCAAACTTATAAGCTTTTGCACAGCAAAGGAAATCATTAACAAAACAAAAAGATAATCTGTGGACTGGGAGGAAATATTTGTAAACTACATGGCTGACAAGGGCTTAATTTCCAAAATATACAGACAGCACATACAACTCAATATTAAAAAATCTAGGAACCCAGTTGAAATAGTCAGAATAGCTAAATAGACATTTCTCCAAAGAATACATACAGATGGCCAATAGTCACATGAAAAGATGTTCAACATTGCTAATTATTAAAGAGATGCAAAATGACTACAGCATGGTATCACCTCACACCGGTCAGAATGGCCATCGTGAAAAAGTCTATAAGCAATAAATGGTGGAGAAGGTGTGGAGAAAAGGGAACCAACCATCTTACACTGTTTGTGGGAATGTAAATTGGTGCAGCCACTATGGAGAATGGCAGGGAGGTTCCTTAAAAAACTAAAAATGGAGTTACCATGCAATTACAGTCCCACTCCTGGGCTTGTTCTCTTTTCTCCCACTCTGGAGAAAACCAGTTTGAAATGATATACACATCTCGATGTTCATAGCAGCACTATTTACAATAGCTAAGATATGGGAGCAACCTCAAGTCCATTGACTTAGGACGGATGAGTAGACCAAGAAGATCTGGTACATACATAGAATGGAATGAAAGTGAAAGTGTTAGTCGCTCAATCGTGTCTTTGCGATTCCATGGACTATAGCCCGCCAGGCTCCTCTGTCCATGGAATTCTCCAGGCATGAATACTGAAGTGGGATGCTGTGCCCTCCTCCAGGGGATCTTCACAACCGAGGGATCGAACTCGGGTCTCCTACACTGTAGGCAGTTTCTTTACCATCTGAGCCACCAGGGAAGGCTATACAATGGACTACTACTCAGCTATTTTTTACAAAAAGGAGAGAAATAATGCCATTTGCAGCAACATGGATGGACCTAGAGATTATCAAACTAAGTAAAGTAAGTCAGACAGAGAAACACAACTGTCATATGATTTCACTTATATGTGGAATCTTAAATATGATACTTAGGGAATTTCCTGGCAGTCCAAAGGTTAGGGCTTGAAGGTTTCACTACTAGAGCCTGGGTTTGATCCCTGGTAAAAGAACTAAGATCCCTCAAGCCAAGAAGCATGACCAATAAATAAATAAATGAATTTATTCACAAAACCGACTCAGAGACATAGAAAACAAACTTATGGTTACCAAAAAGGAAGGCGGGGAAGGATAAATTAGGAGTTGAGATTAGCAAATACAAATTACTATGTAAAAAGAAAATAATAAGGTCCACTTTATAGCACAAGGAACTGTATTCAATATCTTATAATAAACTATAATGAAAAGATAAAATAATAGACAAGGATGTGCTCAGAATGCTCCATGACATCCTGTGATTTTGTGTTCAGTCCTATCCAACTCTTTGCGACCCTTTGGACTGTAGCTTCCTCCTAGGTTCCTCTGTTCATGGGATTTCCTAGGCAAGAATACTGGAGTAGGTTGCCATTTCCTCCTCCAGGGGATCTTCTCAACCCAGGGATCGAACCCGCCTCTCCTCCATCACAGGCAGATGCTGTACTGCTGAGCCATCAGGGAAACCTCACCTGGAAAGTTCATGAACTTTTATTTTCAAAGTAAATGACCTATTCAGCTGTTTTGTTTTGTTAGGAACTTTTGAAATGGAAAGATTAATAGCTAAGGTGTTTTGGGTGCTTACCATGTACTCACTGTTTGGGATAGTTTATGTTTAAACCTCATAGCCAATGAAATTGGTTCTATCATCAACCCATTTTACAAACAGAGGAAGTGAGACCCAAAAAGGTTAAGTAATTTGCCTAATGTCATATTGCTGGTAAGAGGTAGGCTGGGATTTGAACCCTGGCACCATGGAAATCAGTTCTGAATATTCATTGGAAGGACTGATGCTGAAGTTGAAGATCCAATACTTTGGCCACCTGATGCAAAGAACTGACTCATTGGAAAAGACCCTGATGCTGGGAAAGATTGAAGGCAGGAGGAGAAGGGGACAACAGAGGATGAGATGGTTGGATGACATTACCAACTCTATGGACATGACTTTGAGCAAGCTCCTGGAATTGGTGATGGACAGGGAAGGCTGGCATGCAGCAGTCCTTGGGGTCTCAGAGTTGGACAGGACTGAGCTACTGAACTGAACTGACCACGCTATGTGGGCTTCCCTGGTGGCTCAGATGGTAAAGAATCTGCCTGCGATGCAGGAGATGTAGGTTTGATCCCTGGGTCAGGAAGATCCCCTGGAGGAGGGAATGGCTGCCCATGCCAGTATTCTTGCCTGGAGAATTGCATGGAGAGAGGGGCTTGGTGCGCTACAGTCCATGGGATCACAAAGAGTCAGACACGACTGAGCGACGAACACTTTCACCGTGTTGTCTTGTAATAGATCAGTGAGGGACAGGGAAGCCTGGTGTGCTGCCATGGGGTTGCAAAGAGTCGGACATGACTGGGCAACTGAACAACAACAACAGTACATATTTGCCTTGAGTATTTTTCTGTGAATTGCTAGAGGAAGCAAAAGGATGGAGATGGGGTGTTGGTATTAACTCTGTTTCATCATAAGTAGTGAAACGGATGAGAGATGGTCTGGGTTTTACAGTTGAGTACCAACATGGTTCTGGCCCCGGGATGTCCCATCACCCACGCTGGGAGGAGGGCACACACTGGCAGCTGTCAGGCCAGGATGTTAATAGCAGCTCCTGGACCCCAGAACTTGGCTCAGCCCTCTGAGCCACCTCCCTCCCTTCTTCCTTTTCTCTACCTCTGGGAGGGTTTTGAAAGGGGCGCTGTGGCCCTTCCCTGAGGCTGACCTACAGACCCCAAGCACCTTGCACTGGAGTTTATCACTTCTTAGATTTTGCAGGCCTCAGATGTTCAGTACAATGTTATTTGTATTTGGCCTTTGGTTTGCCATAGGCCATTTGCCATAAAACTCCCTGATAAATAATCCTAATTTAGCTGTTTAGCAGCACACGATCTTGGCAGGAAATACAGACTGGAGCAGAGGAAATGATTTCCTGCCTTGCTCAGCATGTTGTACAGTTGGGGTCAGTCCCTCAAGACCTCCTTCCTCTTTGCCCTCTCCACCTCCCCCAACGTCCCAGGAACATGGCCCAGCCTCATGCACAGCATGTGGAGAACAGGGTGGGGGAGGCTGGCGAGGAGGAGAGGGGTCCTGGAGGGGCTCTCAGCCAGTATCTGTCACCCTGTGGGCTCCAGATTAGAGAACTGGCTTTTGGAGGAAGGCTGGCTTATGACTTGAGGCCAGCAGCCCCTCACAGGCTCTTCTGCCCCAGCTTTTGGCTCAGTTTTCTGGAGAATCTGCTTCTCTCTCCTCTGCCAACCTGTGTGCCCTCCTGTGAGAGTTGAGACTGTCTTATTCACCTCAATACCTGCATTTACCCCCATGCTGGGCCACAGAGGGGGCTTTACTGCTGGCTCCATGGTAAAGAATCTGCCTGCAATGCAGGAGACACAGGTTCAAGCCCTGGGTCGGAAGAACCCCCCTCCCCACCCCCGGAGGAGGAAACAGCAACCCACTCCAGTAGTCTTGCCTGGGAAATCCCATGGACAGAGGAGGCTGGTGGGCTACAGTCCATGGGGTAGCAAAAGAGTCTGATGTGACTTAGCAACTGAACAACTACAACAAGTCCACAGAGGCTTACACAAGGCAGGCGCTCAGTAAATATTTAATGAATAAAATCCACTATTTATTATCATAGCCCTTGAACTCGTAAAGCTGAAGTCACGTAGTGTCTGGATATAAACACACTGAATGATGTAAAAACTCACGCTTTGCTTAGGATGCCCCACAGCAGCAGTGCTGAGATATCGGTGGATTTAACAGGTATCTGGGAGTTTATAAAAAATACAGGTTCTCAGACTCCATCCAAGAGAGCCTGGCTCAGGGACAGGCAGAGTGGAGCTTGGGGATCTGAATTTGTAACGTGATTCTAAAGCAGGGAGACTGGAACTCGCCTTGAGATACAGCCTGAACAGTATTTCTCCATCTTTCTGATAACTGGTGCCCACTGTATACATGGATAACTGTGACTTCCTGGTGGCCACAAGCCACACAGAGCATAGATTAGAGGGGACCCCTTTGTGTCTGAGGCCCCACATCCTTAAGAATGGAATCTGAGTCTTTATGTGGCAGAAAGAGAAGAATAAAGAGCCTATTGTTGAAAGTGAAAGAGGAGAGTAAAAAAGTTGCCTTAAAACTCGGTGTTCAGAAAACTAAGATCATGGCATCCGGTCCCATCACTTCATGGCAAATAGATGGGGAAACAATGAAAACAGTGACAGATTTCATTTTCTTGGGCTCTGAAATCACTGCAGATGGTGATTGCAGCCATGAAATTAAAAAACACTTGCTCCTTAGAAGAAAAGCTATGACCAACCTAGACAGCATATTGAAAAGCAGAGACATTACTTTGTCAACAAAGGTCCATCTAGTCAAAGCTATGGTTTCTCCAGTAGTCATGTATGGATGTGGGTTGGACTATAGAGAAAGCTAAGCACCAAAGAATTGATGCTTTTGAATTGTGGTGTTGGAGAAGACTCTTGAGAGTCTCTTGGACTGCAAAGAGATCCAACCAGTCCATCCTAAGGGAAATCAGTCCTGAATATTCATTGGAAAGACTGATGCTGAAGCTGAAACTCCAATACTTTGGCCACCTGCTGCGAAGAACTGACTCATTAGAAAAGACCCTGATGCTGGGAAAGATTGAAGGTGGGAGGAGAAGGGGACGACAGAGGATGAGATATTTGGATGGCATCATTGACTCGATGGACATGAGTTTGAGTAAGCTCTGGGAGTTGGTAATGGACAGGGAGGCCTGACGTGCTGCATGGAGTTGCAGAGTTGGACACAACTGAGCAACTGAGCTCAACTGAACTGATGCAGTTAACATTTCTGAAGAGCTTATTGCATGCTTTCTAAGTTGCTTCAGTTGTGTCCAAGTCTTGTGACCACATGGGCTCTAGCCAACCAGACTCTGTCCATGGGATTCTCCAGGCAAGAATACTGGAGTGGGTTGCCATGCCTTCCTCCAGGGGATCTTCCCAACCCAGGGATGGAACCTTCATCTCCTGCATTAGCAGGTGGGTTCTTTACCACTAGCACCACCTCGGAAGCCCTAGAAAAGCTTAGAGTTTGCCCAAAATAACCTGGAGGAGGAAAAAAAAAAAAAAAAAGCCATGCTCCATTATTGAATAATAACCTGGAACTACTCCCAAATCAATGTAACTTTGATTTCCTATTCAGAATCTTCACTGAATGCCCTTAAGTGAGTTTTAAGATACCATTTTCATGTAAGAAGTATATAAAGACTTTTTTTTTTAAGAATGTGCTTGGAAGAGAAGCATTTTTATATGTACTACATATGTTATCAGAACTAATAGGTTTTTCCTACCTTTCTCTGCTACTTTCAGCTATTGAATAGCCATTTGATTTAATATAGTGTCTCATGACACCCCCATTTTTCAGTGGTTCTTAATCAACCAGCACCTGAATTCGTCTGCTGAGTGCTTTTTAAAAATTGGCCTACACGGTGCTTTTGATATAAATTTTATAGGGCCATCTTCTTCAGATTTTTCTTTGTCAAACAAATTGCTCTCTTTTTTTTATTATTCTTACTTTCTTATGATGATTAAAGTATCACAGGAAATGTATGACTGAGTTCATATTTCCTAACTGTATTTTATGATTAGGCTCAGACAGATGGTTCCTGTCACATCTAATAAAATACTAGAAATCAATCAGTAGCCTCTTTATGGTGCACATTTTAGGTTTAACTCCCAGTACCACATTAGATCCTAAGCCTTGTACTCTTTTTCTTTAATTTGCTTTCCCTATTAGTTTAAAAATATTTAGTCCTATTTTTAACTTGTGCTTCATCGCCATGTGGAAGATATCTTTATGAGCTACCTACCCTGTATCCTTTCTGGAATAAATTAGGACGTGTGTAAGTGAATATCTTTAATAAACAAGAATGGAGAAAACTAAGATACTCATCTCTAGTCACCCAACTTTTGGTTCATTTTGACCCACAGCATTATTTTTGCATGGACATTGCTGTAGACCTGTGGGCCCTCCAAAGCGCTCTAATATCGCCCAGAAAAATTAACTCGAGCCCTCTTAAAAACATCACAGATATCCCCTGCATACACATAAATGTTTCCCTCCACCCAGTCAGCATGTATCTTTCTTCTCCCAGCACCACGGGGCACCCTGTCTCCCTGTCTGGGATCCACTGCCTCCTCACAGCAGCTGGGTATCTTCCAATATGGCTGCCACTGCCAGTGATCTTGCCAGCTCATCACTGCACTAGTTCTTGCTGCCCTAGACCTGCTCCAGCCCAGCAAAGGGCTGGAGGTCACCTTGGAGTAGGGAGAGCCTCTCTTTCTCTCCACAGTGCTCTCTGTGTAGGAGTGGAGTGTGTGTGTGTGTGTGTGTGTGTGTGTGTGTGTGTGTGTGTGTGTGTAAGGGCACTTCTGGTGGTAGGTACTGCAGACAGATGACAATGAATGCCTGCTTCTGTTACCATGGTGAGCTCACAATCTAATAGGGAAGAAGGTTTATGTAAGGTCTTTCTGTATATGAAAGACTATTATCCCACAAGTGTTATGGTGGTTATGGCAACATACAGGACCCATACATTTTCAGAATAGTTTGTTTTCTGAAGACAGTTACTCGGTGTCAATTTTTGCCTGGGTTTTTTCTTTTAAACATTCCATCACCATTGATAGAAGCAAGTAATCTTCATAATGGCCATTATTCTTTACATGTATCTCAGTTTTTATGACTTTGATGTCAGTTAAGGCTTTCAGACTTTCCAGAGTGTCCCTAGGTGGTTTCTGACCAGTGCTATCTATGGAAGTGGTTTAGATTGAGTTTGAGCTCTCGAGTCAGGCAGACAGGAGTTGACAGACCAGCAATGTGAATCTGGTAACTTACTGACCTCCCCAGGGCGTCCTCACCCATAAACTGAGGGTGACAGTAGCCCCGTCTCATAGGGCTGGTGTGAGGAGTAAGTGAGGTCAGGCCCATGGGCACAGAGTGTCGCAGCTGGCCATGTGCCATGTGCCATGTGCCCAGTGAAAGGCCACTGAGGCCTTGCACCCTCCCTGAGAGACCCTGCAGAGACTCCCTGAAGAGCTTCTGACCGCCTCACACATCATCTTGGGGGAAGCTTTTTTTTTTTTTTTCCAAGTTGGAGCATAATTGCTTTGGGCTTCCCTGGTGGCTCAGTGGTAAAAAATCTGCCTTCCAATGCAGGAGACACGGGGTTGATCCCTGGGTGGGGAAGTTCCCCTCAAAAAGGAAACGGCAACCCGCTCCAGTATTCTTGCTGGGGAAAATCCCATGGACATGGAGCCTGGCGGGCTATAGTCCAAGGGGTCGCAAAGGGTTGGACATGACTGAGCGGCTGAATAACAACAGCATGGTTGCTTGACAACGTTGTGTTAGTTTCTGCTGAACCACAAATTGAATCAGCTATATATGCATATATCCCCTCTCTCTTTAGCCTCCCTCCCCCACACCCCCATCACATTCATCTAGATCATCACAGAGCAGGAAGTTTTATCTCACGCACTGAAGAGAAAGCAGTGCCAGGTGCTTAAATAGAAGTGCTTAAATATAGGTAGACTTTGTGTCATTTTTAGGGGTTTCATGCTCTACCTTGATCTTAGAGGACATTGTTAGTACTATTTTGAGAGAGAGCTCACACACATTGGCTGACGCTCTCCTCCCCTCCAGTCTTTTCTCCATCCGCTGGGCAGTGTGGTCCCTCTAGGCCCAGCTGTGCTCCGGCACTTCTGCCTCAGCCTCTTCTGACCCCACCTTGGACAAACCTGAAGACTGGAGTGGGGATGTGTAGGGCCTGGGCCTCCCTCTCCCTTTCCTGTCTCTCCACTCTGGGGAGGTTCCGGGTCTGTTTGCTTTTATTTTTAATAGCACACTCTGATTTCCTGCCTGCTCTTTTTTTAAAAAGTGAGACTGCGAATATTTAAGAGACGGTGATTGGAGACTTGTCTGGGTTATTTTTATCAAGTCTCCGTTTGTACCTTGGCTGTGTTCCTATCAGGTGTGTCAAATGGACAAATGGCAGCCACGTGATCCCATACCGGAGAGGGATGGGGGCCTACATGCCAGTTGGGAAGCTTTCCTCATTAGGCATTGCTGGCACCTAAAATAGATGACTTGAGAGTTAATAAATAGAGTTAATTAGATGCAGTTCCTTGCAGAAATCTCAGATGCATTTTCTTGATCGTACACAAGACAAGTCTATTAATTATTTGTAATGAGGACGGTTTAAATAACATCAGGTAATGGCCAATTGCTGGTGGCAATCAGCAGGCAGAGTGAGGCACCCCGGGGTGAGCATCACTTTCTTCCCTGAGAGGGGAAAAGATCTATGAAGACAGAGCTACCGACTCTGGGAGCCTGCAACCTGCTGGGGAAGGCTAAATACAAGTAGATGAAGGATGGAATAACTCAGTGCTTGTGATTGTCAGGACAGTGGGTGAACAGGAAGTTCCCAAGAGCTGGAGAAGATGTGAGTGTTGGGTCCAGCACAAATCACAGGTTGCTTTTCCTAGTGATTTCATGGTGTGTACTACAGACAGTGTTTCGTACTTACAGTGTTTTGTACAGTGTTTTGTGGGTCTCTTGTGAAAAGGCACTCACCTTGATGGTGTTTCTAGGCTGGGATCCCACTAGAAAAGTTTCTCCCTCTCCAGGGGCCTTTGGTACCTGGCACTTGGCCATGAACAAGGTATTATGTTAGAGTGAAGCATTGTTCTCTTTCGGGTCCTCTTTGGGAAATGTGCCCCTCTGGGAGGAGGGGCCTTGCCAAGTCTTCAGCACTCTGGGATGGACCCTTCGATCAGAAGCTTCTTGGGCAGGAGGGACTCAAGCAGCTTGCAGTTCATGGAAACTTGGAAGGGAAAGAAGACCTCCAGCATTGAGGCCAGTCATGGAGCCCCTTCCTCCCACACTGTGGTCTGGAGCTCTGATTCCCTCTACCTTTCTGTCCCCACCATCCCCACCCAAGGCCCACTCTCTACTCTCCAGACATGTGGGGTTAATTATGCTTCTTAGGGCTGCTGTGACCCCTGCCCAGAGCATGGCCCCAGTGCCATCCCCTCTCCACCTACACCTGTGTAATCAGAGCCCAGGCCAGTAACTTGAAACCTGACAACCTCAGATTACTGAAGGCATGAAGGGGAGAGGGAAGAGTGGGCTGGAAAGCCTCGTGGTATAGGGGTGGTAGAAAGAAAATGACAATTTTTTAAAATTGAGATATTATTTACCATAAAATTCTCCATTTTAGAGTGTACAATTTGACTCAGTGTTAAAGAATTTGCCTGCCAGTGCAGGAGCCACAGGAGATGTGGGTACAATCCCATGAAAAGATGCTTGACATCACTAATTATCAGAGAAAATGCAAATCAAAACTACACTGAGGTATCATGTCACTTCAGTCAGAATGACCGTCATCCAAAAAGACAAACAATAGATGCTGGAGAGGATGTGGAGGAGAGGGGACTCCCCTCCACTGTTGATGGGAATGTAAATTGGTACAACCACCATGGAAAACAGTATGTGTGCTGGGTGCTCCATCGCTTTCATCGTGTCTGACTCTTTGTGACCTGTGGACTGGAGGTCCATGGGACTCTCCAGGCAAGAATACTGGAGTGGGTTGCCATGCCCTCCTCCAGGGGATCTTCCCAACCCAGGAATCAAACCCATATCTCCAGCATCTCCTGCATTGCAGGCAAGTTCTTTATCCACTGAGCCCCTTGGGGAGCCCTGGAAAACAATATGGAATTTCCTTAAAAAACTAAGAACTACCATATGATCCAGCAATTCCATTCCTGGGCTTATATCCAGAGAAAAATCATACTTTTAAAATATACATGCACCCCAACGTTCATAGCAGCACTAGTTACAATAGCCAGGACATGGAAGCAACCTAAATGTCCATCAGCAGATGAATGGATAAGAAAGCTGTGGTATGATATTATTCAGCTATAAAAAGGTTGAAATAATGCCATTTGCGCAACATGGGTGGACCTAGTGATTATCATACTAAGTGAAGTCCGAGAAAGACAAATATCATGTTATCATTCATATGTGGAATCTAATTTTTTTTAAAATGATGTATATCTAAATGAACTTATTTACAACACAGAAACAGGCTCACAGACTTTGAAAACGGAAATGTGGAGAGAAGGGATAAATTAGGAGCTTAGGATTAACATATACACACTTCTCTGTATAAAATAGATAAGCAACAAGGGTCTACTGTCAAGCTCAGGGAATTCTACTCAATATTCTCTAATAACCTATATGGGAAAAGAATCTGAAGAATAGATTTATGTATATGTATAACTGAATCACGTTGCTCTACACCCAAAGCTAACACAGCATTATAAATCAACTATACACCAATAAAATTTTTACAAAAAAAAAAGCTCTTTTCCCAGCATCAGTTACTTCCCATTTCCCCATCCTTGGCCTTTGGCAGCCACTAGTCTGCTTTTTGTTTCTATGGCTTTTCCTATTCTGGACATTTCATATTAATAGAATTGTACTACATGCAGCCTCTTGTATCTGACTTTGCCTACTTAGTATATATTTTCCAGGTATCTTTATCCATGTATCAGTACTTCAGTCTTTTACAGAGCATAGTACTATTGACTATATTGTATACCATGTTTAGTTTATGTGATCATTTCATGGACATTTGCGTTGTTTCCACTTTTTCAGTGTTTTGAACGGTGTGGCTATACATACTCATGTACACATTTTATGGGACATACCTTGGATATATACCTAGGAGTGGATTTTGGGGGCCACTGAGCAACTCTGTGCTTAAGTTTTTTTTGAGGAAAGGCCAAACTGTTCTCCAAAGTGGCCATACCATTTTACAACCCACCACCAATGTAGGAGCGTTCCAGTTTCTTCATACCCTTGCCAATATTTGTTATTGTCCATCTTTTTGATTGTAGCCATCTTCAGTTCAGCTCAGTTCAGGCGCTCAGTTGTTTCCAGCTCTTTGCGGCCCCGTGGACTGCAGCACGCCAGGCCTCCCTGTCCATCACCAACTCCCCGAGCTTGTTCAAACCCATGTCCATAGAGTTAGTGATGCCATCCAACCATCTCATCCTGTCGTCCCCTTCTCCTGCCTTCAATCTTTCCCAGCATCAGTGTCTTTTCCAATGAGTCAGTTCTTCGCATCAAATGGCGAAAGTACTGGAGCTTCAGCTTTAGCATCAGTCCTTCCAATGAATATTCAGGACTGATTTCCTTCAAGAGTGACTGGTTTGATCTCCTTGCCATCCAAGGGACTCTCAAGAGTCTTCTCCAACACCATCAATTCTTCAGCTCTCAGCTTTCTTTATAGTCCAACTCTCACATCTATACATGACTACTGCTCCCCGGGCGGAGCAGTGCCCTCGGGAGCCCTGAGCGAGGGGGGCGGGGCGGGGAGCCCCGCGCGCGTGAGGGCCGTGGGGGGGCCGCCGGTGTGCGGCGGGAGAGTGTTCTCCCCGGCCGGCTGCGGCTCTGGGGGTGGCGGTGGCGGTGGGCGTGAGCCCCGCGAGGGTGGGGGCGCCAGTCCGTAGCTTTGACTAGATGGATCTTTGTTGGCAAAGGTAGCCATCCTAGTGGATGTATAGTGGTATCTCATGTTTACACAATATTTTAAATGATTATTTAAAGTATTAGCATGTTCTATGGTGCAGGGATCTAGGAAAAGCCCTAGGCTTCCTTCTTAATTTTTCCTAGTTATGGTTCTAAAAATAATACTCTTTGGATCATATAGAAACAGGCACACCCCCGCCACCCAGTCCCTGTAGCACAGCCTTATATATGCACAGTTTGGTGAGTAAGTGACACTTCTGTGCAAAGACATGGTCTTCTTCCCCTGTCTCAGGCTGGACACAGCTCCTCATCCAGGCTAAATGTTTGGCTAGTGGGGAGTGGGCTGCATTTCAGCCCCTCATCCCTATTATGTGGGTGCCTTTGTCCAGGGCATGACCTACTAAGTATACATGGCCTACACTTGGCTGCTTTGAAGCCGAGTAGACCTGGGTTCCAATCTCAGATGAACCCCAGGGGTGTGACTTTGGGTAAATGATTTAAGGTCCCAGGGGCCTGTTTCCTCATCAGTGAACAATAATAATAGTAATACCCTCTTATAGTATCGTGATGCTTAAATGAAATGAACTTCATAAAGCAGCTGGTCCAAAACCTAACAAATCAAAGTGCTTTGTCAACAGTTAATTTTATGTCTCGTCTCTGCCATTTGCAGCACTTTAGGTCTTGTCCTTAGGGATTCAGGGCAGCATTGCTTCTTCTGGAAAACTAGAAAACACCACGGCCCAGGGGCCAAGTCAGCCTTGCATTATACTTCCCACTGGCCAAGAGCAGTTATTATATTTTTAAGACAAAGAAGAAAATGCAGCATAAGAAATATATCCTCTATGGCCTAAAATATTTCCTCCAATCATTGCTATCTGGCCCCTTACAGTAGAAGTTTGCCAGTTGCTGCTCTGGACCTTTTCCGGACAGCCCCTTCCCCCGAGCCCATCCACCCCAACTCCAGGGCCAGATGTTCAGGCTCACGGCCCCAGTCACCTTGGACCTGACTCCATCATAGTCTCTCACACAGAATGCCCGGTGAGACCGCCAGCTCCTTCTTCATTCCTGTATCTCTGGGCACGTAGTAGGAAGTTAATAGACATTAGTTCAGGGAAAGAAAGGGGAGTGTCAGGGCGGACACCGAAGAGCAGTGTTGCCAGCTTCATAATTTTGCCAAGTCGTGGTGTGAAGAGACTGTCCCTTTAAGCTGGCTGTCCTCCTAGGCATTGCATTTTAGCTGAGCAACACCTTTGGCCCAAGTATGAGGGAAACCATCCAGTAGTTTAGTTGGAAAGACATTCTGAATTCCCCCTCGGCTAATGTGCATGGGGTGGACTTCCCAGGAACACATTTCTCTGTGATTCACAGCTCCCTTCCGGAAAAGAAGGTTGGCCTATAGGGAATGGGCCTTGGTCCAACAGCCCTGGGGCCACTCCCAGGGAGAAGGGACCGTGGCTTTCTTTCAGCGAGGCTGCATGAATACAAGATTTGCATCCTCTTGGACAAGCCTGGACTGAAAGAAGGTGTGAGAGTGTTTTTGAGAGTCTAAATGAGAGGAGCAGGCATGACTCTGCCTGCTTGACACTATTACTTTGGGGCATTTTAAAAGAATTCTTTAAGCCTCTACTTATTTTTCTAATATTCACACTTATGTTGAGTTCCTCTTGCCGAAAAAGATGCTTCACGTTTACCCTAGAGCTTTCACTGCAGTTTATGGAATCAGCCATTCTAACTATGTTGACATGACATGCCTGCATTGTTTGGTATCTTACGTTCTAAACATGATTTTTTGGAGATTTGTTTTTAAGAACTTGAGCTTTGTGTGTACGAGAGAGAGAGAGAAAGGGAAAGAGATTGATTTGTGCCCTGACCACTTATCCCCTGAAGAAAGTCCAAAGGGTCTGAGATGAAAAGACATCAGAAGTGAGCAGGATAGCACATGTTCAAGGAGCAGATATTCAAGGTGCTTTCAGGAATCTGAGTTGAACAGTTTATAACTTCTGGCAAAAATGAACATTGACATTTACAATGGATATGGAAAAAAATTTTTAAAGGAAAGTGACAAACTCATATGAAGGATTTATAAGTTATAATAATTTATTAGTTTTCTACCTAAAAAGAAAAGATAATAACAGCAAAGAAAAGAAATCGTTATAGTTGACAGCAGATTTTTTCCTAATATTTCCAACATATATGTTGTTTGCAAATATATTGACCAGCAGAAGGTGTAGGAAAAAATTTTCGAGCCACAATTCTAAACAGTTTATGTCTAAGCTTACCAAATATTGATATTATTCCCCTGAAACTTCAAAGGAAGTGTTTATGAATTCTTGAAAAATAAAACTGCATTTTTGTCCTTGGAAGCAAGTGATCCTCTGGGTGAGAACACTCCCTGTGACAGATTTGAGAACATGGTTTGGACTTGAGAACAACTCACAGAAGTAGGTCAAAAGTTGTTTATTGACCATGTAAGTTTTCCAGGTGCAGAGTGTATACTGAATCCCCTTACACTGAAGTTGCAGAGAGACGTTAGTTAGGGCTGAAGGACTCTAGCTGTGTTTCTTAGCAGAGAGAGCGAGAGAGAGAGAGAGAGGGAGAGTGAGGGCAGGGGTAGGGGTGGTAAGTAAACCTTATACATCTTCAGGAGGGAGTCTTTACCATACCAGATTAAAAACACTCCAGTGAGTTACATTTGACAGGCTCCTGGTGCAGATGCATGCTGGGAACAAACAGGCCTCCTCACTCAGCTACCTTTGACTTCCAATCATAAATATTTTGTAAACTACCAAGGAAAGAGAGCACCCTGTTATGTGAAGGGCTTATAAAGTTAAAACACTTGAAGAAAGAAAGCAGATATATTTTGTGAGAACCTTTCAGGGGACATATTTTGGTCATAGATGTAAAATCTTTAAGCTGATCATTCTGCTACTGCAGTATCAGTGCATTGCAGGCTCAGAAGCTGTGGTTAAACCTGGAGATCTTTTCACCATGATTACTCTCGATTGTCTCAGAGGATAGCAAAACCTGGAGTTTTTTTTATTATAAAATCATCCAAAAATTAAAAAGGGAAAGGTCTGTATCAGTTAGAAACGCATTTGGCCAAAAGCCTAACTACAGTGGCCTAAACAAGCAAAGAAGATTATTCATTTTATGCAATAAGCCATCCAGGGCTGGTACAATAGCACAGTGATGTCCTTGGGGACCTATCTTTTCTTCTTCCACTGTCCTTATTAGTCTATAGACCTTAGCTTTGGGGTTATCCTTATGCTTGTTTCTTCATTATCACAAGATGGCTGCTGCCCCTCAGCAGGCTTTGTGTCTGTTTCAGGAAGGAAGAAGGAATTGAAAGTCAAGGCAAAGGACTAAAGAAGGATGCTAGATAAGCCTGCCCATTATTAAAAGATTTCTCAAAGGGCCAATTATTGATAAACATTTATATCTCATTCATTTTTTGAATGAATGACCAGAATTCAATAACTCAGTCATTCTCCAGGTTCAAATGAATCTAAGAAGGTGAATATTTTTAGTTTGCTATATTGTTACCTATAATGAAACCGTGATTCTATTAAAATGAAAGGAAGAATAGATATTAGGCAGGCAACAGGCAAAGTCTGCCATAGGGCTGGCAGTCATTTCAAAGTATTTTATGTAGTTGATAATAGGTTTGAAAAAGCTAATTATCCATATTAAAGGTGAACAGATTATGAGGATAAGAGGAATCAACTAACAGTACAAAAACAGTGTAACATTTTTACAGAAAATAGTCACTGACAACATTAATGCTGGAGCACATTGATAATTGACCAATCAGTAGTTATTGTATTGCTATTTTGTGCTGGGCTAGGTGTTATGGGAAAAGAGGGAAAGAAAGAGAAGAAAAGAGAAGGGAAGGGAAGGGAGTGAGGGAAGGGGAAGAAAAATCATAGTAATATCTTGAGGTCTCAGCCTTCCCAAAACCTTACAGGCTACTGAGTAGATGATGCTGGCATTATTGACTGATCACAAGACTGATTAGAGAGTTATATAAATCATCATGTGCTTAACTAAAGGATGAGTAACTCTGTCTAGACTCACTGTAATTCTTAGTTCAGAGTTGAGGAGGAGATCAGTGTGGCCCAGAAGAGTTAGAGAGGGCTTCATGGAAGAAGTCGGCTTTCTTACAAACTTGTTCACTAGTATCTCAGAATACTACTCAGATCTCCAGGTTCTAACTTATAAAAACCCAGCTGAGACTGTATAAACAAACACAGTATTGTCAGTGTGTGTATGTATATGTGTATATGCCCATATGTGGGGCTATCTTTCAGAAGAGAAGTAATATATTTACTCATATAACTTAAGCATCTCAATCAGGTATGGCTTGATCCAGGGACTCAATCTGTACCATTAGCCCTGGTCTATTCTTACCTCCCAGGCTTCCCTGGTGGCTCAGACGATAAAGCATCTGCCTGCAATGTGGGAGACCCAGGTTCAATCCCTGGGTCAGGAAGATCCCCTGGAGAAGGAAATGGCAACTCATTCCAGTACTCTTTCCTGTAAAATCCCATGGATGGAGGAGCCTGGTAGGCTATAGTCCATGAGGTCCCAAAGAGTCAGACATGACTGAGCAACTTCACTTTCATTCTTATCTCCCAGTTGAGCAGCCTAACTCTTGGATATATTCTCTCTTTTGGTAGTTAAGTGGATGCCAGCAGGCCCAGGCCTGCACCCAACTCACAAATTATAGAAGGAAAAAGAGCTTGACTTTCAACAGACCTACAAAATCCTGAGCTCGAATCTCACTGAACACATTTGGATCAGGTGCCCATCTCTTAACTGGTTTCTTTGTTCAGTGGATGGATGTGCTGCTTGAGCATGCTTGATTCAAACACCCTCCCCTGAAGCAGGAGTTGGCAGCCCTCCAAAATCCCATGGACTGCAAGGGAGGGAGTGATGCTCCAGACGAAAATGGAGATATTGTTGCTAGAGGATGAAGGAGCAACTAAAATGGTTAATTTTAATAAACTACAGTGAACTGACTCAAGTTTGCCATTAGTCTACCATGAGATTGTGGATATGACTGTAGGCCAAGAAAGATAAATCATAAGCTGATGTTTTAACAGTCAACAGAATAATGGAAATGCATTTTGTTTGTTTGCAGTGGATTTATTTAATTCTTTGCTCATCCTGCAAATAATTTGGGATATATGTAAAATGTAAAACAATGATAAAATATAAGCGAAAGCATATCAGGGACATGGTAAATATAATTCAAAATTAAAACTGTATGGAGACTATAAATTACAAAAAAATTGCTGTAATTGAACAACCGTTACTCTGAATTTCCTAGTAGCTACAGGAAAAATGAGGCTGTAAGTAGTAACACAGAGAAGGCAATGGCAACCCACTCCAGCACTCTTGTCTGAAAAATCTCATGGGCAGAGGAGCCTAGTAGGCTGCAGTCCATGGGGTCGCTAAGAGTCGGACACGACTGAGCAACTTCACTTTCACTTTTTACTTTCATGCATTGGAGAAGGAAATGGCAACCCACTCCAGTGTTCTTGCCTGGAGAATCCCAGGGACGGGGTAGCCTGGTGGGCTGCTGTCTATGGGGTCACACAGGGTCGGACACGACTGAAGCGACTTAGCAGCAGCAGCAGCAGCAGCAGCAGCAAGTAGTAACATAGTTCTTATTATCTGTGCAGCAGAAATATACTAGTTTTTCAGATAGTGTAATGGAGTAGAGAGCATGAATTTGGGGTTGAATACCAAAGCTCTGTAGTTGACCTTGGGCAAACATTAATTCTCCTAATTCTCCTTTCTCTCATCTTTTATATGGGAGTACTTGTACTCATAGTTTTGGGTTGTTTCACAAGAAGATAATCACATACACAGTCAGTTCAGTCGCTCAGTGGTGTCCAACACTTTGCAACCCCATGGACTGAAGCACGCCAGGCCTCCCGGTCCATCATCAACTCCCAGAGCTTGCTCAAACTCATGTCCATATAAGCTACCAACAAACAAGAGCCTTGAGATGAGAAAAAAAATGTGAAAATTAGGAGACACTGTGGTTGATTCCATCCCAGTCACTAACACAGAAGTGAATTGTGTGACGCTGTATCTTATGGCGTCCCTCGATGACCACAAAGGACATGATGACCAAATAATATTTGATCAAAGAAGCTCATAATGGGGCCAAGAAATTATGTTCCAAAAGACAGCCTGTGATGTCCTAACTTGGTCCAAGACTAAAAATCCAGAGTGTACAGAAAAATTAGGATTCTGTCCTTCAAACAGTCATCCTAATGTATCGGGTCCATCAGCCAACCTTTTGATAAACAGAGGGCCACTCAAAGACATAGTCCCTGATGGGGGCCTGGAGTGGAGGTATTAGTGAATGATGGACCCCTGTGTGTCAGTGATGTAGGTTGGACATCAGGCCTTGCTAAGACTCTGGTCTAGGATAAGGCTCCTCCTGTTGGCAAGGACTGGATTTTACCCCACTGCTCCAGGGAAACACCAGTCAGAGACCCAGCGATGGACGCTTAAAAACCATGTCTTTTCCTCTCTGCTCAATCTTCCTTTATTTTACCACATTTGTCTGTCTTCATATAAACTCCCCTAACAAGGATTTTCTTATTTTTTATTCAGATCAACTCCTTGACAGTTACAGGGAAAACCAGGAATTTTACATCTGATGGGGACTCTCTAGCTGTTAAGACAGTTGTTGCTCTGTAAATTATCTTCCTTTTTTTCTTTCTATTAGATAGTAAAGTCTTGAGGGATGGCAAGTAAAAAATACTTTGGAGAATAATGAGTTTTTTACTTAATGATGTTTGATAGCCTGACTGTAATAATCACTCCCTTCCCCTGTGACTCAAGGTAAAGAATCCACCTGTAATGCAGGAGATGCAAGTTTGATCCCTGGGTTGGAAGGATGCCCTGGAGGAGGGCATGGCAACCACTCCAGTATCCTTGCCTGGAGAATCGCATGGACGAGAGGAGCCTGGCAGGCTACAGTCCATAGGGTCACAAACAGTCGGACACGACTGAAGGGACTGAGCACGCCTGTATGCATAGTAAATGGGATGCTTCATCTATCTTGGTGGGAATTTCTGAAAAAATCTGTTTACCCAGCACCAAGTAACAAATGAAAACAAGAACCAGCCTACAGATACTATGGAAATGGACTCTCCATGGTCAGATCCATGCTGGTGGATTGGGTCTATATTACATGCCACACTTGTTCAAAATTAATTCCTTTATGAAAAAGTCATACCTGTAAAAAGCCTGCAACATGTAGGCAGTATGACATTTGTTCATCTGAGAGCAATTTTTTTAATCTTATTACCATCTCTAGCTAAAAATACCTTTTGAATCCTAGATTCTTGTGTGGGGTTAATCTTCCAGCTCAAGTTCACCTTGTTGCTAATTCTCCATCTCATTTCAGTGCGTGGGGGTTGATGTCATTTCATGTAGAAGGGGAATGTATTTCATCTGTCTGCTTCTCCAGCTGTCAGCAAACGTGTGCTGGGAGAAAGCTGCAGGGGTATATTTGGGCCACAACCAGCAAGTAGAGCCTCGTCATTGTTTAGAAATGGTCTCTGTGCCTGCCACTCTAACTCCCTCTTCTGCAGCTGAGGAATGGGGTTTCATGAATGGGTGTTTGAAGAATCAAGAACAATGGGGCCTTTGAGTACTTGGGTATAGCAGGCCCTATTTGTTGCTTACCCCACTTTCATGTCCCCACAGTCTCCTCTTCTTTAGCAGAAATCTGATTTTACTCAAATTTTACTCTGTGAGGAAGGTAATCCCATCCCCACATCAAAGGTGAATCATGAGTAATTTAAGCCTGTAGTGGTTATCTCATTTAATTTGCTAATTGTTAGTTGAGATGTGGGCTGGTGGCTTAGATCTGACTAAGGAAACATGAGGCAAAATTTTCTTAAGACCTTCTTAGTGAGTCTTTCATATCTCATAGGAAGCACTTGAGAAAGATAATTTCTTCTTCCTCTGGAGTTTAATGTTCTTCATGTGATGGCTGGAATTGCAGCAGCCATCATGCAATATGAGGAGAGCTAATCTCAGGACAATACTGACATACTAGGAGAGCAGAGCAAAATGGAACAAAAATATGGAATGAATTCTACAGTCTGCATGCCCAAGGACTTCTGTTTTGAAAGAGAATATATTTTCATTTTATTTACTTATTTCTAAGAGAATACAGGGATATTGCAGGTTTCGTTTCAGACCACTGCAATAGAGTGAGTGAAGCAATAAAGTGAATCACAATAATTTTTTGGTTTCCCAGTGAGTATCAAAGTTATGTTTACCATATGGAGTATAGTCTGTGTACAATAGCTGTGTCTTTAAAAACAAAGTCCAGTTCAGTTCAGTCACTCAGTCGTGTCCAACTCTTTGCAACCCCATGGACTGCAGCATACCAGGCCTCCCTGTCCATCACCACCTCCCAGAGCTTACATGTCCATTGAGTCAGTGATGCCATCCAATCATCTCATCCTCTGTGGTCCCCTTCTCCTCCCACCTTCAATCTTTCCCAGCATCAGGGTCTTTTCAAATGAGTCAGTTCTTTGAAGCCAAAGTATTGGAGTTTCAGCTTCAGCATCAGTCCTTCCAATGAACACCCAGGACTGATCTCCTTCAGAATGGACTGGTTGGATCTCCTTGCTGTCCAAGTGACTCTCAAGAGTCTTCTCCAACACCACAGTTCAAAAGCATCAATTTTTCAGTGCTCAGCTTTCTTTATAGTCTAACTCTCACATCCATACATGACTACTGGAAAAATCATAGCTTTGACTAGACGGATCTTTGTTGGCAAAGTAATGTCTCTGCTTTTTAATATGCTATCTAGGTTGCTCATAACTTCTCTTCCAAGGAGCAAGCATCTTTTAATTTCATGGCTGCAGTCACCATCTGCAGTGATTTCAGATACTTTATTGTTTAAAAATGCTATCTTCTGTCTGAGTGTTCAGCGAGTTGCAGTAGTAACATCAAAGATCATGGATCACCATAAAAATAGAATAATAATGAAAAAGTTTGAAATATTGTTGAGAATTACCAAAGTGTGACACAGAGACACAAAGTGA